>NC_079508.1:42064374-42671785 GCF_030052815.1 Hevea brasiliensis | reverse complement strand
ATACTATATAATAGTATATTACAAGTCAATTTTCTCATTCTTACTTGATTACTGCTATGAATTTCAAGCATATTTTTTATATTTTGATTGAATCATTATTATATTTATTTTAAATTAAAAAAAAATAATATTTATTTATAACTAGTTATGATTTTAAGAATTTAACTATATTAATCATATATATATTAAATTTATCAAAAATACCCTTCATTTTTCAAATTAATTACAATTATATTTTTACTATTAAAGTTAATTTTAAAGTTTGTATAAATTTAAAATTTTTAATTCTACTTAAATTAAATTAAAAATTTTATAAGAAGTAATTAACTAAAATAAGAAAGTAATAAGTGAAAATAAAAATTATTATTAATCTGTGACCTATAATAACTTAGTGATGAAAATTTGTCATTAAAGCCATTGATAATACTTAAGCAATAAGAAGTTTTTCTTTATAAAGTCGTACACGCTTTATCTATAGCTAATACTTTCGATAGGAGAAACAATTTCATATACATTTGTCACTAATAATTGTACTTCTATTAAAAATCTTATTATAATTCTATATTCTTAATTCTATAAGAATTATTAATTTTTTAAAAAATATTTAGTTTATTAAAATGAAATTAATAAACAATATTAAATACCCAATCTTACTTATGCCAATTTATTTATTTATTTTAAACATTTACAAACTTATAATATTAAATTATAAAATTATTATTAAAAAAATTTAATTAAATAAGAAAATTATATTTATACCTATGGATATAAAATTGTAATCCTATTCAATGACAAATATTTTATTTATTATAAAGTTGTAATCCTCATAAGGTAATGTTCTGTATAGTTAGTTTATTTATATTTTTTTATTTACTTTTATTCTTAGAACTTACATTGATATGTATAATGAATAGTTAGACTCTCTTAATTCCTATGCAGTGTATTGAGTTGAGTTGAACTCCATAAATTATGTTATTTTATTTATTTTTTTATATAACATATGTTGGGTTTGGTTATATTTTTTTAGAATGGTTTGTGTTACTATAGCTTTGGAGGCCTTATGACAATTCAAATCCTAGTGTCAATTCGATCTATGTGACTAAGTCATGACAAAAATTTCCACTTCTAATTAAACCTAAGTAAATTGATATTAAAATTTTATATAAAAATAATCAATTAACTAATACAATATTACTTTTAATAGGAGACGCTTATTTATAAAGGAAAAGAAAAAAAAGCTTTTTCATAGACTTCTATTTTAAATAATTAATTGATTAATGAAGAAAAAATTTTATTAATTTTTTTAAAAAAATTATTTTTAAATGGCATCTAAATAATTTTTTAATTGCTTTTCAAAATACGTTAGTTATGGAATACTGAAAAAAGCAAAATAAAAGGCAAAATTTTGAAAAATAATTTAATTTTAAGTCTAGGGTGTTTTAGTAACTTTTTCATTTTTAATTAAATTAATTAAAGTATTATTTTAAAATAATTTATAATATATTTTAAAATATTTAACTACTATATTTTATTTTGATAATCAATAATAATTGTTGATAAAATATTATTTTATATATATATATAATATTCTTATTCATTTTTCATTTATTCTCCATTATATTTTTACTTTCTTTCTCTCACTCTTTCAATGATAATTAGTGGTGTAATCTAGTTGCTCCTACTTCACTTAATATATTATCAAGTTCAAGCTCGACCGATTATAAAACTCAAAACTTAGAAACTCAACCTGTAACATCCATGTCAATTTTTCTGAAAATTAATATAACTTAAAAGCTTTTAGATTTAACTGCAGGAGGTAAGACTAGTCGAAAATAGTTCGCTCAGCTTTAGGTAGTTAATTGTCGACCGTCTTGTCTCATCCTCCATTGAGATCACTTTAAATCATCATTCAAAGTTTTTTTTTTTTTCTCTCTCTGCTGCCCTTGTTTATCGTTGTTCTAGGCTCTCGGGAGTTGCTGGTGCGTGCTTCACCGATGGGATAGCCTTACCGATCGCTAGGTTGGATATTGCCAGAGAAGAAAGCAGTGGCAGAACTTGATCATATTATTTAGGAGGTGCCGAACATAATTATAAAATAATTCATTAACTATTTGTATTCACTCAAAATTAATATATATATATATATCTCAAAATATAGTAAAAATAAGTAAAATTAAAAATTTTATTTTAACTTAAAAATAATCGATAAATAAAAAATATTAGTAATTAAATCAATATGAGATAGTAAATAATACTTAAGTATCGTTTATAATTATTAATTGGATTCATAATTACTAATAAATAGGTTTTTATATATTATAAAAATATTTATATTTTAAATACAATTTTAAATTTTTTAATTAAAAAATATAGAAGTGATTGGGGCTATGGGCTTGGAGGGCCATGCCCACTCTAGTCCCCATGTATTTCAGCCCCGGAAGAAAGGGGGAGAGGAGGTAAGAAATGGGTTTTGGTTTTTCGCCTTTTTTGCCCTTTTTTTTCAAATAATATTAAATTAATATAATACTATTTAATTAAAATAAAATCTAAAATATTAATAAAATAAATTTAAATAAGCTTTAATAATATAAATAAAATCAGGAATAATGATAATAAAATAATAATAATAATAAAATAATAATTTTTTAGAAATTAAGATTGTTACACATTATTACTCCAACCTCACTTTCACTTCCTAGAATTCTAGATAATAAAATTTTTAAATCTACCCTGTCATTCAACTAATATATTATTAAAAAAAATTATAAGATTAGTAATAACTCGTGATTATAATTAATAATTTTATAAGTAATTATAAAAATAAATTTAGTTAAATTTTAATATCTAAATAATTGTAGAAAATATTTAAAATTAACTAAAATTTTATAATAGAAAATATTAAAATTATATGACAGAAAATATTTTATATACTTTTCATTATATAAAAGATAATAAAATAGAAAAATAATTTAATAATTTAATTTAACATACTAATAAAATAAATTACTAATATTATAATTAATTAAATTATAAGTAGATGAAGTTAATAATTTTTATTTTTTCTATAAATAATTATAATTTAATATATATATATATATATATATATATATATATATATATATATTAAAATGGCAAAAGCCAGCCATGGGTTACATTATCAGTGCGACGCAAATTTCATTAAGTGGTGCCAGGAATTGAATCCTGGCTCTCTCATATTTATTTTTTTTAGTTGAGGTTCAATGGTCTGATTTATTGGAATAGATTCAATTCATTGGAATAGTAATGAGGTTTAATATCTAAATCAGACTAAATTAGGTATAAATTTCCGATTGAATTGATCTAATTAACCGGTCCAATTCCCTTTATACTGAAAAAATATTTCATTTCTCAATAACACACATTCTCAAAATTCAACTTTTCTTAATATTTATAATTACTAGACTAACTTAACTATTGAAGGCTCCATTTCTGAAATCTCTCCAATAATGGCATTCTCTTCATTTTATAGAGGTTTCGATGTTATAACATTAAAAAAGTAATACAATCAACGTTCTAACATTAAAGAAGTAATACAATTTCACCTCATCTCTAGATAAAATTATGATTCCCTTAATATGAATCAGTTATTCCATATGGGTAATCATATATGAAATGACAAACTAATTATACAGTAACAATTAAGTTATAACAGATCCATAAAATTTGATTTTATCAATGTGTTAAAAACTTTTTTTTTTAAATTATAACTATCCATTTATACTTAATTATCCTCTTATAACTTATTTGTCATTACGTGTCAAATACTGATATAGAATCACAGTTATACCATATAATTTCTCTTCAACAATAAGCTCTACATGGCTAGTCACCATGGCCCATATTTACTAATAGTATGATGATCAATCTTGAAATCTATAAGTTGCAGTAAATGTATTTGATCTACAAAATATTTAAGCATCAAATAAATTCATACCAAACAAAAAATTAAAAAGCAAGTATATTTATGAATGACTTACCCAGGAAAAAAAGTTTAGCAAAGACTTCAAAATTCAACCTATGGTACATAGAAAGGCAAGAATATCAATTATAGCGAGACTGCATGAAAGAAAGAAAAATAAAGATGATCAACTGTTTGACAGGGAAAGCAATTTCACCAGTGACTGTACTTGCAATGGCAATGAGAATCTCCAAGTAGGATTGAGTTTTGTCTCTTAAATCTGCAACAGAATACAACTATTTTTCAGAATCAGCCAATCATAAAAATAGCAAGAAAATCATTGTTACTAAAAAATTCTAGTTAGTAGCAAGACTCAAAATTTCATTTAATTTCTTGAAAGTTAGCTGCCAATGTGCTAAAATTAATAACTAAAGTTCTTATTATTAAAATGTTTTTAATGATTGTAATTTTAATTATTTTCTTTTTATTGCAAATTTAATTTTAAAAGTTATTTTATTGATTAAGATTAATTTAGTATCTACAAATAAAAATAATAATAATAAAAAAAGAAGACAAGCACACCAAGCATCCTGGTATGGCTGAGCATTCGGTCAGTTCGGTTCAAAATTGAACCGAATCAAAAAAACTGAAAATCGAATTTTATGAATTACTATGAACCGAATCGAACTAATTTTAATAAAAAGTCGAACCAAATCAAATTGAAATATTCGGTTCGATTTCTGTTCAATAATTCGGCTTCAAGCTCTTTCAAATTTCCAGGTTGATTCAACCAAATTTTGAAGAAACAAAAGAAACCGATACGATCTAGGGAATAAATACTTATTATTTCAATACAAAACTCAAAAAAAAAAAAAAGAAATCAATACCCATATATAGAATGATTGCATGAATAAAAAATTATACAAATACAAACTGAAAAAAAAATCAATAAATTAAAATACCCACAAGATTTTAAATTCAATACCCATATACAAAATCAATACCCATATAGGAAATCACCATACAAATACAAACTGAAAAAAAATAAATCAATAAAATACCCACAAGATTTTAAATTCAATACCCATATACAAAATCAATACCCATATAGGAAATCACCAAACAAACCCAAAATAAAAATACTATGAATACAAACTGAAAAAAAATAAATCAATAAAATACCCACAAGATTTTAAATTCAATACCCATATACAAAATCACCATACAAACCCAAAATAAAAATACTATGAATTCAAACTGAAAAAAAAAAAAAAAAAGAATATGGTGAGAATCAAGAACCTGACGAAGTAGAATTTGTAATCAAGGAGGCAAACATAGATGATCGGGAGTCCTCGTATATTACTAGAACGAGCCTACATGGAATCGAACACAGAACCTGTAGCACTTAGAAGAATTTTTTACCACTGAGCTACAAGCACCTAATATAGTTGGTTTTGTTTTAAATTATATTTATATCGGTTTGGCTCAATTCGATTTTTCCTTTAAAAACCCGAACCCAACCGATTAAATCCATTTCTTTAAAAATTAAAATAGAACCGAACTGAACATATAAATCGAACCAAATTTCTTATTCAGTTTGGTTTGATCGGTTTTTTAGATTTAAACCGAACTATGCTTAGCCTTAGCTCCTAGCTTAAGTAACTAGGCCTGGGTTCACCCGTGATGGTCAAAACCCAGGCTCATGTCTTGCTAGCCCAGGCTTTCGCAGAAGAAGCTTTTGTGGTTTTTCTTGCTACTGTAAATTTGAAGCTTTTTCCCAATAGGTAACTGCAGGAAATGGCATGATTGATTTCCTCATGTAGTAAGCAGATTATAACGCCATATTTATGGGGGGATAAGGCAGAAAGTTTGTTTTGGTTTCATTCTTGGCTAGTAAGAAGGGTTTTGGGCTCTCTTCTGTGCTTGGTTTTCGCTGATCAGAAGCTGCAAGTCTCTTTGTCTAGAAAGCCTTGGATTAAGACTCTAAACTGTGTGTGTCTGGTTAATTAGAATAAACCTACATCTGAAACATGAATGTATCCACCGAAAATTGTAAATGAAGAAAGAGAAAAGCAAGCAAATTAAACTTACAAATAGAGTCCGTTGGAGCAAGAATTTTCAAGAGAAACAAAAATCAACAGGCATAAGCATGAGATGAGTGGCTAACAAGTGGGAACAGTTCCATCTCTTTGCAAACAGCAAGAGGATCAGTGAGTGCAGAAAGCTCAAACATACGTAGAAAGCCAAGAATCAAAGAAAATAGCTCATTAGCTAAGAGAAGATCCGTATCAGTGCATATGTATAAAAACATACGACTTGTCAATAATTCACCACACATGTCCTTGTCTGTCGTAGCAAATAATTCAGCAACCATTATCTTTTTCGGTAATAGCAAATTGAAATAAAATATTACATATTATATATCAAAATAAAATAAAATAAAATAAAGCACCTTTTTTTTCTCTCTCTCTTTTATCCATCCACCAGCAAATGTCGTCTTCTTTTATATATTATATATTGAATGGTATTTTTGATAAAATTAATATTTCTTCTTTCTATATTTATATATTATATAGATATATAAATAGATAAATTATAATTCGAGTCATGTCCATTTCAATTGAAAGTGAAAGGAAGAGAATTCGGCACAAAGACAGAGGAAATTTCCTGAGAAAAAAAATGATAAAAGTTTTGGATGAATGCGCTGATTTCCAGCATTCACACAGCACAAATACGTCACAAAAATAAAAGAAATTTCCTGAAAAAAAGAAGATAAAAGTTTTGACTAAACGCGTTGATTTCTAGCATTCACACAGCACAAATACGTAACAAAGGAAATTTCCTTTAAAAAAGCTTGCAAGTTGCGACAAACACTCTTTTTTGGGACAACTGTGTCCAATATTTCTTGAGAAGGGACAATTGTATCTAATCAATTTGATATTCTTGATTTATTCTTATATTTTATTGATAAGAAATTCTTATATATATATTTTTTAAGAAATTTTAGTTATTAATTTAATAGCTAAAAGAAAGCAAGCTATATATTAAAGGAAATTAAGTAAGGAATGCCCTCAACATATGTTGCTCAAAATTTAGAATCAGTGTTCTTATTTTCATTTTTCATTTTTTTTTATTTTAAAAAGCCCTGCACACAGAAACTGTCCTTATGATTTGAAAGGTAAATCATATAATGGAGCAAATAATTAAAATATATATCTAAAGATGATAATCAAACATTAAAAATATAAAAACCACTTTACTCTTCCGCTTGCAATTTGGGATCTTGAAGGACTTGAAGTAGTTCTTCAGCTCCACCTTCCTCAGTAACATCTTATTCATCCTACGTAAGGTCTAGTTGATCCCTTGTATCAACCTTAATATTATATATGCTAAGCATGCATTTGAATGTCATGATATGATAAAGAATGGAATTTATTTTAGCATAGATTATCATATTGGAATGTGATTTATTGTTTGATGAGTTAAATTCATGAAATATTATTTAATTTTAAATTACTTTTCATATAAATTTTAAATAACACATGCATTTTGTCAAAATATTTTAAAATTTACAGTACTCAAATATTAAGGTGATTTTAGTTTAATATAATTAAGTTTGTGACTCTAATAGATTTTTCTTTTTTTTTTTTGAAAAAAAAACTTATATGTTACTGAATTAAATCTTATTTTTTAAAATTCCACCTTCCAAAATTAAGGTCAAGTTCATCCTCCTATCATCCATAGTAACATCAAGTTCCTGTCCAATAATTGAAGTTTCTAAGGACAATTATCATATTATACTAAAAGAGGGCTATCATCCATAGTCATTATCTATATATTTTTTTATCTTTTCTTTTTAATTTTTATTTTGTTCAATTGTCTTTACTTTGTTTAAGTCTTCCCGTGTTTTCATATAGTTTGAAAATAACAGAGGCGTTAGGCATATGTAAATAATAGTTAAGCTAAGTTTCCATTTTACTTCATATTATAAATAACTATTTTATTGCCTAAAAAAATCATTGTTAAATCATAAATGTAAATATAATTTAATAATAAATAACCTTGCCTTCTTTTCTTTTTTTTTTTTTACTTTAATTTAAATTATTTAATTATTATTATTTCCATTAAAATAATTTTAAAATAGTATTCAAAGTCATAATCATTTTACTATAACAATCCGAAATTTTTAAAATTATAAATAAAATAAAAAGGAAATATTATGTTATTAATATTATAGGATTTATTTGAATTGATTTTAAAAATGAAGGAAGATAATAATAAGAAGAGAAACCCAAAACGCAGTGCACAGCTCCCCCCCCCCCCCCACCCCCCAACTCTCTTTTCTCCCCAATTCTCTCTCCTCCTCCCTCCTGTTTTTCTTCGTGCCGGCGAGAGATCCGTTGCCGGTGACCACCCCAGTGGCTCCAGCATCGACCAGTCCACCTCCAGCCGCCGGAATGAAGAGAGAAAGGAGAGGAATCCGTGTGATGGGGAGAGGACCATCCAAGATCGTTTCCGGCCATCTCTGACGACGGGAAGACAAGGGACGCCGGCAGCGAGCTTCTAGCAGCACTGGGTTCCTCGTCCAACCAAGACTCGCCGGTTTTAATGGATTTTTCCGACGAGTTGAAGAGAGAGAAAGAGGCGAGAGAAAGTTGAGGCAGTGAACTTTTCGATCATTTTCCCGGCGATCCGACCATCGAATCAAAAATCTGAGACCACCGATGGACTCAGGACGGCGAAATCTTCTAGATAGGACCAGTCCTGCTCCGATCGGACACTGTTTGAAAAAGGTAATAATCGGACGGTCCAGATCGCTTGGTGAGATTTTCGCACTTTTCGATTCCCAAAAATTTAAAAATAATTTTATGATAATTATTAATAAATTTGAAATTAATTTAGATACAATCGGATCAAGGATAGCTCACTAGCGCCGGGACCACATTTTCAGCCAGATCTGGCTGTCCGACAGCCCGTCTCAGAACGTAGTCGATATTATAGTCAAACCGAGTATTTTCAAACATTCCGGGCGTGTTTCAGGTGTCAGATTTGGTATAGGTAAATCCGAACTCTAAGGTGCTCATTTTCGGCTAATACTAATTTAAAATAAAAATTTCATAAAATATTTGTGGATGATTATAAAATTATAATTCTTTTTGCAATAATCTTATAACCCTATTAAGGACCGCGAGGCAAAATTTTATAATTTTTAGAGCTCATTTGGATAGTTTTTGCAAAAGGGTTAGTTGTAGGGACTAAATGATAATTTTTTAAATTATGGTTGTTGACTGTTTGGGTGGGCCCAGGAGGGGCCTTGTGGTGTGATTGAGTTGTGATTGTGTGATTTACGGATTTAGAAGTGTTATTTAAATCTTTTTACAGGTTGGGTAGGTCCTAGGTATAGGGGAGACTCTGTTGGATTTTCGATATGAATTAGGCTGTCTGTTATTTCTTTAGAGTCTTATTTTGAATTAGTACTAATAAATCTATAATATAATTATCTAGGTGATTGAGGTCAGCTATTTTCTTCCACCCAACAGCCACAATAGCCTCTGGTGTACTGTGAGTAAAATATTAATTTTAATTATAATTTCAATATTATTATATATTCAGGCATGCCTATACATCACTTATAATTATGTATCTATATAGTTAAATACTAGGCACGTTTTGTATTGCATTCTTAATTGATGAAATGCTATGGATGTTGTTTGTGGTAATTTGGAGCAGTGTGCGTGCGTTGGCGTGCGTGTGGTATGGTATTGGATATGGACAGGACGGGTAAACACGGCTTGAGAGACACTCGCTGGGACCCGGTCATTTATGGATAAGTCGGAGTAGACACGGCTTGAGAAACACTCGCTGGAACCCCGCATTTGGTTTATTAAGTGAAAGTCTAACTTGAAAGACACTCGCTGGCAGAGGTTAGATTAAGAGAGCTGTATAGGAGATCAGCTCCCATTTATGTACTGTTTGAACAGTGTTGGGTGTGTGAGTGCTCCAAATTGCCTTTTTGCTGTTATGATATGATGTGTATAAAAATTTTGATAGTGTTGCATTCCACTCTTTAGGATGCATTAGCTTTAGATAGCTATAGAAATTGTACTTAAAATTGGTATTTTACTCTCTGAGTCGAACGCTCACTCCTGTTCACCATATTTTTTCAGACTATAAGAGGAGACATTTTTTAAGAATAACCTGTTTCTTTCCTCGCAGGTTATGAAAAAATTACTTAACTATATTATTATTATCTAAATTTGTAATTTAGAACTCTGCATGTACTAGTAGTAGTATTAATCCTGTCATTGACTGTATGAATTTAAGTTTTTGTATTAATAAATGAAAAATTTTTTATGAGTTTTAAATAGTTTGTAAATGATATAACAGGGTTGAGTTAGGCTCCCCTAATTTTAGTTTCTGATAATTACTAGGTTAATTTGGCTCGAAATAAAATTTTAACAATTTAATTTAAATTATTTTATATGCATATTGGGCCTAAATTGTGGGTCTGGTCATGGGTTTGGGAATAGTAAGGCTTACTACGGGCCTCGGGGGCTTTATGCCGGTCCAGGTCCTAGTGCCGGTCTGGCCCATAGGTTGAGTCATGATATTTACCATGTTAAATTTTTTTTTTATTTTTAAAAATTTTTCAAATTTATTATTAAAAATAAATACTTTCTTTTTAATTTTTACATAACATATTTTAAATTTTTTTTACATTATATATACTTTTTTTTCCCTTTTTAATTATTTGAATCATCTAAACTAGAGCAACCTTATCAATAATTTCAGTGCTTATCATATCATAATGATACATGCATTTTATATAGTCTTTTAAGTTAGATTTCATAGTTATTTTATGAATTTGTTAGTTATTTTTAGTTAATTTTTCATAATTATTAATTTTTAGACTAATTTATAATTTTACTTTTATTTTGTAAATAAAATGATATTTTTCAGAAATTAAAAAGTAATTGTGTAAGAGAGAGTTATTTCTAAGTCCAAAAGTATTAAAATAAAGATTGAAAATTGAAGAATATGAAGTTATCAAAATCTGCACAACTTATTGCACAGGCTGCGCAGCTTTTACATAGAAATCAAAAGTAGAATTTATTTATATTTAATGAACTAAAAATATTGTATAATTATTTATATTGAAAAATAAAAAATTTCTTAATGTGCCACTGATTTGTGATATGAGGTTTGAAAGGGTCAAATAAGAAGGCTAAGGATAGATTGAATTTGCCTGATGAGCAAGTTGGTCAAAGTCAATTTTAATATACACACGGAGGCTGGAGATATCCTTGCTGCTGCTCTTCTAGGCTTGTGGGCCAATAAGAAATTCCCCAATTGACAGTTTTGTCCCTAGTTCTGTGGTAAACTTTAGAAGAGTAGGGGCAATTTAGTACATTGAGAAAAGTATGGATTTGATGTGATATTTACTTGAAGCACACGCTGCATTTAAACTAAAAGTTATGACCCAATGGACAATTGGCTCCACATCTCACCCACTGCCTCCCCAACTAACCTCGCTCCGAGTTAATCTGAAATAAAATCAAAATTAATATAATTAAAATTAAAAAATTATTATTTAATTTTTTTATTTTAATAAAATTAATTATTTAATTTTTTATTTTAAAAAATAAATTAAATAGTTCATATATTTTTTTTAATCATTTTAGTTTAATATAATTAGGTTTGCGACTCTAGTAGAATTTCTTTTTTTTAAAAAATCTTATAAGTAATCAAATTAAATCTTTTCAAAATTAAGGGCAAGTTCATCCTCCCTACCATCCATAGTAACATCAAGTTCCTGTATAATAATTGAAGTTTCTAAAGGACAATTATCATATTATATTAAAAGAGGGCTATCATCCATATTATTTTTCTTATCTTTTCCTTTTAATTTTTATTTTGTTCAATTGTCTTTACTTCCTTCAAGTCTTCCTATATTTTTATACAGTTTGAAAATAATGGAGGCATTAGGCGTGTGTAAAAAATAGTTAAACCAAATTTTCATTTTATTTTATATTATAAATAACTATCATGTTGCCTAAAAAAACCATTGTTAAATGATAAACATAAACAAATACTTTCTTTTTAAATTTTACACAATGTATTTCGAAATTTTTTGACATTATATATATATATATATATATTAGTTATTTGAATCATCTGAATTAAAATGAACGCTTGAATCTCTCTTAAATTTTTTTATTTTGATGTTTTATATTATTACTTGAATTTCTTTTTTATTTTATACTTATTTATTTTAATTTTTAAAATTAAGGTCAAGTTCATCCTCCCTAGCATCCATAGTAACATCAAGTTCCTCTACAATAATTGAAGTTTCTAAAGGACAATTATCATATTATACTAAAAGAGGGCTATCATCCATAGTCATTATCTATATTATTTTTTTTATCTTTTTTTTTCTAATTTTTATTTTATTCAATTGTCTGTATTTCCTTTAAGTCTTCCCATATTTCCATACAGTTTGAAAAGAATGGAGGCGTTAAATATGTATAAAGAATAGTTAAACTAAGTTTTCGTTTTACTTTATATTATAAATAACCATTGTGTTGCCTAAAAAAATCATTCTTAAATTATAAACATAAATATAATTTAATAATAAATAACCTTGCCTTCTTTTCTTTTCTTTATAATTTTTTACTTTAATTTAATTATTTAATTATTATTATTTCCATTAAAATAATTTTAAAATAATTATAATATTCAAAGTCGTAATCAGCTTTCCATGTTATGGTTTTTTTTTTCTTTATTTTTAAAATTTTTTAATTTATTATTAAGAATAAATACTTTCTTTTCAATTTTTACTTAATATATTTTGAAATCTTTTGGCATTATATATACTTTTTTTTTCTTTTTTAATTATTTGAATCACCTAAACTATAACGAACGCTTGAGTCTCTCTTAAATTTTTTATTTTTGTGTTTTATGTTATTACTTGAATTTTTGGTTTTATATTTATTTATTTTAATTTGCAAACCAATTAAGTGTGCATATATAATTTTAAATTATTTTTTAACTATTTTTTTTTGTTATCACCATTTTGATTTTTTTAAAATTATTTGAGTATTTAAAAATTGAATTTGAGTTAATTATTACTATTTTTATTAAATCAATTTTATTTTATGAGAAAAAAAAATTTATTTTATACATCAACATTATATTTAAGACATTTATCTCATTATGAGAAAAGTATATAAGCTACGAATTGTTCATCTATTTTAACAATATTTCTTCTTTTTTTTTATTTTTATTATTTTTTTCAATATAAACACTACCTTAAACTATTTGATTAACATTATTACTCTTTTGTTGTATTATTATTATTATTATTATTATTATTATTATTATTATTATTATTATTATTATTAAAAAATAATGTTTTATAGATATTTTCATAATATCTATTTGGAGTTGTTGTTAGTCTATTAAATGTATAAATTTAGTCTTTAAGTAACAAATAGTTAAATTTACTATGCTCTTAAATTTGGATGTAACCTACAATATATTTAATTTATTTTTAATAATTAAAAAATATTTTATAATAATGCGCATATATATTATTTTTATATGAAGTCTACTAATTAAGATATAATTACCATAAGAAAAGTGTTAAATTTTTTTAGTGGTTTAATTTACTTTTTTTTTTTAACTAGTATTACTATTATTTTCTTTTATGTTTAGACCTTGAAATTAATTTTTTTTTATTATCAAATTATATTTTATTCAATGTATTATAATAAATAAATGATAAATTTTATATTATTGATATAAGTTGGTGTTAAATTAAATTATATACACATAACTAATGTACAATATAAATATTTTTATGTATTACTAATATTAATATAATAAATATAAAAATACCCACAGCATTAAGCGTGAGCATTAAAAGCTTGTACACAGCTAAAGGAAGGCATGCGTGCAGTTAAAAGAAATTAGGACTTTGCATATAAAAGAGAAAGCTTGGGTGGGCCAAGAGAATAAAAGCTATTAGCAAATAGATCATACCTCTTTCTTCATGTTCAACAATTAACTCAGTTGTTGAGGGCTAGAGATCCTATTAATTGATGTTTTTCATAATTTTTTTTTTTTTTTTTTTTTTTTGAGTTCCTTTAGCTTTGGCTTGTTTAATGATCCATAAGAGAATGTCTTCATCTCATTACATGCCCAAAAATTCAAATTCAAGAGCATAAATTCCACTATAGAAATTAAGCTCTTAAGATTAGGTGAACTTCGAAGTTGTAAAGACCTTAGTTGAGGAAACACAATTGATTTTTTCCTTTCTTGCTTCTTCTTTTTCATCCTTTTCTGTAACTATGATTTCCTCCGACATATAGCAACTCTTTATATCTAGTTCTAGGAGTTGTTCAAGACCCTTAGCCACAAAAACTAAGAATGTGTTTCACAAACTGGCACGTATACGAACTTGTAGCTTTTCAGCTTCTAAAAGCCAATGACATTTTCTAGAATTTTATTGAATATGTGCATCAGTTTTGATAGATCTAACAATGGACTTCTTCAAGATGAGAGAATGTTACAAAATATCCTCCATCAATATTCATTCTTGGGTACTCAAAACATGTCCATCAATGAACCACACCTACACATACTAAGCTTTTTCCAACTTTTGAAGGCACTCTTTCAAACTGAACAGAATGAAATTCACCAAATTTTCAGAGTTTTCAACTTCCAAAACACGTACATTGCTTAAATTGCCTTCTGATTGTTGGCCATTCTCTATCCTTCTCAAAGTTTTCTTCCAATAGATGAGTAATCTTATCAATAATTTCAATGCTCATCAACTCATAACCACAAAATAAACAATTAAACACAAATATCCATTACTATAATTTGGGAATGCAAAATGTTAAGTATTGATTAACTTGATTATACAAAATTACTAATTATTGAAAAGGTCTTTGGCCTCTAGAATTTTATAGTTTTGTTTGAAAATTCGCTCTTAATTACCTCTAGATGTTACCTACTAGAACTATATTCTAAAAATCCCCGATATAGGAAACTAAAGCTAGTGTGATTTTCACCAATCAATTCTAATTTGTATTGTTCTAAGAAAAGATAGCCAGCCAAAAAGAAAAGAAGAGTTTCTCTATAACCTTTTAAGAGAATGTTGCATTAAGGTGTCCCGTTAATGGATTGTTCTCATCACTTATTTTTAGTTTCTCTAGCTTTGGCAAGTCAAGAGCATAAGTCCCACTATAAAAACTATAGGATGTGTGAATTCGCAAATGTCAGAAATTTTAGCTGAGGAAACACGATCTGGTTCATGCTTGCTTCTTGTTCTTCATCCTCTTTTGCAATAATTTCCATAATCCTCTTGCAGCTAGCAATCTCTATTTGTTATAGCTTTACTAGAAGTTTGGCCAAGTGCGGAGAGAAAAGATACTTAAATTGTCACAAGAATTTACCTTCAACAGTTGCAGGTTCCAAAAGGCTGATTTTCTGGTGGAATTTTGAACCATATATTCAGTAACTAAAATAAACTACTTAAAATGCAACTCTTTTAAAGAATTAAGGATTCTAATAGTGGCATGGTTCTCCTGGAGAATCAACCCTTCAAATGAAAATATCACTTCCAATATATCAGATTTCTCCATTCTCAGGTTTTCCAAATTTTGCAACACCTCAATCAATTTGGATGGAAATGCATAGCATGTCCCTGTCTTCTCATCAATGTGGCTTAATCCTCCTCCTTGTTCTTGACAAGTGAAGCCTTCCAAATCAACATATTATATTAACAAATAAGTCCAAATACATATGTATGTATTTACGTTGTAAATGAAATTTTATATAAAAAATAAATAAAAATAATATTAAATTAAAATATCCATTTATTTCATATGCTCATTTATTTGAATAGATCCTAATAGTAATGCAAAGTACCTTTCCCATGTATACTTCGAAATTCTAAATTATTAGAAATTAAAAAATGAAGCACATTTCACTCTCTTCCTTCTTTTAGCAACCCTCGAACTATTGAGTTTGCTATCAAGTCCATTATTAGAGGGGTTATGACTTATGATAAACTTTTCTATTAAAAAATGATGAGCTTGAAATTGCAAATCAAAATGTCTTCATATTAGGACAACTATACAAGTTCAATCCTTTTAACAGGGGAAAGTCAAGAGAAACATGACTGTCAAGGTAAAAGCCACCAGTTTTGGCAGTCTTACAAGTTCAAGTAAATACAGGTGAAGAAACACTATTTTGTTTGTTCCTTTTTTTTTTTTCATGTTCTTGTGTTTCTGCAACAATATATTCTATCTCCAAACAGCA
The DNA here is from genome assembly GCF_030052815.1 of Hevea brasiliensis. Lineage (NCBI taxonomy): Eukaryota > Viridiplantae > Streptophyta > Magnoliopsida > Malpighiales > Euphorbiaceae > Hevea > Hevea brasiliensis. The sequence goes on along the minus strand of NC_079508.1, from coordinate 42,655,521 downwards.
CCAATTGTTGGGCTACGGCAGGAGGAAAAATTACTTTTAGCAAATCACATGCACACAAATGAAGGTATTGCAAATTTGGTAATAGTGGCCAATTTGATGGAAGTAATATGGAAATCATTTCCACTGGTTCGATACTTGATTGAAGTTGTCCATTGTTCATTTGATATGTACTCAGCTGTTCAATATCCTATCAATAAACATATTGAATAATAATGGATCTAATTCATCAAGGAATACTTCATTAATTGCTATTGTTAATGTGAGGCTTGCTAATTCATTTAGTCAATGACAACAATATGAAAATCAATGAAAAATGATAGTACTGATAAAATGTGCTTGGACATTATGAAAAATGGAAGAATTCAATCCAATAAAATTTATCTGGTAGTGTTACAATTCAATTTTTTAAATTAAAAAGAAATTATTTTGAAGGAAATAAAAAATTATGTCCAAAGGGACACAATAAATTTGTACGAATTTAATATATTTAATATAGTGACTACTATTAAAATTAAATTCAAGATACTCTTATATATAAATATGGATAAATTTTGGAGCTCCTAAGATTAAAAATTCAAGCACATTCCCTTTTGTTGAAAACATTTTTTTTTTCTCCCTTTCTCTTCTTACCAACCCTTGAGTAATTAAGCTTCTTGGACGAATGATTTTCTTGCCACCAATAATATCACTTTGATCAAAATTTTTATTCAATGTTGGGGAGCCCAGAATTGCAGCACAAAGTGTCTTCATTTTGGGACAACCAATTAATTTCAATTGTTCAAATGAGAGCCGATCAAAAGAAATATGACTATTAGGACAGAAAGCCACTAGCTTTGGTAGCTTCCAAAGATCAAGCAACACTAACTTTTTTTTTCTGCAACAATATATTCTATCTCAGAACATCCACAGATAATCAATTTTTTAAGTTGCACCAATTGTTGGGCTATAGAGGGAGGAAAAACCACTTTTAGCAAGCCACAACTACCCAAGTTAAGCTCTTGCAAATTTGGCAGTCATGAGCAAAGCGATGAAAATAATGTAGAAATCATTTCTATTAGTCTAATCCCTACTTGATCTTGGGGATGCTCAATTTCTACACTATTGTTCATTTGGGATGCATTTGGCTATTCCATATCCTGTTTAACAAAATATGTACTTGGCATAATGGATACAATTCATGCTTAAATTTTGTTTGGCAATTTCTTTGAAATTACAAGATATGATTTTATAAAAATTTAATTCCCTTAATTAAAAGAGCTATCAAAACTCATCAACACACCCTAGTTAGAATGGTTCTGTTTCCATTTCTTCCTTTTACAGTTTCATTCCAAATTTAAATTTTTACAAATTATAAATTGATAAAAATGACCTTACACTAACAAAGTTATCTTTTTTAATCATTTAAATTCTCTAAACTCTATGTTCATACAAGTAAAATTAAAATATCCCTCAAGCTCTTCCTAAAATAGTCCTATCCCCATTTAATCGTATAATATGAAGGTAATTAAATTAGCAAACTAAAGATATACAAAATGTATTTCAGTGTGCTGCTTAGGGTGTGTTTGGTTTTATTACTAGAACTACTATTTTTTTTTTAAATATATTAATTAAAAAGTATTAAAAAATGATTTGAAATTTTAATAATAAAAATGTCTAAATAATAAAATATTTTTTTTTTCAATTTTTTTAACAACATTTAAAATAATACTTTTTGTAAAAAATATTTTTTTTCCTTCGAAAGACATTGCCAAACAGTCTCTTATTCAAACTTTTAATATAAGATTGCACATAATTTAAATATCAATTAAATATTATTGACTTTGTTAATCTAGCTTCTTGCAACCAAGATATTTGAAAAGATAACAGTTTACCTTGTAGATCATGGATTCGTTGATGATGAAACAAGGAATTTTGGAAGGTGATCCATCTATAAGTTCAGGAAACTCAATCTCATCTTCCACTTCATTTTTGTAGAAAATTTCCTCCATCTCCTTGCACCCCAATATAAATATTTTATAAAGTTGTCTCAATCCTCTAGCCATTGATAGTGGAACGAAGTACTTCAACTTACCACATGAACGTATTTTCATTTCTCTCAAGTTCCTAAAGTATGAAAGCTGAATTTCTTGTGATCGTGGAACCCTCTCTAATACATCAACTAATAATTCTTGTTCAACACATTCATCAATTGATATTCTATTCAAATCTAGAAAACCATAATCTTCTACCTCATGGAGAACTTTCTTTAAATTTTGCACTTCTATCAAATTCAAGACTTCAATTTTCCACATCAACAAAGCACAGATTCCATTTTCTATAATATCACTAGCGTCTCCTTTAAGATGCAACAGATTCACTGAATCTCTATCAACTAATGATCCATATGCATATTTGTGATCTGTAAAAATTTTAAATCTTATTAAGTTTCTGAAGACTGAATCTCTAGTCAAAGTGGAGGCTTTTGGTACAGTAACTTCCAATGTGGTTATCATATGATGAGTCTCTAGCTCGCTGAGGCTTGCATCGGATTTGTATCCATCTTCCTTGGATTCCCACTTCATCCAAAATGATCCAATTTATCGTTAATTAAAGGTTAAATGAATAAAATACTTTTAGCCTTTAATTTGAAAAAATTAAATCTATGAAATTTTATTCTATTAAAAAAAAAGTCACTGCATCTAAATTTTATATTTAAATCATTAATACATTTAATTTGAAATAATTATATCTTTTATTTAAATATAAAATATGCATATATTATAACTAGAATATAATTAACAAATATATTTGTTATTAAAAAATCCCCATTATACTAAAATATTTATATCACGTTCATGTCCATATTTATAATTATGAACACATTAAATACATGTCAGCGTGATAAGATACATTTAAAATTAAGATGGTTAAACTATTTTTTTTTTTAATTTTTCATGATTTATCTTATGAGTAATTATTACATTCACTGCATTAATAAATTTCATAATGTGATAATCTTCTATTTATATAACTAGCGTGATGTTCATGCTGAGCATGAATAATTTATAATTTTTATTATATTCTAAATAAGATAAATTATTACTAAATTAATTTTTAATTAAAATTTTTCTTTTATTTAATTTAATTTAAATAAATTTTAATCTATTATAATAATAATTTTTTTAATTAATTTATAGTATAATTAATTAAAATACCTATTTATTTCTTTTTATATATATGTTAATAATAATTTATATGATTACTTCGATTAAAATGTAATAAAATTACTTTATTTAAAAAATAATTTAAATTTCATGAAATTTTTTTATTTTATCTCATAATTTATGTAAATTAATTTTTTTTATATTGTAGAAAATATATTAAATTAATGAGAAAATAATATTATTTAAAAAATATATAAATATAATTTTTTTTATTATTAATATAGTAAAAAAAATATTAAATTACAAAAAATGAATTGAATAATTTAATTTTAACAATAATGAAAATATGTAGCATTATTATTAATTAAAAATAAAATTCTATTATATTATTTTTTTAAAAATTATATCTTTAAATTTTTATAAAGTGTAAATTTTTTTTATTAATCTAATATATTTTTTATAAAATAATTCTTTCACAAAAATAGTTATTGTTTTACATAAATTTATGATATAAGATAAATATATTTTATAAAAATTAAAATTTTAAAATATTGTCATTTTTTATTAATATAATAAATGTTAAAAATACATACTATTTTTTAAAAGGCAGATTTCATAATTTTAATATTGTAGCTTTAATTTTTTTAATCATTTTTACTTGTAATTAAAATTTTGATGTAATCATATTTGTATTCTATTTTTAAAATTCTACTTCTATATAAAAATATAGTTGAGAGATAATTTATGTATAAAAATTTAGATATTTAATTAAAATTTAAAAATATTTCTATTAAAAATTAATGATAATAAAATATGTATAATTGAAATATTAGTTATAACTATATTTGATATATAATTTTAATGAAAGATAATATTAAAAAGTTTAAGAAATATTAAATAATAAATTTATAAAAAATTAATAATTAAATTAATATTAATTAAATATATTTAAATAAATAAACAAATTTTGATAATAATAACTAATAACTTTGAAAGAAATAATATATGATGCTCCTTACCCGTTTACAGTGTAATCGAGTAAAACGTCCCACATTCGGTGTCGGAGCACCCTATATTATCCTGCCCTGTTCATTGTTAATTTTAAATTTCATAGAAAACATGTGATAAATTTTTTTTTTATCACAAATTATTTCTATGGAAACCCGGACAGATTCTCGTATGTTTTATTAGCATTTGGCGAGTTTCAATTTTTACCTATTAAAAATAATTTCATATCTCATATTTTCATATGTCATATCATATCATTTCTGCTCATACAATTTCAAGAAAATATATTTTTCATTCGTATGGAAGTTTATATACAAAAGTTCACAATTTTATTTACAATCCAAAATATAATTATAATTTATATACAAAGTTCAAAATGAATTATACAGTATCTACTTATGTACAATAAACAAAATGCAAAATCTAATAACAAGGGCCCTACTAAAATAAATACTGTTGAGGTGACTAGCAGACACTATTAGATCTGATCAAATCTCTGTCAGGGCACTACTACTATGGCTGCTGCTGTGGCTGTGTCTGGTCTGTAATACCTACGCGATGGAAAATCAACGCGCTAAGCAAATTGCTTAGTGGTATATAACTTTAAAAGAATAATAACTGAATAATTAAAATAATAATTCTAGGTTAATTTCATAAATTCTAAGTCTTTACATATTTATTTAACTTTGTGATCAATTTATTTATCAGGATCTTATCTGTACATTTATTTCATTTTCAGTCTCTTAAAAATCATATCAGTGCCCAAGTAACCTATAACAGACTATAAAGGCTGGATACACGGGAGTATACTGGTTAGACCTCCATATGTCTATCCTGTATACAACTGTCATGTCAGGCACAAGGCCAGCGGGCAAGCTTTTAAAGCCAGAAATGAAATTAGGCTTAATGGCCAATGTGCAGGCATATAGTCTGTAGAATAATCATATCAGACATATTTTGTCGATCAATGATTATTCATGTAGGCAGTACTACTATCTGTAGTCCCTAATTGGTATACCAATCGATCCAAATTATATATATAAGCCTATGTTTACTTTGGGCAATTAAGCATTATCAATTACTTATTAAAAATTTCATGTCACTTTATAGTGGAAAAGTGGGTCCCACATACCTATTTCATGTAATTCAGTGTTTAGCAATATATTAGGGTTAAAACCCTACCATAAAATAGTTTATCTTGTGAACCTTTCTTTAGGTTCAGTTTTAATGCCTTAACTTTACCTATCAATTTGATTACTTTGTGGCTACTTTTTGGCCATACTTCGTTCATGGAAGTTGTTCCTCTATGTCTTTACTTTGTTTTCCCTTTTTGAATCATATCATTTGGATTTATAGAACTCAAGTTATGGTCAAATAACCATAACTGGTTCATTTCCTAATTCTGGCTCTTTAACTAGGCAGATTTTAGAGTTGCACTTTACCAATTTAATTGGATATGTTGCAGTCACTTTTAGGCTCAGTGTTCTTCATAGAGTTTGTTGCCCTATGTCTTATGGTCACTTAGAATTTTGAATTGCAATTTTTCAAGTTTTTTTGAATTACTTATAGCCAAATCACTAGCCTGGACTCAAGTACCCTACGCCAACAGGATCCCAATTCAGGTCAGTGACTTTGACCTAACTTTTAGGATTCTTACATTCATAATTTAAGAAAAGTGTCTAAAACAAAGTTGGATATCTATTTCTTAGGTTTCCAGAACAATATGGCTCATCCCAATTGGAATTTCCTAGTAAGAGATATGACTAAAAGACTGTTCTTAAGTCAAATGGTCACTTAGGCAATTTCCAGAATTTGCATACTAAATTAATCTAGCCAATTGACCTAGTTCCCTTGATTTCTGGGTTTTAGTCAAAATAACAATATTGTAGATTGATGTCTTGTAGACATTTTGCCACTGGTTTCATTATATTTGGATTTCTGTAGACCAAGTTATGGCCCCTTTACCAAAACTGGTCAAGTAAGCCTATATCTAACAATTTCTGGGTAATATGGTTCTGGGCAGTTTTGTGACCTAACTTGGGTCAATAATTTGGATTGGTTTAATGCATTTCTGAGCTTTGTGGTCTTCATGAAAGTTGTAGTCCTATATCTAAGCTTTCTAATGATATAAAATTCAGGTCATTTGGACCTGTCTAGTGGGAGTTATGGCCAAATGAATGTGTACTGTTCATTTGGTCAATTTTCTGGGTTCATCATTTGGTCATCCGGATTGGGACAATAATTTAGTCAAGTTTTGGACAGAATTTGGGTATGGTCTCTTCATGAAAAATGAAGCATTTTAGGTCTAGTTTCATCTCCAATTAGCTTCATACCAATTGAAGTAACACAATTTCAATTATGACTCAAAATTGTAACACCCCAAAATTTTAAATTTTATTATTTTATGAGTATTATTGATATTTTAATTTTATTTAAATTTTAAGAAATTATTTGAGATTTTTCGGATTTTAAAAATCAGGTTCGATTTTCTGAAAATATAAACTTTGATGATTTTTAAAAATTAATTTAAAGACCACGTGGCAAAACTAAAAATATATTTGGAGTCTACGAATTTTTCTGAGTTTTCTGTAATTTTTTCGAAATTTTTGGACCTCGTTTTCGGTCCCAAGGCAGAGTAAAAATTCAAAATTTTGTATTCAGAATCGAACCAGCCGAATCAAATCGGACCGGATTTGACCGGTCGAATCGGACCGGCTCCTTTTTCTTCTTCTCTTTTCTCTTCCACGCGTCCCGACCTTCCTCTCCCTCTCTCCCTTTTTCTCTCTCCTCCCTCCTCCCCTTACCGCGCCGCCGCCTCCCCTACCACCCCAGCTCGCCGGTGCCCACCCCCAGCCGTCCCAGTCCACTGGCGGCCGCCTGGAACGCCGGAAAAGGCGCCCGAAGTGGAGCGACGCGCGCGCGCGACCGTTCGTCTTCCCGGCCAAAATCCAGCCGATCCGGCCACCAATCGAACCGGGTCTTGTGTCTAAACTCACCCACTCATCGAGAGCTTCGCGGGGATATAAATTTCAAAATTTTCTGACACCGTTTTTCAGTGGGTCCCACGGAACATCGCAGTATTTTTTCGAGCATTTAATGAGCTTAGAAAATTTCGTAAAATTTATGTACTAACCCCCGTGTTATGGGCTTCGTGTAGGTATCTTCAATTCGCGAAAATTCGACAGTTGTCCGGGTCTGTGAATTTCCAGCCAAACAGACCCGTTACTGAAAAATTCTCTGAATTGGACCGAGGTTTTGGCTACCCCCCATTGTCAGATGTCCCGAGCGCGTCCCCGAAGTTGGAATCAGCAAAGGTAAACCCGAACCTTGTTTTTTCGTAATTTTCTAGTGCTTAAATAGGATTAAAAATCTATAAAATATTCGTGGTAGTTTAGAAAATTATGATTCTTTTTGCAATAGCCTAGTAATATTGCTAAGGACCGCGGGGCAAAGTTTTAGAATTTTTAGAGCTTATTTGGGTAGTTTTTGCAAAAATGATCAATTATAAGGACTAAATTGAAATTTTACATATTGTGATGGATGATCGATTTGATGGGCCCAGGAGGGGCTATGTGATGTGATTGAGTTGTGGATATAAGGATTGTGAATATAGAAGTGTGTTTTGAGCCCTTTTGCAGGTTGAGTAGGTCCTAGGTATAAGGGAGACTCTGCCGGATTTTCGGCACGACTTAGGACGTATTTGGTCTTTTCATGATTTGTATTGAGTCAATTGTGTTAAATAATTGTAATGTAATTGTCAGGTGAGCCGGGACAGCCTTCTTCCTCCGCCCAGCTGCCACAGTGACCGTTGTCAAGTCTGTGAGTAAAATATTAATTTTACTTGTAATTTCACTATTATTATATGTTCAAGCATGCCCATGCATCACTTATATGCATATATCTATGTAGATAAACTTTAGGCATGATTTATGTTGCATTCATAACTGTGAAAGTGCCATGTACGTTGTTGTGGTAATTTGGAGCAATGTGCGTGCGTTGGCGTGTGTGTGATGTGGTGTGGACTATAGGACGGGTAGTCACGGCTTGAGATCTTCGCTGGGACCCGATCCTTCGGGGGTAGTCACGGCTTGAGTTCTTCGCTGGGACCCCGATTTGGTTTATTAAGTGAAAGTCCGGCTTGAGTTCTTCGCTGGCACCAGGTTGGATTTAAGAGAGCTGTATAGGGGATCAGCTCCCATATATTATGATGGATATTACTGGGTGTGTGAGTGCTCCAAATTACCTTTTTGCCGTTATGATATGAATTTATTGCTTGTGACACCCCTTACCCGTGTACAGTATATCCGAGTAAGCAATGTCACACGGTGTACCGGCACACTCTATTTTACCTTAATTAATTTTTATCATAGTTTTGAATATAACTTGTGAAATATTATTTATCTAAGTCATTTATTGAAATTATAATTTATTTGGGGTTCCGAAAATTTTAAAGAAAATCCGGCAGGGTACCGGCTAAAAATGGAGAAAACAGTTCTTCGGAACCTGTGAAAAACACTTCCAAAATCATTTCCAAACAATCCCAACTCCATTTTATCAACAAAGTCTCAATATGATTTTCAACAACCTTTCCATTACTCAAACATTCATTTCTCATGTTACTCATATACAAGCAATAAATAAATACTCAAATTTTACATTCATAACCACAATTTTCATTATTTACATGAACATCAAAATACATTACATAAGTTCAATTACATATGAGAAAATAAAAATTAGTTATAAAATACCAAAATGAAACCTAGTGTCCTACCAGTGCACTGAAGATGGTGAGGTGACACGGACACTATGCAGAGCTGCAGGATGGTCTCACCCAGTCTGCGGTCTACTGGGCTCTCGATCAATATCTCCAGAACCTACGCGTAGCAAAAGCAACGCGCTAAGCAATAATGCTTAGTGGTGCAAATAATAAAATAGAAAGAAATAACAGAAATAAATATGCATTGAATGTATCGATGTTTTACTTGTTTTGTACTTGTTATAATCATTTATTTCGTTAACTTTATCCATTTTCATTCTTTTGGTTGCCCAAGTAACCTATCTTTGACGCATCGGATGGATAAACGGGTAACCGCCTTGGGTATCTAGTACCTCGGGCCGTCACACCATCGGTCACATGTGCATCTCCGGTGTGCAATGAGCGGCTAATAAGCTGTAATGACAATAGGCACAAGGCCAAATATCAACACAAGGTCAGAATGGCTAAAAGCCATGTAATCACAGAATGGCATAATGCCATGTGCAGTACTGCTAACTGAACCCTATTGGCATGCCAAACTATCCAAACCAATCTTGTTAGGTATACTAGGGCATTTGATACTTTTGAATTCTTCAATTTTTGAATTTCAAGTTATGGTGTCACTATTCACTTCATTAGTCAATAAAAATGTTGACTTTTGGATAGAAAATAGGTACATTGGTTTTAACACTCCCAATGTACCACATTTTGCATTTAAAACTTGTTGGAATTAATCACCAATACCATTTCTAAGCTTAGAATTAAGAGAACAGAATTTTCAGTTTTTGTACCCTAATTTTACTGTTCCATTAGTGACTGTTACAGTGGGAATTTGAGGAAATGGTAAACATGAAAGTTGTTCCTTATTTTGTCTAGTTGAATTTCCTTTTTTGAATCACTCCATTTGGAGTTTTGTAGCTCCAGTTATAGTCCAAAAACCACAGCTGGCCGGATTGAAAAATTGCAGAATTGACCATATCTACAGTGCAGTGAACAGTGACTGCAACTGCCTTATTGGATAGGTTCTGTTCATAATTTGGGGTAGGTTTCTTCATGAAAGTTGTTTTTCTATATCTTAACTTGTTGCTGTAAAAATTTCAGGTCAATTAGGCCATTCTACAATGAGTTATGGCCAAATGAACAATTACTGTTCATTTGGTCATTCTGCAGAATCTGGTTGCAGGGTATCCGGATTGGGGCCAGTTTTTGGTCCACTTGCTTTGGTCTTTTGGGCATGGTTTCTTCACAAAAATTGTGCCATTATGTGTCTAGTTTCATGTCCAATTGGCCAAACACCAATTGAACCTACACAGCCAGAGTTATGGCAGTCCAAACAGGCTGGACTCACAGCCTCCCCTGCTGCCCTCACTTGGCAGCATACCAATTCAGTTTGTAATACTCTAATTCACTTCAAATTATAGTCAACTTACCTCAAATGGTCACTAATTGACCATTAGAATGTTCACTCACCATTTCATAAGCAAAGTCCAAGTTTCACTTCCAAAACCCTAATTCCCATTATGAATTTACACAAGATACCTTAATTAGCTCACTAATTCATTATCCACATATATATATTCTTTAATCATGATCTCTAGTCCACTCTAAGTCCATCAAAACAATCAATCTTATCCCTTCGTTAGGGCTGCCGAAATTCATGGTGTACATACATATAAATTCTATTCATTTAATTCACAAATCCTTACTCATTTTAAGTCTTTAACATGGAATAAGAGAGATTTATGTATAAATAGGCACTAACCTCTTGTAGGGCAGAATTTTCCAAGCTTAAACTTCACTTTCTTTCCTTTTCTAGGCTGCCAAACACTTTCTCAAGAGGTATGGACAAGTTTTAATGAAAGGTGTCTAGGGTTTAGTAGTAGAAATTCATGGGAAATGGAAGTAATGAAAGAAAATTTTCATGGAGGGAGTGGAAGAGAGGGTCACGGCTTTGGAAGAAGAAGAAACCAGAAAATGGTTTCTTAATTTGTTATTTTTCCCTTTTTAAAGAATTTTTGTTGTGTTGTTGAATGGTGATTAGTGGAGGGCATTTAAATGACATCATAGTGATGTCATAATTAAGGATTTAAGTCATTTTCTTTTTCTTTCTTTTCTATTCATTTTTAATTTAATTTTTAGCAATATTTATTCATATTTTAGATCATATTATTTACTTAACTGGACATGTCGGCCAAAAATCGCCTCTGAAGGCGAAATGACCAAAATGCCCTCCGTTTGGCTTAACGGGTCAAAATTGTCTGTACCGATTGAAAAATTTTTCTAAATATTTTCTTGGCATTCTAATGCCATAGGAACCTCAATGACCCTTCTCTGGAGTCCCAAAAATTATTTTATGAATTTTTCCCCGGGTCTAGGGCTCCTAGTTGCAAGAACCGCAACTTCCCTCTGGGTTACCCATCGCTTAGGCACCGGCTCATTTGACTTGGTTGTATTTTATTTTTAAAATTTTTCCTAAATTTTTCTTATTAATATTTGAGTTAATTATGGTTCCTTACTTTAGTTTAAATATTTTTCCGGATGTTCTAGCTGTCCGGACCGACACCGGTCACCGGAACAGTAGAATGTACGGAGTTGCTACCGGGAGGGTGTTACAACTCTTCCCCTCTAATTTAAATTTCGTCCTCGAAATTTACCTGATGCAAACAGTTGAGGGAACTGTTGCCTCATTATCTCTTCACTTTCCCAAGTTGCCTCCTCGGTGTTGTGGTGCCTCCAAAGCACTTTCACCAGTGGAATCTGCTTATTCCTCAATTCTTTTACTTCCCGAGCCAGGATCCGTAGAGGTTCTTCTTCATAAGTCAAATCCGGTTGTATTTCAATTTCTTCCCTGGAGATGACATGTGAAGGATCTGAGCGGTATCTTCTGAGCATGGACACGTGGAACACATTGTGGATCTTGTCCAGCTCTGGTGGTAAAGCTAGCCTATAGGCCACTGGACCCACACGTTCAATGACTTCATATGGGCCAATGAACCTAGGGCTTAACTTACCTTTTCTTCCAAACCTCAATACCTTCTTCCATGGTGACACCTTGAGGAACACCTTGTCGCCAACCGCATATTCTATTTCTTTTCTCTTCAGGTCGGCATAAGATTTCTGTCTGTCTGAGGCAACCTTCAGATTGGCTTTGATTAGTTTTACTTTCTCCTCAGTCTGTTTCACCAGTGCAGCCCTACCGCTTGTCTTCGCCTAATTCAGTCCAAAGACTGCTGAGTTCTACATTTTCTCCCATACAGTGCTTCATATGGGGCCATTTGGATGCTAGCTTGGTAACTATTGTTGTATGCAAATTCTGCCAGTGGGAGGTATCTATCCCAACTTCTCTCAAATTCAATGACACAACTCCTCAGCATATCCTCAAGGACCTGGCATATATTTCATGTTATTATTATCATTTTAATTCAATATTTGTATCAATTTCATTGGTTTCAATTGTTTTCTTGGATTACTCTTTCTGATTGCCCATCCGTCTGAGGATGGAAAGCTGTGCTGAAGTGGAGTTGTTTACCCAAGGACTCATGAAACTTCTTCCAAAATCTCGATGTAAACCTTGGGTCTCGATCAGATATGATGGAAAGTGGAATTCCATGCAGTCTAACTATCTCACTGATATACAATTCTGCTAACTTCTCCAGTGAGTAGTCAGTCCTAACTGGCAAAAAGTGTGCTGACTTCGTCAATCTATCCACTATCACCCATACTGCATCATGTTTCTTCTGGGTGAGAGGTAGACCACTTACAAAATCCATGGTGACCCGATCCCATTTCCATTCAGGTATGCGTATAGGCTGTAGCAAACCTGATGGAACTTGATGTTCTGCCTTGACTTGCTGACATGTCAAGCATTTAGTCACATAGTTAGCTATGTCCTTCTTCATACCAGGCCACCAATACTGAAGCTTTAGATCATGATACATCTTTGTACTTCCTGGGTGCATAGCATAAACGCTGGTATGTGCCTCTTTCAGAATACTGGCCTTCAATTCCCCATTATCTGGTACACACAGTCTTCCTTTGTAGTACAGACACCCATCTGCTTTCACCTCATAATCAGTTGCTTTTCCCTCTGAGATTTTGCTCATAACAGCCATTAGCTTCTCATCTACCTTCTGCCCATCTAAAATCTGATGTAACAGGTTTGGCCTCACTTGCAACTCAGCCAAAATAGCTCCATCTCGAACCAAAGATAGACGGGCATTCAATGATCTCAAAGCTGTGATGGATTTTCTGCTCAAAGCATCAGCAACTACATTTGCCTTCCCAGGATGGTAGTCAATTACACAATCATAGTCCTTCAGGAACTCAATCCATCGTCTCTGTCTAAGGTTGAGCTCCTTCTGGGTTGGCAAGTATTTCAGGCTTTTGTGGTCCGTGTAAATGTAGCACTTTTCACCATACAAGTAATGCCTCCATATCTTGATCTGAAGATAATTGCCGCAAGCTCTAGATCATGGGTAGGGTAATTGCTCATGTGGCCTTAGTGCTGGAAGCATAAGCGACCACCTTCCCCTCTTGCATCAATACACACCCTAACCCATTATGAGAGGCATCACTGTAGACCACAAAGTCCTTTCCTGACATTGGCTGTGTTAACACTGGTGCCTCTGTCAACATAGCCTTGAACTTCTCAAAACTGGTCTGACACTTGTTATTCCAGTCAAATCTGACATTCTTGTGTAACAACTTGGTCATTGGAGCAGCTATTAAGGAAAATCCCTTCACAAATCTTCTGTAATACCCAGTTAGCCCCAAGAAGCTTCTGACCTCAGTTGTATTCATGGGAGGCTTCCATTCCATCACTGCTTCTATTTTCTTGGGATCCACCCTAATCCCATCAGCTGACACTATGTGTCCAAGGAATGCAATCTCATTCAACCAAAAGTCACACTTGGACAACTTAGCATACAGCTTCTTTTCTCTCAGGGTTTGCAGAACAATCCTCAAATGCTCATCATGTTCTTCACTGGTCTTGGAATATACCAAAATATCATCAATAAAGATCACTATGAACCGATCTAAGTATGGATGGAAGATACGGTTCATAAGGTCCATGAATGCTGCTGGTGCATTTGTTAGGCCAAAGGGCATCACTAGGAACTCATAATGCCCATATCGGGTCCTGAATGCAGTCTTTGGCACATCTGCATCCTTCACTCTCAATCGATGATACCTTGATTCGAGATCAATCTTAGAAAATACTCCGCTTCCTTCAATCGATCAAACATATCATCAATTCAAGGCAACGGATATTTGTTCTTCATACCACTTTATTCAATCGCCAGAATCGATGCATAACCTCAAAGTCCCATCCTTCTTTTTCACAACAAAGACCGGAGCTCCCCACGGTGACACACTGGGGCGTATGAACCCCTTATCAAGCAACTCTTGCAACTGAGTTTTCAACTCCCTCAATTCAGTGGGTGCCATCCTATAAGGAGCAATGGAAATGGGTGTTGTACCCGGCAGTGTCTCAATAGCAAATTCAACTTCCCTTCTCGTGGCAAACTGTGCAACTCTTCAGAAATACCTGCAGGAAGTCTCTCATCGTGGGTATATCACTCAGGTTTGGCTTAGCCTGCCTAGTATCCACCACATGTGCTAGGTAGGCTTCACAGCCTTTTCTCATCATTCTTCTTGCAACTGTGGCTGAGATAACATTGGACAGGAAATCTGTCCTTTCACCCACAACAATAATCTCATTACCTTCAGAAGTTTTCAGAGAAATTCTCTTCAATTTGCAATCAACTATTGCTTGATGACCTGACAACCAGTCCATTCCCAAAATCACGTCAAACTCATGGAAAGGCAACTCAATTAGGTCTGCCAAGAATTCATACCCCTGAATCTTTAACGGGCAACCCTTGTACACTTTGTTCACCACTACACTGTGGCCCAATGGATTAGTGACCAGAATGTCTTGGTCACTCTCCCCTACTAGTATCCCCCTTTCTACGGGTAGGTTGATGCAGATGTAGGAATGAGTGGATCCTGGATCCACCAATGCATGCACAGATGTATTGTAGAGGGAGAACGTACCCCTGATGACGTCCGGGGCATCTTGCTCCTCCTGGGCTCTAATGGCATAGGCTCTGGCAGGTGGTCTGTTATCTGGCCTCTCTGCTAGCTCAGATGCAGGCCTCTGTGATGGTCCCACTACCTCAGCTTTGCCAGATTTCCTACCCCTTTGTGGTGCAGGAGTAGGTCTGTCTGCTTGTGTTGGAGCAGCTGTAGTAGTTCTGTGTGGACAGTTCTTCAGCTGATGCTCTGTTGACCCACACCTTAAGCAGGCACCAGTCACTCTCCAACACTCCCCCTTGTGCCACTTCAGGCAGTGTGGACATGCAGAAGATGCTGGGGCTGGTCCCCTGAACCCCATCCCTGGAGAGCTGCCCACTGATGGTGCGGACTGACCTCTCCTAGGGGTAAACTGTGGCCTGGGCCCCTGAGACTGACCCTGACCTTGTGGTTGACCTGAACTCTGTGCAGGTGGACCCTTGAACTTCTTCCCAAATGCAGGAGATGAACTAGACTGACCTGGGCCCCTCTTCTGCTGTCTTTCTCTTCTGGTCTGCTCACTTATTCTAACCTTTTCAACCTTTATTGTAGCTTCCACTAACTTGGTGAAGTCGGTGATTCCCAAGGCAGTGATCATGAGCTTTATATTGTCATTTAATCCCTCTTCAAATCTCTTACACCTCTCGGCCTCATTAGGGACTATCTCCCTTCCATAGTGGCTTAATCGGACAAATTCCTTTTCATACTCGACCACTGACAGCTGTCTCTGCCTCAGATTAATGAACTCTCTTCTTCTCTCTTCCAGGTATACACTACCCACATATTTCTTCTTAAATTCGGAGAGAAAGAAGTCCCAAGTCACTATTTCTGGCTGTACTTCACTAGACACAGTATCCCACCATTCATATGCATCGTCTTGCAGCAGAGATACAGCAGCTTCTAGATTTTGCTCTGGAGTGCAGTGGAGTTGTTTTAAAACTCTGCCTATTCTGTTCAACTAATTTTCAGCTGCAACAGAATCATCTTCTCTCTTGCCAAAGAAGTCCACTGCTCCAAACTTTCTCAATTTTTCCAGGTGTGATTTTGGTTGTGGAGGTGGTGGTGGTGGTGGTGCTGGCATTACCCCAGCCATTTGTCTGAAGAATTCGGCCATTTGATGGAACATGGCCTGTGGAGGCTGAACAGGCTCTGCTTGAGCTGGCGGAGCAGGTTCTCCCCTACCCCGGGCCTCACCGCAGTGGAGCATGACTCTCCACTTCCTCCTCAACTGCTCTCTGTGATGTAGGGTCCATATCCTATTCAAAATAAGAAAGACAAACAGATCTGCATTAGTGTCACCTCGACTCTTACAAATGCAATGCATGGTATGGACTCAATCTAGGCCCAGAAACGCCTAAACCGTGCTCTGATACCACTAAATGTGACACCCCTTACCCGTGTACAGTATATCCGAGTAAGCAATGTCACACGGTGTACCGGCACACTCTATTTTACCTTAATTAATTTTTATTATAGTTTTGAATATAACTTGTGAAATATTATTTATCTAAGTCATTTATTGAAATTATAATTTATTTGGGGTTCCGAAAATTTTAAAGAAAATCCGGCAGGGTACCGGCTAAAAATGGAGAAAATAGTTCTTCGGAACCTGTGAAAAACACTTCCAAAATCATTTCCAAACAATCCCAACTCCATTTTATCAACAAAGTCTCAATATGATTTTCAACAACCTTTCCATTACTCAAACATTCATTTCTCATGTTACTCATATACAAGCAATAAATAAATACTCAAATTTTACATTCATAACCACAATTTTCATTATTTACATGAACATCAAAATACATTACATAAGTTCAATTACATATGAGAAAATAAAAATTAGTTACAAAATACCAAAATGAAACCTAGTGTCATACCAGTGCACTGAAGATGGTGAGGTGACACGGACACTATGCAGAGCTGCAGGATGGTCTCACCCAGTCTGTGGTCTACTGGGCTCTCAATCAATATCTCCAGAACCTACGCGTGGCAAAAGCAACGCGCTAAGCAATAATGCTTAGTGGTGCAAATAATAAAATAGAAAGAAATAACAGAAATAAATATGCATTGAATGTATCGATGTTTTACTTATTTTGTACTTGTTATAATCATTTATTTCGTTAACTTTATCCATTTTCATTCTTTTGGTTGCCCAAGTAACCTATACTGGACGATTGGACTGGATAAACGGGTAAACTAGCACTGGGTATCTAGTACCTCGGGCCGTCACACCATCAGTCACATGTGCATATCCCGGTGTGCAACAGAACAGCTAATAAGCTGTAATGACAATAGGCACAAGGCCAAATATCAACATAAGGTCAGAATGGCTAAAAGCCATGTAATCACAGAATGGCATAATGCCATGTGCAGTACTGCTAACTGAACCCTATTGGCATGCCAAACTATCCAAACCAATCTTGTTAGGTATACTAGGGCATTTGATACTTTTGAATTCTTCAATTTTTGAATTTCAAGTTATGGTGTCACTATTCACTTCATTAGTCAACAAAAATGTTGACTTTTGGATAGAAAATAGGTACATTGGTTTTAACACTCCCAATGTACCACATTTTGCATTTAAAACTTGTTGGAATTAATCACCAATACCATTTCTAAGCTAAGAATTAAGAGAACAGAATTTTCTGTTTTTGTATCCTAACTTTACTGTTCCATTAGTGACTGTTACAGTGGGAATTTGAGGAAATGGTAAACATGAAAGTTGTTCCTTATTTTGTCTAGTTGAATTTCCTTTTTTGAATCACTCCATTTGGAGTTTTGTAGCTCCAGTTATGGTCCAAAAACCACAGCTGGCCGGATTGAAAAATTGCAGAATTGACCATATCTACAGTGCAGTGAACAGTGACTGCAACTGCCTTGTTGGATAGGTTCTAGTCATAATTTGGGGTAGATTTCTTCATGAAAGTTGTTTTTCTATATCTTAACTTGTTGCTGTGAAAATTTCAGGTCAATTGGGCCATTCTACAATGAGTTATGGCCAAATGAACAATTACTGTTCATTTGGTCATTCTGCAGAATCTGGTTGCAGGGTATCCGGATTGGGGTCAGTTTTTGGTCCACTTGCTTTGGTCTTTTGGGCATGGTTTCTTCACCAAAATTGTGCCATTATGTGTCTAGTTTCATGTCCAATTGGCCAAACACCAATTGAACCTACACAGCCAGAGTTATGGCAGTCCAAACAGGATGGACTCGCAGCCTCTCCTGCTGCCCTCACTAGGCAACATACCAATTCAGTTTGTAATACTCTAATTCACTTCAAATTATGGTCAACTTACCTCAAATGGTCACTAATTGACCATTAGAATGTTCACTCACCATTTCATAAGCAAAGTCCAAGTTTCACTCCCAAAACCCTAATTCCCATTATGAATTTACACAAGATACCTTAATTAGCTCACTAATTCATTATCCACATATATATATTCTTTAATCATGATCTCTAGTCCACTCTAAGTCCATCAAAACAATCAATCTTATCCCTTCCTTAGGGCTGCCGAAATTCATGGTGTACATACATATAAATTTTATTCATTTAATTCACAAATCCTTACTCATTTTAAGTCTTTAACATGGAATAAGAGAGATTTATATATAAATAGGCACTAACCTCTTGTAGGGCAGAATTTTCCAAGCTTAAACTTCACTTTCTTTCCTTTTCTAGGCTGCCAAACACTTTCCCAAGAGGTATGGACAAGTTTTAATGAAAGGTGTCTAGAGTTTTGTAGTGGAAATTCATGGGAAATGGAAGTAATGAAAGAAAATTTTCATGGAGGGAGTGGAAGAGAGGGTCACGGCTTTGGAAGAAGAAGAAACCAGAAAATGGTTTCTTAATTTGTTATTTTTCCCTTTTTAAAGAATTTTTATTGTGTTGTTGAATGGTGATTAGTGGAGGGCATTTAAATGACATCATAGTGATGTCATAATTAAGGATTTAAGTCATTTTCTTTTTCTTTCTTTTCTATTCATTTTTAATTTAATTTTTAGCAATATTTATTCATATTTTAGATCATAATAATTATTTACTTAACTGGACAAGTCGGCCAAAAATCGCCTCTGAAGGCAAAATGACCAAAATGCCCTCCGTTTGGCTTAACGGGTCAAAATTGTTTGTACTGATTGAAAAATTTTTCTAAATATTTTCTTAACATTCTAATGCCATAGGAACCTCAATGACCCTTCTCTGGAGTCTCAAAAATTATTTTATGAATTTTTCCCATGGTCTAGGGCTCCTAGTTGTGAGAACCGCAACTTCCCTCTGGGTTACCCATCGCTTGGGCACCGGCTCATTTGACTTGGTTGTATTTTATTTCTAAAATTTTCTTAAATTTTTCTTATTAATATTTGAGTTAATTATGGTTCCTTACTTTAGTTTAAATATTTTTCCGGACATTCTAGCTGTCCGGACCGACACCGGTCACCGGAACAGTAGAATGTACGGAGTTGCTACCGGGAGGGTGTTACATTGCTGATGTTGCATTTCACTCTACAGGGTGCATTAGTTTTAGATAGTTATAGAGATTATGGTTAAAATTGATATTTTACTCTATGAGTCGAACGCTCACTCCTGTTCAATATTTTTTTAGGCTACAGGAGGATTTTATTATGGTTAACCTACTTTTCTCCTTCGCAGGTTGTTTATCAATATTTGTGTAATTTTATTTACTCCTAGAATTTTCGCATGTGTTAGAAGTATTTAAATGATTCGGGTTTGTAATATAAATTGTTATGTGGACCTGTAAAATTATGATATGCATGTTTGATGGACTGGATGAGGGAGCTGAGCTCCCATTTATCTTTATGTTGATGTGAGTATGTGGAGGGTGAGCTGAGCTCCCCAATTGATGATATATTTTGTTTACAGGTCGGGTGAGTCAAAAACTCCCCGTTGAAAGGTTCACTTTATGGCCGGACTCTGTCCGGTTGAATTCTTGAAATTGGGCCCAAATGGGCCTTAGAGTTGAATTAATGAATAGTTAGGCTTACTATGGGTCTCGGGGGCTTTAGGCTGGCCCAGGTCCTAGTGCCGGTCCGGCCCATAGGTTGGGTCGTGACAAATGTGGTATCAGAGCTTAGGCTCCAGATTCTCAGGGAAAGTTTGTCTAAAGTAATGGGAAGAGTCTACTAGGAGTCACATGCGGAAAATAGGGTCCACATCCGTCTTGCATTGTCATCTTTGCTTCTAGTTTCTGCTTCATATAAATGTGTGTAATATGAGTCTATAAAGTTGTGTAACATGCCGTTTGAAATATTGTGGGCTAATGCTGCTGAATTTCAGGAAAATGCGTAGAAGCAGGAGAGCTGCCACTGCACCATAACCAGATGTGCCTGACGAGGTGTCAGCACAGGATGAGGCGCCTGCCCCAAGGAGGCGGGGTAGGAGGCCTAAAGCTGCTCAAGTAAAAGAGCAGCTGCCACCAGTTCAGGATCAGTCTTTTATGGCACAGGGTCCCATGGACCCAATGGCAGCTACTCTAGCTGGGTTGCAGAGAACCATCAATATGATGGCACAGTATATGGTCCACCCTCCACAGCAGCAGTAGTCCACCACATCAAGAGGAGAACCTTACAAACAGATCATCAATTTCAAGAAGTTGGTGCCTGGTACTTATGATGTGTCAGACGATGCATATCGGTTTTTGGATTCTTGCATGTGCAGAAATGTAATTGCAGTTGACTGATAGAAGACTTATAGAGTGTATGCAGCATGTCATGGGGCCTATGCCTAGACAATGGATGAATGACTACATATTACCTCGGATGGAGGGTTTGTCGTGGACTCAGTTTGTGGAACTGTTCATAAATCGGTTTGTGCCAGAAAGCTTCAGGGATCAAAAGCAGTGGGCCTTTGAGGCCTTAAGACAGAATGGCAGGTTTGTAGATGAGTATGCTACAGAATTTCTGGAATTGAGCAGGTATGCCCCTACAGCAGTAGCTACAGAAACTATGAAGGTGAAGAGGTTCTTAGAGGGGCTGGATAGGAGGTATGCAAACCTGGCCATGATGTCCGATCAGTCTTTTGATGTGGTAGTGGATTGAGCCAGACAGATAGAGATTAGCTATGCTGTGGATGACAGCGGAAGAGCAAAGAAAAACAGAGCAGAGGGTTCTTCAGGTGTTCCCCACATGGGTACTCTGGATAGTGGTAGCCAGAGTAATTACAGAGGAAGAAGTAGGAACAAGAAGAGTAGTTTTAGACACAAACCTCGAGGGTTCAGACCAAGGTACGGATCCAGCAGTGGTCACAGTTCAGGGTACAGCAGTTCTGGGTCTGGGTCAGGATCCTCCTTGGCACCTTGTGCACAGTGTGGAAGAGGACATTCAGGACCTTGTATGATGAGTTCAGGAGTATGCTTCAGGTGTGGCCAACCAGGTCACTTTGCTAGGGAATGCCCCGTGTTCAGTGAGCCACAGATGGGGTCACAGGGTTCTGTTGCAAATGTTCCTTGTCAGTTGTATCCGGGTGCTTCCAGCATGGCAGGCAATCAGTTCAGTGGCCAACAAGGCCGAGGACAAGGGGGACATGGATTTGGAGGCAGATCAGGAGGTAGAAGTCAGTATCAGGGTTCTTCCACTCAGGGTAGGGGTCAAGCTCGGGTTTTCACCCTAACCCATCAGGATGCTTAAGCTTCAAATGCAGTTGTGGCAGGTATTCTTCTAGTCTGTTCCTATGAGGTTCGTGTTTTGATAGATCCGGGTGCGATGCACTCATTTGTCTCCCCTGTGTTTGCCATGAGGTTGGGTAGAAATCCTACAACTTTAGAATGCCCTTTGTCTGTAGCTACCCCACTTAGTGACAACATAGATGTAGACATGGTTTTTCCGGGTAGCCCAGTAGTAGTGGATGGAAAGATCCTCCTAGCCGACTTGGTTCCTCTACCAGTAATGGATTTCGATGTGATTTTGGGAATGGATTGGTTGGCAACTCATTATGCCACTTTAGACTGCAGGAATAAAAAGGTGTATTTTCACATACCTGGTGTGGAAGAGTTTAGCTTTGATGGTGACAGGAGTGTGGCTCCATATAATTTGGTATCAGCAATTAGTGCTAGAAAAATGTTGAGGCGAGGATGCCAAGGGTATTTGGCATTGGTGAGAGATACATCTGTAGAAGGTGTCAGCAAGGAAAATATTCCTGTTGTCAGAGAATTTATGGATGTCTTCCCAGAGGAGCTTCCAGGGTTGTCACCAGGAAGGGAAATAGAGTTCTGCATTGATGTTGTTCCGGGTGCAAACCCCATATCAATGCCGCCTTACAGGATGGCACCAGCAGAGTTGAAAGAGCTGAAGGAGCAACTACAGGAGCTTTTGGACAAGGGTTTTATACGTCTGAGCACTTCACCCTGGGGTGCTCCTGTTCTATTTGTGAGAAAGAAAGATGGGTCATTGAGGTTGTGTATTGACTATAGACAGCTGAACAAGGTGACTGTGAAGAATAAGTATCCACTTCCTCGGATCGATGATCTGTTTGATCAACTCCAAGGGGCTAGATTCTTTTCCAAGATAGACCTGCGATCAGGCTACCATCAGTTGAGAATCAGGAATGATGATGTGTCCAAAACAGCTTTCAGGACAAGATATGGTCATTATGAGTTCTTAGTGATGTCTTTTGGACTCACTAATGCACCAGCAGCCTTCATGGACTTGATGAACAGGGTGTTCAGGCCATTCTTGGACCATTTTGTCATCGTATTCATAGATGACATTTTGGTATACTCTCGGATCGAGGAAGAACACGTGTGGCACTTGAGAATGGTGTTGCAGACTTTGAGGGAGCACCGGTTGTATGCTAAATTTTCAAAGTGTGAATTTTGGCTAGAAAGCATCTCATTCTTGGGACACGTGGTTTCTAGTGAAGGCATTCAAGTGGATCCCAAGAAAATTGAAGCTGTAACTGATTGGCTTAGGCCTACAACAGTCACTGAGGTGCGAAGTTTTCTGGGTCTAGCTGGCTACTATAGGCATTTTGTGCAGAATTTTTCCAGGATAGCAGCTCCCCTAACTAAGTTGACTCGGAAGAATGTTCCATTCATTTGGACAAATGACTGTGAGGAGAGTTTTCAGAAGCTTAAGGAGTGTCTAACCACTGCCCCTGTGTTGACACTACCTATGAGTGGTGAAGGATACACCGTGTATTGTGACGCCTCCAGAGTTGACCTAAGATGTGTTTTGATGCAGAATGGAAAAGTAGTGGCTTATGCTTCAAGGCAGCTGAAGAGGCATGAGCAGAACTACCCCACCCATGATTTGGAAATGGCAGCTGTAGTCTTTGCACTAAAAATCTGGAGACATTACCTGTATGGTGAAGTGTGCGAGATATACACCGACTACAAGAGTTTGAAGTACATCTTCCAATAGAGGGACTTAAACTTGAGACAGAGGAGATGGATGGAGCTTCTGAAAGACTATGATTGCACCATCCAGTACCACCCTGGGAAGGCCAATGTATTAGCAGATGCTTTGAGCAGAAAATCTTCTGGCAGATTGGCGCACATCTCAGCAGAGAAAAGACCATTGATTCAGGAAGTACATGAGTTGATGGATCAAGGTTTAATCCTAGATCTTTCAGATGAGGGGGTATTATTGGCTCATTTTTCAGTGAGGCTAGACTTGCGAGATAGAGTTAGAGTTTCCCAGCACAGAGACCAACAATTGATGAAAATCATAGAAAGAGTACAGCAAGGTGAAGGTGGTGAGTTTGGATTCGCCAATGATGGCGCCCTTATGCAAGGTTCCAGGATATGTGTGCCTGATGTGGACAATCTCAGAAATGAAATCATGCGAGAGGCACACTATACACTGTACAATGCCCACCCAGGCTCCACCAAGATGTACCATGATGTGAGAGATAGCTATTGGTGGAATGGCATGAAGAGAGATATAGCAGACTTCGTGTCCAAGTGCTTGACTTGTCAGAAGGTGAAATTTGAACATCAGAGGCAGTCAGGGAAGCTGCAAGAGCTCCCTATCCTAGAATGGAGGTGGGAAATGATTACAATGGATTTTGTAACTAGGTTGCCTCGTACCACGCGAGGATATGATTGGATATGGGTAATTGTAGACCGCCTAACCAAATCAGCTCACTTCTTGCCTGTGAAGACTACATATTCTGTGGCACAGTACGCCTGACTCTACATTCGAGAAATAGTCAGATTGCATGGAATTCCTGCTTCCACAATATCTGACAGAGGGCCCCAGTTCACTTCTCGGTTTTGGAGAAAGTTGCAGGAGGTACTTGGCACACAGTTGAACTTTAGTACTGCTTTCTACCCTCAGACAGACGGACAGTCCGAAAGGACAATCCAAACACTGGAAGACATGCTTTGCATGAGTATTTTGGATTTTGGAGGTCAATGGGATGATTAGCTAGCTTTGGTGGAGTTTGCCTACAACAACAGTTATCACTCTAGCATAGGGATGGCACCCTATGAGGCACTATATGGGAGAAAGTGTAGGTCTCCTCTGTGTTGGACGGAAATGGGAGAAGCGAAGGTGCATGATGTAGACCTAGTGCAGTACACTTCAGAGATAGTTCCTTTAATCAGGAAACGATTGAAACTTGACTTTGGTGGCGAGAAGAGTTATGCAGACCCCAGACGGAGGGATGTGGAGTTTGCAGTAGGCGACTATGTATTCCTGAAGATTTCTCCGATGAAGGGAGTGATGAGATTTGGAAAGAAGGGCAAGTTAGCACCTTGGTATATTGGACCTTTTGAGGTTACTGATAGAGTTGGAGCAGTTGCCTACCGGTTGGAGCTACCACCCAACCTTTCTCACGTTCATCCTGTGTTTCACATCTCCATGCTCAGGAAATACATCCCAGATCCTTCCCATGTACTACAGCAGGATGTAATAGAGCTAAACGAAAACTTGACATTTGAGGAGCAACCTGTAGCCATAGTGGACTACCAAGTGAGATAGCTAAGATCAAAACAGATCCCTATGGTTAAGGTTTTGTGGAGGAGCCAGTCAGTAGAAGAGTGCACCTGGTAGTCAGAACGGGACATGCGTAGCAAGTACCCTTATCTGTTCAATATGTAATCATGTACTTTATTCTGCCTTGTGTAAAATTCGAGGACGAATTTTGTGTAAGGGGGGAAGAATGTAACACCCCAAAATTTTAAATTTTATTATTTTATGAGTATTATTGATATTTTAATTTTATTTAAATTTTAAGAAATTATTTGAGATTTTTCGGATTTTAAAAATCGAGTTCAATTTTCTGAAAATATAAACTTTGATGATTTTTAAAAATTAATTTAAAGACCACGTGGCAAAATTAAAAATATATTTGGAGTCTACGAATTTTTCTGAGTTTTCTGTAATTTTTTCGGAATTTTTGGACCTCGTTTTCGGTCCCAAGGCAGAGTAAAAATTCAAAATTTTGTATTCCGAATCGAACCGACCGAATCGAACCGGACCGGATCGGACCGGTGGAATCGGACCGGCTCCTTTTTCTTCTTCTCTTTTCTCTTCCGCGCGTCCCGACCTTCCTCTCCCTCTCTCCCATTTTCTCTCTCCTCCCTCCTCCCCTTGCCGCACAGCCGCCTCCCCTGCCACCCCAGCTCGCCGGCGCCCACCCCCAGCCGTCCCAGTCCACAAGCCACCACCTGGAACGCCAGAAAACGGCACCCGAAGTGGAGCGACGCGCGCGCGACCGTTCGTCTTCCCTGCCAAAATCCGGCCGATCCGGCCACCAATCGGACCGGATCTTGTGTCTAAACTCACCCACTCGTCGAGAGCTTCGCGGGGATATAAATTTCAAAATTTTTCGACACCGTTTTTCGGTGGGTCCCACGGAACTTTGCAGTGTTTTTCCGAGCATTTAATGAGCTTAGAAAATTTCGTAAAATTTATGTACTAACCCCCGTGTTATGGGCTTCGTGTAGGTATCTTCAATTCGCGAAAATTCGACAGTTGTCCGGGTCTGTGAATTTTCGGCCAAACAGACCCGTTACCGGAAAATTCTCCGAATTAGACCGAGGTTTTGGCTACCCCCCATTGTCAGACATCCCGAGCGCGTCCCCGAAGTTGGAATCGGCAAAGGTAAACTCGAACCTTGTTTTTTCGTAATTTTCTAGTGCTTAAATAGGATTAAAAATCCATAAAATATTTGTGGTAGTTTAGAAAATTATGATTCTTTTTGTAATAGCCTAGTAATATTGCTAAGGACTGCGGGGCAAAGTTTTAGAATTTTTAAAGCTTATTTGGGTAGTTTTTGCAAAAATGATCAATTATAAGGACTAAATTGAAATTTTACATATTGTGATGGATGACCGATTTGATGAGCCCAGGAGGGACTGTGTGATGTGATTGAGTTGTGGATATATGGATTGTGAATATAGAAGCGTGTTTTGAGCCCTTTTGCAGGTTGGGTAGGTCCTAGGTATAGGGGAGACTCTGCCGGATTTTCGGTACGACTTATGACGTATTTGGCCTTTTCATGATTTGTATTGAGTCAATTGTGTTAAATAATTGTAATGTAATTGTCAGGTGAGCTGGGACAGCCTTCTTCCTCCGCCCAGCTGCCACAGTGACCGTTATCAAGTCTGTGAGTAAAATATTAATTTTAATTGTAATTTCACTATTATTATATGTTCAAGCATGCCAATGCATCACTTATATGCATATATCTATGTAGATAAACTTTAGGCACGATTTATGTTGCATTCATAACTGTGAAAGTGCCATGTACGTTGTTGTGGTAATTTGGAGCAGTGTACGTGCGTTGGCGTGTGTGTGATGTGGTGTGGACTATGGATAGGACGGGTAGTCACGGCTTGAGATCTTCGCTGGGACCCGATCCTTCGGGGGTAGTCACGGCTTGAGTTCTTCGCTAGGACCCCGATTTGGTTTATTAAGCGAAAGTCCGGCTTGAGTTCTTTGCTGGCACCAGGTTGGATTTAAGAGAGTTGTATAGGGGATCAGCTCCCATATATTATGATCGATATTACTGGGTGTGTGAGTGCTCCAAATTTCCTTTTTGCTGTTATGATATGAATTTATTGCTGATGTTGCATTTCACTCTACAGGGTGCATTAGTTTTAGATAGTTATAGAGATTATGGTTAAAATTGATATTTTACTCTCTGAGTCGAACGCTCATTCCTGTTCAATATTTTTTCAGGCTACAGGAGGATTTTATTGTGGTTAACCTGCTTTTCTCCTTCGCAGGTTGTTTATCAATATTTGTGTAATTTTATTTACTCCTAGAATTTTCGCATGTGTTAGAAGTATTTAAATGATTCGGGTCTGTAATATAAATTGTTATGTGGACTTGTAAAATTATGATATGCATGTTTGATGGACTGGATGAGGGAGCTGAGCTCCCATTTATCTTTATGTTGATGTGAGTATGTGGAGGGTGAGCTGAGCTCCCCAATTGATAATATATTTTGTTTACAGGTCGGGTGAGTCAAAAACTCCCCGCTGAAAGGTCCACTTTATGGCCGGACTCTGTCCGGTTGAATTCTTGAAATTGGGCCCAATTGGGCCTTAGAGTTGAATTAATGAATAGTTAGGCTTACTACAGGCCTTGGGGGCTTTAGGTTGGCCCAGGTCCTAGTGCCGGTCTGGCCCATAGGTTGGGTCGTGACAAAAACATTCACTGGATTATCAAAGTCTCAACCTGCATGGAAAAGTACACTTCCAAATTTCATTTCCTCTAACTCCCAAACTACAAATTGACATTTATGACACTTCTAACATCATCAATTCATCTCAACACAATCAAATTCTAGCAATTACACAAAGTCTCTAATAGTTAGATCAAAACCCTAACTCCAATTTGTCACTCACAACATATACATGCAATCAATTTCTCACACATATAACTTCATCTACAAATCCATTAACATCATTAAACACCATTTACATGCATGAAAACATTAAACTCCCATATTTTCAAAGCTGCTAACATCTAGGATTCTAAATTAATAATCATTTTCTTCCAATTTCATATCATAATCACTCATTTCAACCTCAATTTAAGATTTAACAAGGAAAGGAGAAGAAAACTTGCACTAACCTTGAATGGAAAATTCTTCAAGTTGCTAAAACTTCACTAATCCTTTCTTTCTTGGCTGCCTATAGTCTTCCTAAGGTGTGGTGATTAATTTTTGTGAAGAAACTTGTGAGGATTATGGTGAGAATGGAGGGATTTGGAGCTTGCTTGAAAGCATCCATGGAGGAAGATGGGAATAGGGTTTTGGCCAAGAGATGAAGTGGGGAAGATGAAGTTGAGTGGTGTTAGAATCTTGTCATTTTAGACCTATTTATACCCCACTATAAATTAAATTATTAATTATAATAATTAAAGTTTTAATAGTTATAATAAATTCCTTTATGTTCCTTTAATCACTTTACATACAATTTCATATTTTCATGAGATTTTCAAAATTTAAATATCACTCATTTTAATGGACATTTAGGTCAACAGTCGACTCTAGGTGCCAAATGACTAAAATGCCCCTCTTCAGGTTATAGTCAACTTTTTTCGGTAATATCGACTAAATCCTCGATCCGACGGTTCCTTAAATTTTGTACTGTCTATTTCATTTTTATTTTCACATGTACCAATTAACTAAATTTTCTTTGACATTTTTAATGTCATTTATACCTCAGTAAACCTTTAATTACGTCCCGAAAATTATTTCCTAGGGTTCTTCGTAGGTCTGGGATCGTCAACTGCATCGTTAACTGCCTATGCAGTGACTTTCTGGTACAGTCACCCATCACTGTGGTTCCAGCTCCTTTAACCTAGTTACATTTCATTTCTTTTGTTTTTTCTTAATTTTTCTTGATCTTTATTTCATTAATTTATGTCTCCTCACCCTAATTTAAGTGTAGTTCCAGACATTTTAGCTATTCGAACAGACGTTAGTCGTCGGAACAGTAGACCGTACGAACTACCTACGGTGAGGGTGTTACATAATAAAAAAACATAGTAAACTAGAAAAATATTTAAGAGCACTTAAGTGAAATGAAAATACTTGGTGAGTGTAGAGTAGTTGACATATATCAAATGTCTCATATGACATACTACATATGGACAAATAAATGAAAACCATTTAAATAAAAGTTTAATTTTATAATTAAATATTATTTAATTGAAAAACGTTAACAAAAGAATTTAAATTCAATTTTTATAACAGTAAAATATTTCTCATTTATATGGCCATTTCAATTCAATGGCCATAAGTTAGCCATAATGATAATAATAATAAATATGAATTAATATTAAAAAAATGAAATAAAAATAATATTAAATTGTTAACATAAAAATTAATGCATACTAATTATAAATAAGTCAAATATCTATATTTTATTTTTATAATTTTTTATGTAGATTACACTTTTTGTTTCTAAAATTTTTTAACAAAGATTTCATAATAAAAATAATATAAAATATAATAATATAATAAAAATATTTATTAAAGATATAAAATAATTTAAAGTTGATTAAATTATAAGATAGTTGATTATGAGATTACAAATTAATGATCAATTATTTTTAAATTAATGGCCATCACTGATCTTTTATTATTATTATTGTTATTATTGTTAAATTATTTTTTTATTTTAAACTTTCATTATTATTATTATTATTATTATTATTATTATTATGGAAGATGACACATGGTAAATAATATTTTTGTATAAATGAATTTATAAAAAAAATAATACAAATAATTTTTAAATATTGAATTTAATTACAAAAAGTTTTAATTTTTAAAAATTAAATTTTAAAGAAAATAATAATTTAAATATAAATATTAAGGTAGAATTATAAATAATATTGATGATTAAAAGAGAAATAAAAAAGAATTAAATAATAATTATTATTAAAGAATATAAAATAGAGTTATTAATGGAATGTGACACGTGACAAGTTTTTCAAAGAAAGTATCACATGGTATTTCCTTGAGAATACTACTCTGCTTTACACACACATATATATATACATAAATCAAGAGCATTTTAATTCAATTTTTATAACAGTAAAATATTTCTCATTCATTTGGTCATTTCAATTCAAAGGCCATAAATTAGCTATAATAATAATAATAATAATAATAATAATAATAATAATAAATTAATCTTAACAAAGTGAAATAAAAAGAATATTAAATTATTAATATAAAAATTAATACATACTAATTATAAATAAGTCAAATTTTTATATTTTATTTTTATAACCTTTTATGTAAACTACATTTTTGGTCTCTCAAAATTTTTAACAAAGATTTTATAATAAAATATAAAATATAACAACATAATAAAAAAATATTTATTAAAAATATGAAATAATTTAAGGTTGATTAAATTATATGATAGTTGATTACGAGATCACAAATTAATGATCAATTTTCTTTAAATTAATAGTCATCACTGACCTTTTGTTATTATTACTTTTGTTGTTGTTGTTAAATTATTTTTTATTTTAAACTCTTATTATTATGATGATGATGACGATGAAAGGTGACATGTGGTAAATAATGTTTTTATATAAATAAATTTATAAAAAAAAATAATATAAATAATTTTTAAATATTATATTTAATCACAAAATATTTTAATTTTTAAAAATCAAAATTTAAAGAAAATAATAATTTAAATAATAAATGTTAAGGTTAAATTATAAATAATATTGATAATTAAAAGAGAAATAAAAAAAATAAATAATAATTATTATAAAAGAGTATAAAAGATAGTTATCAATGAAAAGTGACACGTGACAAATTTTTTAAAGAAAGTATCACGTGATATTTCCTTGGGAATACCTCTCTCTCTCTCTCTCTCTCTCTCTCTCTCTCTCTCTCTCTCTCTCTCTCTCTCTCTCTCTCTCTCTCTCTCTCTCTCTCTCTCTCTCTCTCCAATCACACTAATTTTATTTATTAATTTGGAAATAAATTTTTAGGCTAGTAGTAAATTGGAATTTTATGAGAAAATATAAAAGAAAACATCATGTAAATTATCTTTTACTCATATGATGGTACTTTTTTTTTTCATATTGTAAAATTTATTTATTTGATTAATGTCATATTTATCAAAAAATTTTACTGTAAATTATGAAAAAAATAATAAAATTATTTAAACTTTTTAAATTTTCAATGATTCTTACCATATTAAAACATATTTAATAAATCATAAATTATAAATATAGATATAAATATATTATAGATATCAATATTTTAATACATTAAGATGAATATTTTAATAAAAAATTTCTTTATTATATTTTTGACTTAATAAATATATATATATATATATATTAAATATAAAATATATTAATTATTTAAATATAAAAATTTAGATAAAGATAATAAAATAAAACCTTAAAACTTCATTGTTTGAAATTGAACATAAAGTTAAGAATATTTTACTTAGTTTTGTTATAATTAACAATAAATTAGTTTAAATTTGAATGAGAGGATTAATTTGTTGAAATAGCAAAAAAACTGAGGGACTAAATTATTTTAAATTGAAAATAAAGAAATTAAATTATGAGTTTTAATAAGTTTAAGGGACTAATTTGCAATTTGTCTTTTTACTGTGTTGACCTTCGTTATTCGAATCGGATCCTGACCCGATGTGTACAAAACTGCAAGGTTGGCTCCCTTGATCTTGGATTTACATTACCATCACAACACTCCTTTCTACAATGGCCGATCAGTCCAGTAGAACTGTAAGATCAATTTTCATATTCATCTCTCTTTCTCCCAAATATAATCTTTAACTCTTTTCCCTTTTTCCTATAGATTGATTTCTTTTTCATTAAATTAACATTCTTAATTGATTTGATTTCCGTTTTGGTATGTGAAAACTGTAGGTGTTTTTAGAGATTCAGAGTCGCCTGATCGAACATACTGCCAAATTGAAGCAGGTAAGGTGCATCTAGCATATTCAGAAAACTGTAGATGTTGCCTTTACACAAACCTTTGTTATCCTGCTGAAGAATATGGCTCCGGGGCTTTTTTTTTTTTGGGTTCTTAATCAGTTTGTTTGCCTTTTGTGTTTCTTCTTAATTTGGCTTTGTTTGTTTCCTTTTGATTTTACATTCACTTGCTGCAATCAGGTGAAAAACCAGATGCGAACCAAGGAGGGAGAAAAGAAGCGTGCGTACTTGACATTGGGGGAGTTGCGCCAACAGCCTGACGATACAAATACATACAAATCTATAGGTAAACTGGCAGAATTATTATTTTCTAGACAGTGTATTATAATTGGAGCCACTAGAAAATTAAGGACTTGAACCAATTTGCATGGCATTCCATGATGCTTTATTTCTACATACATTAATTATGAAAAAGTCTATTCTCTGGTATTTTGGCTTATACGTTAATTATTTTATGTTTGGATAAGTTATCAATTTGGCATTTTGGCTTCTTCAGTTGACTGTTCTTTGTTGTTTTGCGGGGAGAAACGTGAGTAGTGTATGAAACAAATGAATTCAGTTAAATCATGATTTTCTGGGTGTTTGGAATTGAAATAGATACACGCTCTCATGAATACCCTCCTCTCTGTTTCTGTCTCTGTCTCTATCTTTGTGTGTGGCCAGGTTTGTCTTAGAGCCAAAGTCTGTTTTAATGAGTGAACAAGAACAGAAGCTAAAGGATAGCGAGACCGCAACAGCCTCACGCAGTTATATCTCAGTGTGCGTGTGTGTGATGTGGGTAATTGTTGGCTCTTGCATATAATGAAAAGGTATTCCATCTCATCTGTCTGCGATCCCAGAGCTGTTTTTCGCTTTTATAGTTGGATAACTTGCTTCAATACCTTATCAAATCAGGTATGCTAAGACAGTGATTTACTCAGGTCCTGCATTAGGCAAATAAAATTGTAGGTTTTGACAATGACATCATCCATGGGCATCATGATTTTTTTTTTGTTCATTTTCTGAAAGTAACTATTGCTGTATACATATTGAGAAAACTAGGAGTGTGATATATATATATATATATATGAATGCTTAACACAACTAATACAGGCCCAATATGACTCCTGCATTTAAACCTCTCACATTCACAAGAATTTATTTCTTATTTTCACTCAAACATTTGTTTCTTTCTTAAACTCTGAAAGTTTCTCTCCCACTTGACTAGTGTATATAGTGCTAGAATTTCTCTCATTTGGTTATAAGATCCAAAGACCATAGAAAATGATAATTGACTTGGTTAAGGAGGAAAAAAGTAAGCTTTGTGAAATTATTCTAGGATGGCATTGTTAAAGAGACAAGAACATGGAGAAATCTGATGATAGAATTCCTTGAAAAATCTTGAGAGATTATTAGAAATATAGGAAAGGTGGCCATGGTATAAAGATCCAAGAGAAATTTGCAAAGAGGGAGACAATGATGAGTTACAGCACTAAATCTCTTCCAACTGTACTTTTAGTAACCAGTAACCGTGTAAAATATTTGCATGCATTTTAGAATCGTACTCACCAATATTGAGTACATAGAAAGGGAAGTGCATTCCATTCTATTATGAATACTGTTTTCTGTAATTTTTCTAAGATTTTATAAACTTAGCTTTAGTGCGTGAGCTATAATTCAAACAATAGCCCTTTCTTGCATGTAACTTCTGCAGAAATAAACAAATCTGTTGTGCTGAACATACCTCGAAGGAGTTCTTGGAAGAGCAAATGGCTGAGGTAGAGAACAACTTGAGCTTTTGCACCAAGACCTCTCGCTTGTTAGATAATGTCCATGAGTAATGTAAGTTTGCTGTTTTTCACAACTTACAAAGAGTACATTGTGTTTTACATTTGAAGGGAAGTAGTAAGTTATGATAAGAAATGTGTTGAAATTTCTGGAATGAATGCTTATGTAATTGCTTTTCTAGATAGTTTAAATGTCTGTAATTCAGGTTAACTAGACTTTTCTTTCTTATATGGTGGTATGGTATTTTAAATTGTCTGCAAATTCTTAATTCTCTTTGCTGAGAGCTCAGAGTTCTTTTTTTCTTTTTATGTTTTTAAGATTGACAGTATCCTTCGCGTCATTGCTAGGGAATCATTATATAGACCAAGTCCATGTTATTCTACATTTGTTGGAAGACAACGTTTATCTTTGGTAGTGCCCATTCTAACTGGCTCTTAGCTTATTTAAATATCTATCTTGGACAATTTAGGAAAGGATGTCTTTTATATTTCCTTTGTAAGAAAGCATTAAAAGAAAATTGGGGAAATATATTATATTTTAAGGAAGAAAAGAACCATGATTAATATGGGTTAGAACATTGTTTTTGTATGGGTAAGCTATGAAACAAATAAAATTAGCCTCAATTGTAGAACCCTTAAGGAGAAGGAAGTTATCAAGACCATTTTTGAAATTTTTTCTTGGAGTTTCTTCCATTTCCATCTTATTTCTTCTCTCAAGACCATCTTTTTCACCCAATCAGTAAAATTTAAAATGCTAAAATGTCACTGAAGGGAGGGCTTTCGTGCAGTATGTTATGTAGTTTGAAAGGTGAATATTGATGATTTTTTTTTTTTTTTTTTATTATTATAAAGACCCATTGCATGAACTATAGAAGTTGTGGGGTACTGGATAGGTGACTGCTACTGGTGCTAGGAGGCCAGTGGTAAAGTCTGCCAAAGTAAACCCTCTTGCCAAGAAATTTTAGTAGGTGGATTAATTAGTGCTATTTGTGAGCATTTTGATGTGGACGTAGTGAGCTTCGACTTTCAATTGGTAAAGGGAAATGACTGGGTTGGTTTAGAATCTCTGATAAGGCAAGGATTTTGAAAAAGGCATGATGATGGGTTAGTTCATCTTGATGATACTAGGAATATAGTTTCAAATTTGTGTTTGCCAAGAAAGGGTTTGGAAGAGGAAGAAGAGAGGTATTCAGATTATCAAATGGAATGTGAAGAGCAATCAATTTTGCCACTTGCCTTACCACCTAGTTCAGCAACTTTGGACTTGATTTTGGCTAGAATTGATCAACAGGATATTAAGATGGATAGGAAATTTCAAGAAGTGAAATCTGAATTGCATGAGGTAAAAGAAAGATGGATGGTTTGGAGAGGGCTAATGATCATATTTGTGGTTGTTGAGAGGAAAAAATAAATGAAATTCTGCAGTTGTGATTGCCACATCAACATCTTATATATGCTAGCATTACTATTTTGTTACATAGTAATATCAACCCTTTTTCATTTTAAGCATGTTGATCGATTGGGTTGTAAATAATTTAATGTTACTATTTGCACTATGTGACTATTATTTTTTGCTAATATTAGTACTTACTCGGATAATGTAGTGTTGTGTGCTTGATTATGCTTTGGATTATTGTTGGGCATTTTGAGCTTATTTTATGATTGATTTTCTTTTGCTTAGCTATTGTGGACGATATCTATAAGTTTTGGGGTGCAAACATTAAATTTTTTTTTTGTGTGAAATGTGTTTGCATTGTTGATTGAGAAATTCAAAATAGAATAATTTTAGTCATTGTTGTATTAGTTATTTTAATCTAATTTTGAAGAAATAAAATATATTAATTATTTTTGATCTATGAAGTGTTTAAATGAGGTTTTATGCATGAGACAATTATTTTGCTTTGCCAACCTTATATGGATTTCATTATGTCTATTGAAGCAAATTGTAAATAGTGTGTTTGGAGATTAAGTGATAGGCAAACTAATTTTCAATGTGAGAATGAATTGGTTACATGATTGAAGCATGGTTGAATCTTATTTCATATTCCTTTATATATATATATATATATATATATATATATATATATATTCTTTGGGCGTTGTTCCGGGTTAGCATTTCTTTCCTATTTCTATTTGTTAGAGAAAAGACAAAGGTTTGCTTTGTTTTGCCCGCAAGGGTATAAGAAGTAAGGAAAGTTGTGCTTTCGCTTTCCCGGGGAAGAAGTCCCATGGAGGTGCACCTTTGATGAGCACCTCCTCAACCACTTTCGTTGCTCTCTCTCTCTCTCTCTCTCTCTCTCTCTCTCTCTCTCTCTCTATATATATATATATATATATATAGAGAGAGAGAGAGAGAGAGAGAGAGAGAGAGTAGTTAGATAAAGTTGCACAGTGTACACTGCTGGTTCGAGTTGTTAGTAACCAGGAACATTTATAAGCCCCATGCTTATTTTTGAGTCAAATGGCAGCTTGGATTATGAGTGTGCACAGCACCTTGAATTTGTGAATTGTTAAGTAATCAAGCACTTTCGTAATCAATGTCGGCAATTGACAATTTAGGGAAGAGTTTAAAAAAAAGTTGTTTAGAAAAAAAAATCTTAAAAAAAAAATGAGTATAAAAATAAGGAGAGAATTGAAATTGAGAATTCTTGTATTTTTTAATTCAGTATAATTGGTTTATTCTCTTAAATGTTTTTTTGAGCCTTATTGAGCTATATGATTTTCATGAGCATACTATCTCATTAGTATAAGTAGATTGATGGAATTACATGTTTGGTTGGAGTTGAGTGTTGTTAAATTTTAAATTAAGCAAAATAGTTATTGAATGTATGGCATTGTATTTGAGCATAAGCAGGTTAGGAATGATTAGTCTATAGATTTAATCTTCAATGTTTTGATTGAGATAATTAAATTATAGTATTTGAGTAGAATTTTTTTTTTTTAGTTAATTTTATTATTTTCTTAAATTGAAAATTTGCTATTGCCGTTGAAATAAAATTAAAGTTCAAAGATTTTTATTAACAAATTAAAGTTAAGAGAAGAAAGTGAAATAAAGGGTAAAGCTGATCTTTTTAATGGAATTTTGTAATTAAAAAAAAAAAAAAGAAGCTAGCCAATGTGAAGAGAAAATTGAGCAAATCCTAAAGTTGAGGGCAATAGACACTCCGAATCAAACCATATTAAAATTTTGAAGGAATTTGGCTTCTTAATCTAAAATAAAATTAATAAAAAATATTTGGATCCATAATCAAATGAATCCGGACGAGAGTAAAAAAGTATAAAGTGTGCATTATTTAGTTTGATTTACTAGTTTAGATTTTAATTTTTTATTTATTTGAATTTATTTTCAATATACTTTTAATTATGTTTTAATTTTAATTTCAGATTTGATAATAATAAATTTAATTCAATTTATTTATTTTTTAAAAAGAAAATTGAATCAATTTATTAAATTTTTAACTTAAAAATTAAATCAAAATACTTAATAAAAATTGATTTAAATTTGTAAATAAAATAAAATAAAATCATTTTTTTATTGCAACTGAATTTTACATCCTCATGAGAAGAAAAAATTATATAATGAAATCGTTACATGTATACGGTTTCATTATAATTGTTAATTATGGTAGATTTTATTATGATCAATGATTATAATTAAACAGTTGTTTGTACAATTATTATATCAAATAAAAACTTTATAAGGAGAGTTATAAATGAAAAAAAAATTCTAAAAAAATGAGAAGCATTTTCTTTTTTTTAAAAAAAAATTTGAAATGGTGCCTTTTGTGGTGTTGTCTTTTTCTTTTTTCTTTTTTTTTTTTTTAATCAATGACCCACAAAACACAGATTCTCAGCAATAAGTCAAGGAAAAGAAATTCTTAAAAACCAAATGAACATAACAGCATCAAAATGGCTCCAGCAAAATGGTCAAAGGTCAATAGACTGACTCATAATTAGCAACAGACTGCAGGTTCCAAGAGCACAGCACATCAAGGACAGCAAAGCAAACCAAAAGAAACAGCAAACTCCAAAAACAAAGCAGCAACAAGACACCAACAGCACCAAGATCAAAATGACCACCAAATCGAAGAATTGGAAGCCCAAAGAAAAAAACAAACGCGTCCGAGGAAACCAGCGCAACAGCAGTCCCAGGGTTCTAAGGGGGTGTTTGGTTTACCTTGGATGCAGCTGATAGCTGATAGACACCCAAACAGGTAAATTATGGTGTTTGACAAGCTTAAAAAAATAGAGCTGATAGCTGATGGGCAACTGATATGATACCCATCAGCTGCAGTTTGTATCAGCTCTATTTTTAGAAATTTTCATCATCGGTGATAGCTGATATGATTTTATTTTTTATTTTGACCATATTATCCTTTTTTATTTAACTTGAAAATTAATATTATTAATATTTTTATTTTTTTATTTATAATTTTAACATTTTAATTAACGTATTTCAACTTTGTTAAAATATTTTTTTATTAATAACATAAAATATAAAATATTTATTTATATCCAAAAATCTAAAATTAATTATAAATTTTTCTATTAACAATAATAATTATTTTATTATTTTATCTATATTTTTAAAATTATTTAATTATCTTAAAAAAATAATTATTTTCTTATTTCAATAATAAAATAAATGATATAATATAAAAGATTAATAATTATATATTTATTTAAATAATATAATATATTAATTTAATAATTATATATTTAATTTAATAATAAAATAAATAATATAATATAATAAATTTATAATTTTATATTTATTTAAATAATAAAATAAATTATATGATATATATCCTTATTAGTCATTTCACATATTAACAGCAACAGCTAAATATAATTTTACCAAACACTTAATATAAAACAATTTATCATCACTATCGCTTATCACTATCACTAACAAGAATAACTATCACCTAACAATATCATTGTATTCAACAGTTAATCCAAACAGGCCCTAAATCTCCTTGAAAATACAACAGAGATAAGTCACACTTAGCAACACAATCGTGAGATCAAGCTAATATACAAAATTCCAATTAAGGTTGTTAGGACTAAGAATTAGTCATGTTTGGTTTGGTAGTATAATCTGATCCATTTTGTGAAATCTGTAGATATCATATTGTGTAGCATAAAATAACGAATGTGAAAGATTATTGATGCGTCCCAACCGCAAGTGCACGGGTCGTACAAGTAGTATAGAAAAATATCGATCCCACGAGGAGTTGTGTTAATGATTGAATTTTCGATATAAAAGTTGACTAAATTGAAGTATTTATGAAATTAAAATAATGAATTAATGGGTAATGGAGTATGAAATCTAAATGTGCAAATTTAATATTCTATTCAACAATGTATTAATTAAACTAAAATTGCATCAAATTGAAATAAGCAAGTTCAAATATGGCAATATTTAAAATGGCAAATGATTAAATTCGATTAGAAATTAACAATGGTAAAAAGGTGATTCCGGAGTTCGGGATTTCATATTCGAGCTATTTTGGGATTTTAAATTGGTTATCCAATCTTATGAAACTTATGGGTTTTAAGGAGATTAATTCTTAAATCCTTTGAATTCCCTTTCGAGTGAGACAAAGAGTGCCTTAATCAAACTAATCTTACTTTCGTAGAGTTAGAATTAATTAAAACCCATTAAGTTCTTTAATTAATCTGTGAATCCTCTTAATCCTTAGCCTATTTCTAGGTCTAAGTTAATTAAGTCCAATTTCTTGATTATCTATCACAAGGCCTTCTCCTTTCGGTGCTTCAACCATGGATTAAGAACATCACTTAATGGGATCCTACACTAAGCATGTCATTTAGCATACAAGAAATGAATAAAACTCATTAAAACCACAAAATATGGATTACCCAATCAAAATCCACAAAATATCTCAAATATTACAACCCTTACTCCAGAATCAAAAGTAAACTACTCACTATCCATAATGCTTACAAGATATGATGAGTTTAAATGGAAATAAAGCTTTAATCTAAGCTAAGAAGTAAGGAATTAAACACTAGAAATGTAGAAAAGTGTAAAGAAAGAAAGAAATCTGCAAATCTTAGTTGAAAATGGTGTGGAAGGTGAAGATGGCTCTTCAAATTCTGCTCAGCCCCTCTCTTTTTTTCTTCTTTGCTCCTTGTCTCCAAAATGGGAAAATGAGACTATATATAGCATTTTTCTGACATGGAGCCCTAAAATAGTATGTTCTAGGAGGAATACATTAAGGGAATCTTCTGCCAGCTCATTAATGAACTCTTTATGGGACTGCATAAGTGGACTACATAAGTTATGCAAATCTTATGCGCTTTTACTGTTCTGGGTCACTTATGCGAAGCTGCATGACTTGGTGCATAGGTTATGCACAATTTCGTGAATGTGCATAAGGGAGGTGAGAATGTGCATAAGCTATGCAGTCTCCTTATGCACATTTCGGCTGGTTCTGGAACAGTGATCTTCCTCCTTATGCAGATCTGCATAGCTTATGCGGCAAGTTATGCACAGTTTGGTCAATGCATATTTCAGCTTGAAAACTTGTTTTTGACATCTTTTTGCTGTGGAAGACACTCCTCAATGGCAAAATTCTCTTTAGTCCTTCAAAAACACCATTTTTCCTACAAAACAAAGTAGAAATTACAAATTAGTGCAAAATTGACAACTATGAAAAACTAACTAATTAACTAATGAAATTAGCTAAAAATGACTAATAATCAAATAAAAAGGGTTATAAAATTAGACCTAAATGACTATGCAAAATGTATGCATCAAATACCCCCAAACTCAAGCTTTTGCTTGTCCTCAAGCAAACTTTAAAATGTGGTGCAAAGTTTTTAGGGGTGCCTTATCCAAAGAGTTATGAAAATCACCCATTAAGGTAACTTAACACACCTTTAGCCATACCAACAATCCATATACCCATCCTTCAAAATGCAAAGAATTTAATGCTTATCCAAGCTTTCACCGCTTAGCCATCAAGTCAATTATCATTCAAAATCCCCAAACCAACCAATCAAAAGAGAGAGTCATGCTCAAAAGGAATTCTAGAACAATCAATAGTCAAAGTGTCTCTATATAGAATGATGGAATTGAATGAATGAATGAATAGTTCTCCAATCCCATAGGCAAATTCCCTACTCCTATCTCCACTAATGTAGTAAGTACTTTCAAGAGATCAAAGGTCTTTTTATGGATGTAATGGGGCCATGGGATTCAAAAAGAGGCTAAGAAGAAAAATGGGTAAAAAGTATTCAAAGCATGAGAATATGTTGCAATTTTGAAACATAAGGTACACTTTATTATATATTTTTTTCTTTTTCTCTTTTTTTTTTTTTTTTTTTTATATATGGGAGAGAGAAATACACAATGAGGATTGTCAAGTGCTAGCATAGTTTACAAAACACATAAAAATGGAGGGATATTTTGATACTTTAACTTGTATTTTGCATTTTCTTTTGATGATTGTCCCTAAAATTGCCACCCCCAAACTCATTTCTTTTAATACTTTGGATGGATTTCTTTCATTTTGAATGACAATGGTGAAAAGCACATATACTAGTACTTTTACAAGGTGACAAGCATTTCTTCTCCCTTTTATTGTATTTTTTTTCTCTTTTCTTTTTTTTTTTTTATTTTTTTTATTTTTTTATGTACCTAATATTATGAATAATTATTCTCATGAAAAAGGTTGGAGTGTTTGGTTCATTAGCTAGGTGGTAATAAGGATTTCAAGAAAAATCAGGAATAA
Organism: Hevea brasiliensis; assembly: GCF_030052815.1. Lineage (NCBI taxonomy): Eukaryota > Viridiplantae > Streptophyta > Magnoliopsida > Malpighiales > Euphorbiaceae > Hevea > Hevea brasiliensis. The sequence continues at coordinate 42,614,093 of NC_079508.1, read as the reverse complement.
AAAGGCTCAAAGGGGTTTGCAAGGGTCAATTTTAATTAGGAAAAGGGCCAAAGGTTTAAAATGAGGAGGTTTAAATCAAAGAATGCCTAATCATCTCTCTTTTCAAGTACAAGCTGGTATTTCGCCTTGAAAGGTTTAGAAAATTTGTTCTAGGATTGGTGAGACATCATTTGACTACTTTATATCCAATAACTCCCTCTAAACACTTCCTTCTCCAAATGACTAGTTGGGTGGCTTTTTGGCTAAGAAGATATAGGCAAGGGATAGACACTTCAAAACCTTGCACCTTTTAGGAAACTTTCAATCCACAAACCCAACTAAAAGGTGAGTCAAATCACTCTCATAGGCACATTTTCAATACTCAAGGGATTTGGCAAAAGATTTTAATGCATGGTGCATGATTCCTAAAATGAGTAATGCATGAACTAAATGGAGGAAGTCTATTTGTATGCAATTTGTACAATTTCTAAGTGATGTATAATGTGTGTGTAAATGTGTAATGAATATGTATGTATGGATGTATATGTAAAATATTTACAATATATGTAAATGAAATGGGATGAGATGCTCTTATACTCAAAATGTGAAAAATAAAGCTAAAAATCAAAATGTGCACCCCCAAACTCAAAATTAGACATTGTCCTCAATGTCTCAAACAGTAGATAACCAAAACTCAAAGCAAATAATATTGACCAGGAATTGTAAAAATTAAGAGCAAAAAGAAAGAGTTACCTGGTATGAGAATTCAAGATAAAGGGATGCATAAGAAGCTGCACAGGTTATGCAGAGTTAAGTGCTGTCCAGAACATGTGCATAGGTAAGGTGCATAAGCCTTGCGGTGCTGCATAAGAGGCAATATATGTTGCATAGGCTATGCAGGACAGTTGCATAAGGGGAATACAACCTGTGCAGTTCTGCAGAAGTAGCAGAAAGAGTTGCACAGGCTATGCAAAATATTGGCATAAAGAAATTCATAGCCTGTGCAGTGTATACAAAAGCTGCTGCATGGGAATTGGCAAGGGGAAATGTACAACCAGCAGTAGAAGTATTGAAATATAGACAGAGTATGGGCAAATATGTACAAAAAGGCAATGAGTGCAATAAAAATCAAAGAAGACTAATGTAATAGCTATCCAATAAAACTTCAAAAGAAACAGAATTTAAAAGAAACTAATTCAGAACAAACAAACATAATCCAAAACAAACTATAAATGTTTGAACATATTTACAAAGAAAAGGTCCTACAAGATTGAACAAAAGTAAAACAAACACTAATCTATGTTTATTGTTTTTCCTTTGTCCAAGGATGTTGCTAAGAAATTTGGTAGTGCTTTGCATTGTCGAAATGATGGTGCTGGAGGGGGTGATGGAGGTGGGGGTGGCATGCCCAAAAAGATCATGAGTTGCTTCACCATCTCCTTCAGTTCTTTCTGTTTGTCCCTGGTTTCCATGACAAGGTCAAATAGCTGATCATGACGATCCTTTAGTGTATCAAGACCACTGTCAAGCTTCCTATCCACAAAGTAGATATCATCACTAAGCCTGTCAAGGTAGGTGAATAAGGCTTTAGTGTTGAATGCAGGAGGTGCTGTGGATGAGGAAGGTTCAATTTGTAGGAGGAATGGGGTGGCAGAAATTTCTTTGGGATGTCCTGTGCAGGCTGAGGGGGTGGGGTAGGTGTAGTAGGGTGCTGTGGGACTGGTGTGAAAGCTTGGTTGTCTGGTTGTGCAAGGGGCTCAGTTTCTGCTGCAGGGTGGGCAGTATCAAAATAGGACAAATGGAACCCTGTTTTGGTTAAGTGTGCAGTATCAAAATATAAAGTGTCCTCAAGTGCTGGTATTGAGTGCTCTGCAGGATTAAAACCAAAATGCTTGGCTATGACAGTGATAAGCCCACCCAAAACAATGTCATCTATGGATTTGGTGGCAATATGCAGCACATGTTCACAAAAGAAGTAACCAGGAGATACCTTAACTTTGTGAAATGCACACCATAACATAAATAGTTCAGATTTTCCCACAGCACCAGAACTAGTCCCTCTGCCCAATACGGTGCTAGCCATCAGCCTATGAATAAACCTAAGTGCAGGGTCAAGGATTTGGGATGTTTTGGATCTTCCAGCAGAGAAAGTTTGAGGTTGGTTTGTTTTGATTCTCCAAAATTGGGCAGGATTCCAAATGCCCTTGTTGGCTACCTCTACTCCAGTATGTGGTACTCTAAATAACCCATCAATTGCAAAACCAAAAATGCTATGAAATTGGTCTAATAACAGTTCTCTATTTTGCCCCAAGCATCTAAATTTCATAATTGGCTTATGGTCTACATCATGCAAATTGAGGGTAGCAGAGAATGAGGAAATAAACTCCAAAACTAGAATTGGATAAACTACCTCTTGCTTATGCACAAATTCTGTCCAACCCATACCATCAAGAAATGTAACTACATTGTCAAATAAGCCAAGAGATTGTAAAGCATCAGCAGATATATACCTAGTGGGTTGCACCTTCCTATCCTTAAGGCGCTTAAAAGCTGCTTTTTGAATTGTGTCAGGGAGAGGCCAGGGTAGCTTTGATACAAATGAGGATGCCGAAGTTGTCTTGTTGCTGGAAGAGGGTGTAGAGGCTGGAGCTTTTGGCTTTTTGGGTGGCGGTTCCGAAAATGGGGTGGGTGGGTCTTTGCGTTTGGACAGAGGAGGGGCAGAGGACATGGGTCGCACGGATTTGGACCGGATTTTGCATTTGTATGTGGTTGGGGGAGGTGGTGGGGGTGTCGTTTGTGGTGGAGGATTGGAAGTGGGGTGTATCGATGACAATGGAGAGACTTCGAGAGGAGAGGCGGGGCGGGAATGTGGAGGGGAATCCATTTCCGATGGAGAAGAGATAGGGGGGGGGGGGAAATGAAAATGTAGGGGGAATTTAGGGTTTTCGTGATGAGAGTGCTGGTGGAGAAGATGGGAGAGAGACGGCGAGAATGCCGGAAGGAATGGAGGTTGAAGGGCGGTCGTGGGGTTCAGAGTCGGGAAGTGGAGGTGGGAAGTTTTGTTTGCCGAAAATGAATTTGAATCGGGTTTGTAGGAGACTGCATAAGGGGAAAATGATTTATGCATAACCTGTGCACTCTTTTGTACATGTTTCAAAATGATTTAAACTTCAGAGAAATGCTTATGCACAAGTGCATAGGTCATGCACTGTCCTTATGCATGTTTCGGTGACCCTTGAAATGTTGAGGAGCGAAGTCATGCGGGAGTGCATAAGTTATGCACTCCCCTTATGCATCTCTCGGCAGAAGTGGTGTTTCAGAAAATCGGGTCATGCAGAAGTGCATAGGTTATGCACTCTGCTCATGCACTGTTCGGCAATTTTTTTGGAATTTTGGTTGGTGGTCATGCAGATGTGCATAAGCTATGCACTCTGCTTATGCACTCTGCGGTGGGTTTTGAAATTCAGAATTTTGGTTATGCAATAAAGGTGAAAAATGGCAAGAATTTTGGTTATGCAGGATTGCATAAGCTATGCAGTTGCTTATGCACCATTCAACAAAATTAAGATTGCAATGGAACATGAATTGCAAGTGTGAAAAATACCCTGGAATGATGAAATATAATTCTATGAAGCACAAACCATGCGAAATTTTCATCAAAAACACATCAATATATTCAAAGTTCATCAAAAGTGCATCACACAAGCATGTAAAAATGGATCCTACATAAAAGACCTTTGAGAACTATGCCATTTTGATTCAAATTCTGCAAGTCAATCATTTAGCACATAAAATTCCATAAAATCTGCATAAAGTTGCATCTAACCACAAATGAGAAATGAACTCTCCAAGATTTGCCAAGAAAATGCAGCATTTCTACCTTGAATCCTACAACCCAAAGAAGCTCAAAACTGCAAAAATAACTCACTTACCACCATATTAACATTATAAGCACACATACTTAAAAGTCACACACCCATCCTCACCAAAAACACAGGCCATCTGCTGCAGACACCCTCTTTGCTGCAGAATTTCTTCTTCCTCTCTGCATAAACCAGATTGCAGCTCAAGGACAGAATCTATCTGCTACAGACTTTTCCTTTTCTGCAGATGGCACTTTTCCTCTGCATAAACCAAATTGCAGCTCCTGCACAGATTATGCAGCAAAAACCAATCAGTTCTTTTGAAGGACAAGATTTTCAAGTTAAGAATCACTTCCCCAACAGTTCACCAATCCTTTCTTCATTGATATACATCTACAAGGGACAAGATTTAATAAAGTCAAAAATTGAATTTGAGGAAATTCAAGAGAAAAACAAAATTAATGAAAATGAAAGTAAATCAACAAAAGCAAAATAAAAGGACTTGGGATGCCTCCCAAGAGGGCTAATTTATAGTCCTTAGCTGGACTTTTCATGAATTTCACTGAAAAGATGTGAGGGATTGGAGAGCTTATAACAGCTTGCTCCCTTTATCGGGTCTCCAGTTATGTAATGCTTCAATCTATGCCCATTGACCTTAAAATTCCCAGATTTTTCACTCCAAATTTCTATTGCTCCATAAGGGAAAACCTTAGAAACTCTATATGGACCAGTCCACCTTGACTTAAGTTTTCCAGGGAACAATTTCAATCTTGAGTTGAACAACAAAACTGAATCACCTTCTTTGAATTCCTTTTTCCTCAGATGCTTATCATGCCAAACTTTAGTTCTTTCTTTGTAAATACGGGCACTTTCATAAGCATCCATCCTCAATTCCTCAAGCTCATTAAGTTGTAACAACCTTTTCTCACCAGCTTGCTTAAGATCAAAATTCAAGTTCTGAATGGCCCAATATGCTCTATGTTCTAGCTCCACAGGTAAATGACAAGACTTACCATACACCAACCTAAAGGGAGTAGTTCCTATAGGGGTTTTGTAGGCAGTCCTATATGCCCATAGAGCATCATCTAGTTTGATAGACCAATCTTTCCTAGAATTGTTCACTGTTTTCTCCAAAATATGCTTGAGCTCTCTGTTAGAAATTTCAACTTGTCCTGAAGTTTGAGGATGATATGGGGTAGCTATCTTGTGCACTACACCATACTTCCTCATTAAGCTCTCAAATTGCTTATTATAAAAATGGGAACCCCCATCACTAATTATAGCCCTAGGAGCTCCAAATCTGCTCAAGACAAATTTCTTCAAAAATTTTACTACCACTCTAGCATCATTAGTTGGAGTTGCAATAGCTTCCACCCACTTTGACACATAGTCAACCCCAACTAAGATGTATCTATTACCATATGAAGGAGGGAATGGCCCCATAAAATCTATTCCCCAAACATCAAATAATTCCACTTCAAGAATATTATTTAGGGGCATTTGATCTCTTTTTGACAAATTTCCACTCCTTTGACATTTATCACAATCCAACACAAATTTCCTCACATCCTTAAAAAGATTTGGCCAAAAGAAACCAGCTTGCAAAATTTTACTAGCTGTCTTAGAGATGCCAAAATGACCTCCATAATCAGAAGCATGGCAATGATGCAAAATACTCTGTACCTCCTCTTCAGGAATACATCTTCTAATTAGACCATCACAACATCTCCTAAAGAGTAAAGGATCATCCCATCTATAAAACTTCACCTCATGCAAAAACTTTTTCTTTTGTTGCCATGTCATACCTAGAGGTAAAACTCCACAAGATAGATAATTCACAAAGTCTGCATACCAAGGTAGTTTAGCAACAAGAGAGAAAAGTTGTTCATCCAAGAAAAACTCATCAATAGGGATTTCATCCAATTCTTCACCATCCAATTTCAACCTACTAAGATTATCAGCAACTACATTTTCAGCTCCTTTCTTATCTCTAATCTCCAAATCAAATTCTTGTAGCATCAGAATCCACCTAATGAGCCTAGGTTTAGCCTCCTTTTTACGGAGCAAATACCTGATGGCTGCATGATCTGAAAATATAACCACCTTTGAGTCAATAATGTAAGGTCTGAACTTTTCCAATGCAAAGACAATTGCCAAAAATTCCTTTTCAGTTGTTGCATAATTTGTTTGAGCCTCATCCAGTGTTCTACTAGCATAATAAATAGCATAAGCCTTTTTGTCCTTTCTTTGACCAAGAACAGCCCCAATTGCATAGTTGCTAGCATCACACATAATTTCAAAAGGTAGGCTCCAATCGGGTAGTTGCATGATTGGTGCAGTGATAAGAGCTTGCTTCAACCTGCAAAAGGCATCCAAACACTCTTGGTCAAATTCAAATGGTGTGTCATTACTTAACAAATTAGACAAAGGTTTAGCTATTTTAGAAAAATCCTTGATAAAGCATCTATAGAACCCGGCGTGTCCTAGGAAACTTCGAATTCCCTTGACATTGGTAGGAGGAGCCATCTTCTCTATCACTTCAACTTTGGCTTTATCAACCTCTATTCCTCTATTAGACACCAAATGTCCAAGCACTATCCCTTCCTGAACCATGAAATGACACTTTTCCCAGTTTAACACAAGGTCAGTATCTGCACATCGCTGTAAAATTTTAGAAAGGTTAGCCAAGCATATATCAAATGAAGATCCATAAACAGAGAAATCGTCCATAAAAACCTCCATTATGTCTTCAATGAAATCTGAGAAGATTGCCATCATGCACCTTTGAAAAGTGGCTGGTGCATTACACAACCCAAATGGCATCCTTCTATAAGCAAAGGTTCCATATGGACAAGTAAAAGTGGTTTTCTCTTGATCATTTGGATGGATAGGGATTTGAAAAAAACCTGAATATCCATCTAAATAGCAAAAGTAAGAATGCCTAGCTAGTTTTTCCAACATCTGATCAATGAAGGGAAGTGGAAAGTGATCTTTTCTAGTGGCAACATTTAATTTTCTGTAATCTATGCACATTCGCCAACTAGTCACTGTTCTGGTGGGAATTAATTCATTATTTTCATTTTTGACAACTGTCATTCCACCCTTTTTTGGAACAACATGTACTGGGCTCACCCAAGTACTATCTGAGATAGGGTAAATGATCCCTGCATCAAGCAACTTCAAAATTTCCTTTTTAACAACTTCTTTCATATTTGGGTTCAACCTCCTCTGATGTTCAATAGATGGCTTACAATTTTCTTCCAAAACGATTCTATGCATGCAAAAGTGTGGGCTTATTCCCTTAATGTCATCTATGGTGTATCCCAAAACTTTCCTAAATTGTCTCAACACTCTTAACAACTTATCAGCCTCTAAAGTACTCAAATTTGCATTTACAATTACTGGATAAGTGTTATTAGTGCCAAGAAATTCATACCTGAGCTGAGAAGGAAGTTGCTTAAGTTCTACCTTAGGTGCATCTTCTTCCTTGAGTGATGGTTGCTTAAATTCAACTTTTTCCTCTTGTGTGAGTTGAAAAACTGGAGCAGAAATGAATGGTGGACTTCCCTCTAAGTGTTGAGCATATGCAGCTACATGAGGGTTGTCATAATCTATGCCTCCTCCATGAACCAAACAATTTTCAAGTGGATCTTCTGGATATTTCTTTCTGAAGTGTTCTTCAACCAGCTCATCAATGATATCAACTCTCAAGCAAGTATCAGCTTCAGAATGATGCTTTTTCATAGTGTTATTAATATTGAAAATTAACTGCTCTCCACCAACTCTAAGAGTAAGCTTTTATCCCTTAACATCAATCAATGCTCCTGCTGTAGCTAGAAAGGGTCTCCCCAAGATAATTGGAATATTAGAATCTTCCTCCATGTCCAAGATGACAAAGTCAACAGGTATATAGAACTTTCCAACCTTCAGGGGCACATTCTCCAAAATCCCTTCAGGATACTTGATTGTTCTGTCAGCTAACTGAAGAGAAATGTGGGTTGGCTTTAGATCTCCCATGTTGAGCTTCTCATAGATGGAAAGGGGCATAAGGCTAACACTAGCCCCTAAATCACATAGAGCTTTTGTAGAACAAGACTCTCCAATGTGGCATGGAATTGAAAAACTCCCTGGATCCTTAAGCTTTGGAGGAAGTTTCCTTTGGAGGATAGCACTACATTCTTCTGTCAAGGCTACAGTTTCATCATCTTCAAGTTTCCTCTTGTTTGAGAGAATTTCTTTCAAGAATTTTGCATAAGAGGGCATTTGTGAAAGAGCATCAACAAAAGGCACATTTATGTAAAGTTTCTTCAAAACCTCTAAGAACTTCCCAAATTGCCTATCAAGCTTGGCTTTGTGAAATCTTTGTGGAAAGGGAAGTTGTGGCTTGTAGGGCTCAGGAGGTATATACTTCTCTTCTTTTTCTTCAAATTTCTCCTTATATTTTTCTGCACTCTCTTGTTTTTCACTCTCATCAGTCCCTTTTTCATTTTCTCTCTTCTCACTGTTTTCACTCTTCTCATCATTTATAACTTTTCCACTTCTTAAAGTAATAGCTTGACACTGCTCTCTTGGATTTTCTGGTTGACTTGGAAGCTTTTCAAAAGACTTAGCACTTGAGGAGGATGCTTGTTGTGCAATCTGGTTTTCCAGCATTCTGTTATGTGTTTGCATCTGTTCCAGCCTTGCTTTCACCTCTCTCATCTCCTCATCATGCTTATTTTGGTTAGCAAGTATCTGTTGCAATAAAGCTTCAGTGGTGGAATTTCGTTCTTGCTGTTTTGGTGGAGGGTTCATATTTTTCTGCTGAAAATTAGGCAATGGTTGCCTATTTTGCTGATATGGAACTTGACTCTGCTGTTGTGGTTGAAAATTCTGATTTTGAACTTGATTTTGCTGATTTCCCCATGAAAAGTTGGGATGATTCCTCCAATTTGGATTGTAAGTTTGAGAGTAAGGATTCCCCATTTGCTTGTTTCCATAATTACCAACGTATGCTGCTTGTTCTCCATAGTCTACTCCACAGCTAGTTGTTTCCTCTGCATAAGCCACTTGTTGTGAACTTCCAGCTGATGATGATGAACTAACCAACATACTCAAATCTTTCATCTTCTTAGCAAGGACATTTGTAAGTGCATCAAACTTTGCATTAATCATGTTGAATGGATCAAGATCATACATTCCAGCAGCTTGCCTTTTCTGAGTTGGAGCTGGTCCTCTTGGACTACTCCAAAGATGAGTATTCTTTGCAATTTTCTCCAATAGCTCATAAGCTTCATCTTCATGCTTAATAATAAATTCTCGTCCTGTTTGAGCATCAATAATTCCTCTGATTGCAGGAGTGACATTTGTGTAAAAATTCTGATTTATCATCCATTTTGGAATGGCATGATGTGGGCATAATCTCTCTAATTCCTTCCATCTCATCCATGACTCATAAAGAGTTTCATCTTCTCTTGGTCCAGAAGTTGTCATTTGATTCCTCACTCTTGAGTTTTTCCAGTGGAAAATATTGTGCAAGAAAAGCATCAGTGAGTTGCTCCCAATTTGTGATGGAGTTGTGAGGTAAAGAATCAAGCCAATCCAATGCTCTATCTTTCAAAGAGAATGGGAATAGCTTCAATCTTGCTGCATCATCAGACACTACAGGTTGTTTTTGCATGTCGCAAATCATAGCAAACTTCTTCAGGTGTGTGTGTGGATTTTCAGAAGGATGACCTCCAAATTGAGAATTTTGAATCATTTGAAGAACTCCAAAATCCATCTTGTAACTATTTGCATCAATTCTTGGTCTTGCTATGCTCTCTCTCAAGTCATCAAAACGAGGAAAAGCATGATCCATCATACTTCCCCTAGGCACGTTAGCATTAACAATTTCTTCCCCTTGGGCTTCATTTTCATTGTTTTGACCATTTCCAGCATTACCAACACCAATTCTAATTCTTTCATCAGCCATGTCTGCTTCTAATTCAGTCTCTCTCAAAGCTTCTTTCCTTTTTCTGGTTTCTTTCTTGTTGACCTTACAAAATTTCTCTATTTCAGGATTGAACAATAAGGATGTATCACTTGAGCTTCTAGCTCTTCTCATAAAAGATTAAAAGTACCTGAAAAAGAACAAACAAACACAAAATGAAAAGATAACAAAGATAAAACTAAAAACAACTAAAATGATCAAGAATTCAATCTTAAACAAACAACTCCCCGGCAACGGCGCCAAAAACTTGATGCGTCCCAACCGCAAGTACACGGGTCGTACAAGTAGTATAGAAAAATATCGATCCCACGAGGAGTTGTGTTAATGATTGAATTTTCGATATAAAAGTTGACTAAATTGAAGTATTTATGAAATTAAAATAATGAATTAATGGGTAATGGAGTATGAAATCTAAATGTGCAAATTTAATATTCTATTCAACAATGTATTAATTAAACTAAAATTGCATCAAATTGAAATAAGCAAGTTCAAATATGGCAATATTTAAAATGGCAAATGATTAAATTCGATTAGAAATTAACAATGGAAAAAAGGTGATTCCGGAGTTCGGGATTTCATATTCGAGCTATTTTGGGATTTTAAATTGGTTATCCAATCTTATGAAACTTATGGGTTTTAAGGAGATTAATTCTTAAATTCTTTGAATTCCCTTTCGAGTGAGACAAAGAGTGCCTTAATCAAACTAATCCTACTTTCGTGGAGTTAGAATTAATTAAGACCCATTAAGTTCTTTAATTAATCTGTGAATCCTCTTAATCCTTAGCCTATTTCTAGGTCTAAGTTAATTAAGTCCAATTTCTTGATTATCTATCACAAGGCCTTCTCCTTTCGGTGCTTCAACCATGGATTAAGAACATCACTTAATGGGATCCTACACTAAGCATGTCATTTAGCATACAAGAAATGAATAAAACTCATTAAAACCACAAAATATGGATTACCCAATCAAAATCCACAAAATATCTCAAATATTACAACCCTTACTCCAGAATCAAAAGTAAACTACTCACTATCCATAATGCTTACAAGATATGATGAGTTTAAATGGAAATAAAGCTTTAATCTAAGCTAAGAAGTAAGGAATTAAACACTAGAAATGTAGAAAAGTGTAAAGAAAGAAAGAAATCTGCAAATCTTAGTTGAAAATGGTGTGGAAGGTGAAGATGGCTCTTCAAATTCTGCTCAGCCCCTCTTTTTTTCTTCTTTGCTCCTTGTCTCCAAAATGGGAAAATGAGACTATATATAGCATTTTTCTGACATGGAGCCCTAAAATAGTATGTTCTAGGAGGAATACATTAAGGGAATCTTCTGCCAGCTCATTAATGAACTCTTTATGGGACTGCATAAGTGGACTACATAAGTTATGCAGTCCCTTATGCAGTTTTCGGCTGGTTCTGGGTCACTTATGCAAAGCTGCATGACTTGGTGCATAGGTTATGCACAATTTCGTGAATGTGCATAAGGGAGGTGAGAATGTGCATAAGCTATGCAGTCTCCTTATGCACATTTCGGCTGGTTCTGGAACAGTGATCTTCCTCCTTATGCAGATCTGCATAGCTTATGCGGCAAGTTATGCACAGTTTGGTCAATGCATATTTCAGCTTGAAAACTTGTTTTTGACATCTTTTTGCTGTAGAAGACACTCCTCAATGGCAAAATTCTCTTTAGTCCTTCAAAAACACCATTTTTCCTACAAAACAAAGTAGAAATTACAAATTAGTGCAAAATTGACAACTATGAAAAACTAACTAATTAACTAATGAAATTAGCTAAAAATGACTAATAATCAAATAAAAAGGGTTATAAAATTAGACCTAAATGACTATGCAAAATGTATGCATCAATTATGCTACAAATACCTTAAGAATTGAATGCCATTTTGCTCTTCTGCCTGAAATTTGATATCATCAAGGATTTAAAGTTCCCTAACATCAGATACATCATCTACTTCGTGCCTGGAAGAATCAGACTCATCATCTACTTCATCCACTTCATGCTTGGAAGAATCAGACTCATCATCTACTTCATACTCCGGAGAATCAGATTCATCATTAGCAACAACTTCAAATTTATATTATTTATAATGAGGTTATGTAATGAGTTTTGCCAATTATATTTATATTATTTATCATATTCAAATTTGAGGATATAAAGCATATAATAAATACAGATATATTTTTAAAGTGATGTTCTACTAAATCAGAAGTTCAATTTACTCTTGTTGACTTTTCTTCTTTTGAAAGCATTGGTCAAGTCATTTAGTCTAAGAAATTTGTCCACCATCATATTTAATTATTTATAAATTTTAATTTGAGATACTACAATTTTATTTACAAGAGATTCATGAGATATGCAACTGTGGTTATTCACCAATCAAAACTAAAATTATAATTTTTAAAAGACACTTGATAACTAAAGGAAACCAAGCTGTATGTTAAAAAAAAAAAAAAAAAAAGGTGAAAAATTAGACCATACATATGACAAAGCTTAGGTTGAGGAAGGGTAAAAGCTAAAAGGAAATTGAGGATCATACCTTGAATAAGTGACTCATTGTTGAATTAAGGTCTTGAGATCCCATTAATTGATGGTTCTCATAATTTATTTTAAGTTTCTTTAGCCTTGGCATGCTTAATGATCCATAAGAGAATGTCTTCATCCCTTTACATTCCTTAAAATCCAAATTTTCTAATAATGGAAATTCAAGAGCATAAATCCCATTACAGAAACTCTTGAGACTGGGTAGCTCTTCAAATGTCAGAGAGCTTAGTTGAGGGAACACAATTTTTTGCATGCTTTCTTCTTGTTTTTCTTCATCCTCTTTTCCAATAATTTCCTCCATCATCTTGCAGCTAGTAATCTCTATTTGTTGTAGCTTCACTAGAAGTTTGGCCAAGCCGGGGGAGAAAAGGTTTATTAAATTAATTCTTTTGAGTTTGATTATTTTGACAAATAAATAAATAATTTATTTTTAAACTATTTTTTTTTATATAATTAACATTTTGAATTAAAGTAAACAATTCATAAATTGATCTAGAATTATTTGTATATAGTATCTTAATAATGATTTCATTCAACTTAATCAAAGCGATTTGCCATCTAACCTCTACTATAAATGGGTAAATAACTGTCAAACTACTTATAATGTTATTCAAAAAATGTTTTTTTTTTATTTATAAAAATAGTATAACTAATTCTTAAGCTGTGATTCTTCAATACACACAGTTTTGAAACGCAGTCGATGGAAGGTAATTTTTTTTCTTTTTAAATATTGTGACAATTAGATAATAATTCGAATTAGTTTTTGCGTAATTATATTATTAACATTTAATAAACATTTATAATACAGTGAGGATTAGTTTTAGATATATTATTGACTAAATGCCATTAAGATTTAATCTTTAAAAAAAATATAAAAATCATTTCCGCTGGTTCATTACTTAGATTGAAATAATGCCAAATTAATAAAAACAGTTGAATAATAGTTGATATAATTAATTCATCATGATGCTTTTCTTTTTTTATGGAATAATTCATTCATTTCTATTGTCAGTGTAAGGCTTCTAACTCTATATAAAATCATCTTAATGACATAACAATATTAAAACAACTATATATATAACATATTTTAGAATTTCATTCTTTTCAAATTAATATACACATTAAAAATAAAAATTGTATTAATAATGATATAATTTTATAAAAATTTAATTGATTTAATGGAGAGCACTATTACAATTAAACTAAAGATACTCTTCCATATAAATAAGAATAACTTAAGAAAGTAAAAGGGTTTAAATACTTTTCAATTAACAGACTCTATTACTTTAATATATATAATAATTAATAATTTAAATTATTGCAAATTAATAATAATATTTACTCCAAATGCTCATCTATCAAATAATTAACAATCCATAATTAAAAATTTAAGCACATACCTCTTTGTTGGAAACATTTTTTTGCTCTCCTCCTCTTCTTACTAACCCTCGAATAATCGAGCTTATTGGACACATGACTTCCTTGCCATTGAGGTCACTTTGATCAAAACTTTTCTTCAATGTAGACGAGTCTGGAATTGTAGAACAAAGAGTCTTCATTGTAGGACAAAAAATCAATGAAAAGTCTTCTAACGAGAGCCAGTCAAAAGAAATATAACTGTCAGCACAGAGAGCCATCAGCTTTCGTAGAAAAGAAAGATGAAGCCGAATTAGGTTAGGAAACACTTTTTGGCTTATTCTCTTGTTTTTTTCTTCTTGTACTTCTGCAACAATATATTCCACCTTAGGACAACACCATATTCTTAAATATTTAAGCTGCTCCAATTGCTGAGCTACAGAGAGAGGAAAAACCACTTTTACGAAACCACATTCATCCAAACTAAGCTCTTGCAAATTTGATGGTAGCCAAAGGGATGGAAATAATATAGAAATAATTTCTACTGGTCCAGTTGTAAATTGAAGTTGGGCATGCTCAATTTCTGTCTTATTATTCATTCGAGATGTATTCTGCTGTTCAATATCCTGTCAAACAAAATATATACATTATTACACAGTTGAATAATAATAAATCCAATTTATGCATGAAGTTTATGTAGGCATTTCTCATGAGTGGGATCTTAGAATTCATTTTTTTTTTAATTATGAAAGCAATTACTAAAAAAATAGACATTATTTAATTGATTTAATGAAAATAACTATAGAAAAACTAAACAACCCTAAACCGTTTAGCAATAAAATTAATGACGGAAAATTTAGAAGCACTGTCACCAATTCCATTGCTAACTATGGTGGCAATTTAATTTTTAATGAAAATAACAATAGAAAAACTGTCACCAATTCCATTGCTAACTATGGTGGCAATTTGTGCTCCATTTGGGAACATAATTATCAACTAAATATTTTCTACTGCACATCATTTAACGATAAAATTAGTAATGAAAATTTCTTAAATATAAAAATTCCGTCCCTAATAAATTTAACGACAATGTAAAAATTAAATTATTTTAGAATTCATAAAATTTGTGATTAATCTATCATTAAATTAATTTAAAATTTATATTATAATTAGTAAAATCCATCTTTAAATTACTTTTCTATTATTTTAAATAATGATATTGAAACAGACTCTATTACTTCAATATATATAATAAATAACTACTTAAATTATTTCAATTGAATTTAGTGGAATTGATTTAAATTCTAATTCAAAATTATAGCAAATGGAAACAATAATCTATTTTTCCTTTGTTTAAGTAAATTCAAATTAATTCTAAACCTTTAACAAGGATCATATACATGTGTAAAATGGAGAGCCAATCGTGATTTTTTTAAGTGTTCATTTAAATATGTATTTTATTTTTGTAAATGTAAATTTTACTTCGAAATAAAACATTTGAAAATATCAAACTCAAATCCTTTTATATATATATATATATATATATATATATATATATATATTCTAAATAATTAATAATTAAAAATTTAAGAACATACCTCTTTGTTGGAAACACCTTTTTGCTTTCTTCCTCTTCTTACTAACCTTGTTGGATACATGACTTCCTTGCCACTGAGACCACTTTGATCAAAACTATTCTTCAATGTAGATGAGTCTGGAATTGCAGAACAAAGTTTCTCCATTTTAGGACAATGATACAATTTAAACCTTTCTAATGAGGGCCAATCAAAAGAAATATGATTGTCTGCACAAAAAGCCATCAGCTTTGGTAGCCAAGAAAGTTCAAGCAAAATTAGGTTGGGAAACATTATTTTGCTTATTCTCGTGTCTTTTTCTTCTTCTTGTGTTTCTGCAACAATATATTCTATCTCAGGACAATCAATGATAGTTAACTCTTTAAGCCGCTCCAATTGTTGAGCAATAGAGGGAGGGAAAGCCACTTTTAACAAACCACATTCTATCAATTTAAGCTTTTGTAAATTTGATAGTCCTTGGCAAAGGGATGGAAATAATATAGAAATCATTTCTACTGGTCCAGCCATAGATTGAAGTTGGGCATGCTCAATTTCTATATTATTGTTCCTTTGAGATGTGCTCGGTTGGTCTATATCCTGTAAAACAAAATATATATATTATTGACACATGCAGTTGAATAATAATGGATCCAAATCATGCATGAATTTTGTTTAGCCATTTCCTATGCATGGAATATTAGAATTCAATTTTTTTTTTCTAATTAATTATGAAAGCAATTATTAACAAAATAGAAACTATGCTAGCCAAAAGTAACATAATTTTATAAAAATTTAATTTATTTAATGAAAATAACTATAGAAAGCTGAAGAACCATATAATTTTAAAACCATTTAGCGATTAAATTAATGACAGAAAATTTCCCAATACAAAAGTACTTTCACCATTTCCATTGCTAATTATGGTGACAATTTTGTGCTCCATTTGGCAACACTACAAAATTATGACTAAATATTCTCTAGTGCCAATTAAATTTGAAGGCCGATTTCGCATATCATTTAATGATGAAATTAGTGATGAAAAATACTTTAATATAAAACTTTTATTCCTATATTTAACGGCAATATATAAATTAAACTATTTTATAATTAATAAAATTAGTGATTAATCTATCATTAAATTTTATATTATAATTAATAAAATCCATCATTAAATTAAATTAAAAGTTTTTTATGATAAATAAAATCTATTGTTAATCAATCATTTTATTAATTTAAAAATTAGATAGTTTTGATTAGAGGGTCACAAAAACTCTTTTTTTCTTTTTTTTTTCTTTCTTTTTTTTTTTTTTTCTTCTTCTCTCTCTCTCTCTCTCTCTCTCTCTCTCTCTCTCTCTCTCTCTCTCTCTGATAGTAGTCATGTCACCTGCTTTCCTATCTCTCTCTCTGTTCACTCCTTAGCCCTTTTTTTTTTTTTGTGAAACCGAGCCCCTCTAAGGTATTGACGGTAAAGTTTCAATTTAGTTCTTATTTCTTTGTTTTATTTCGATTCTTTGTTTGCCATTCTAATTTCTATACTTCCGGCATATCTTGACGGACCATGAAACGTAGCTTCCCAACGAAGTTGAGAGTGGGGGCTAGTTTAGTTTTCACTTATTTGTTTCTTTTCTTTTTAATTTTATCTATTTCCTGGGTAATTGTTGATGGACATATTGCTAGAAGGTTGAGTTGCTTCGTCTAATTCAAAAGCCTAACCAGGGTGAACTTCAATATTGAGCTGTTTTAACAAAGAGGATTGAACCCAAAGGATTTCATTTTCCTCTCTAGATTGTCCTTCTGCAGGTTTGAATTTCAATTTCCTCTCTAGATTGTGCTATTTCGATTGACATTTTAAAGAAATATTTGATCAAATCTCACTAATTTTGAATCCTAACTTTAGAGCAGGCCGTATTTTGTGCTTGTTTGCTTGCTTTTGTTCAATGAAATTTTGAGTTTGTGGTTGCTTGGTCTCTGAGAAAGAGGGAGATGAGATAAGAAATTCTGTTTTTAAGTTTGAAGGAAATTAACTTTGTTTTGAGTATATTAGTTTTTTTCCCCCTCTGGGTAATGGGATTATTTTTGGATAGTAATCAAAGTGAGTGTTTGTGAATCTTTGTTTATTGATTGATTTTTTGGCTTGATTGATTATTCATCGATACATATAATAAGAAATTTGAATTGCAGAGCCATAGGATATAAAATTATATTCAAGCCAGTCATGATGCATTATGTCTTAGGTCCCTTAATTTAGAGCAAGAAACTTATTATGGTCTAGTTTCCTCCATATGAAACCCATCAAATTGCTTTGTTTTGAAATATACGCTAGCTTAGGAGTTCAGTCACAGTACGTATAAGCTTAAAAACAATCTTAACATATGTTGTTATGCAGTCAAGGCTTGAATTTTTTGTGGCTTTAGCCTACCAGTACCAAGCAATTTAGGTAAGAGCTTAGCCTAGCCTCACAATGGAAATTGGTATTCAATTTTATGTTATGAAATTGTATAAAATTAATTACCAATAGATTCCATCGCAACTCATTGATAACCTCAATTACTAAGATTTTGAAATTTGTTGGTAAATCGGTAGAAAATTTAAAAAACTAAAAATATCAAATATTACAATCCATTGGCAAATTTACCATTGAATTTAAAAAAAAAAAAGTTGGTAATTTTAAAAAATTTTAAAAATATATTTTTCAATTAAAATAATAAAATTTTTATTATTTTTAAGATTAATTATTTTTCTTATTTATTATTATAATTGTGTTTTGATTTTATGACTAATAATTATTATAAATAATTATAATGAGAGGAAAAAGTGCTATTTAAAAAAGACAAAAAATAGATATTAGGAAAGAAATGAGGAAAAATTATATTAATATTGAAAATGGAAAATATAAGGTAAAAATTAAAAGAGAGAAGAAAAAAATTAAAAATACGTGGAAGAAAAGAGACAGAGACTGAGGCCTGATATTTAATCATTTATATGGTTTAGTTGGTGAAGTGGGAAGTTAGCTTAACTATTGCTGAGATTTAAAGAATAATGAAGTATTTTTCTAGTTACTGAAATTATTTATTAAAAAGTTAAAATATATCAAGTGCAATTATAGAAGTTTCACTAAATTTCAAATATATTTTTTTCCTTTAATTATAAATAAAGATAATTTGTAAATGAGATTTACCTTGCCAATATTTGGAGTCACTTGCAGAATCGTGAAATCTTGAATTTGAACCTAATAAAATCAAATAAAAAAAATTTAATAAATTTTGGTTCACCGTTCAAAGTTTTGCTTTTTTTTTTTCTGTATGAATAATTTAATGAAGAGCTATTGATTTCTTGTAATCGATATTTCTTTTTAATATATTTGAAAAGATAAAAGCTTACCTTCCAGGACAAGGATTTGTTGATGATAAAACCAAGGAAGTTTGGTAGGTCCCTCAGCTCCAAATCTGTAAGTTCGGGAAACTCAACCTCGTCGTCCACTTCGCTGTTGTAGAAAATTCCCTCCATCTCTTTGCAGATCTCTACAGATATTGTATGAAGTTGTCTCAATCCTTTAGCCATGGAGAGTGGAATGAAGTACTTCAACTCATGACATGAATGTATATTTAATTCTCTCAATTTCCCAAAGTATGTAAGCTGAATTTCTGGTAACCGTGGAATCCCCTGTAGTGCATCAACTAAGTAGCCCTGTTCAACACATTCATCAGTTGATATTACCTCCTTCAAATTTGTCACTTCTATCAAATTCAAGACTTCAGCTTTCCCCATCAAGACTTTCATCCCAGTTTCTTTAATATCACTTGCATCATCTCTAAGTTGCAACACTTTCGCATAATTTCTGTCAGCTACAATTTCATTTGTGCAGCCTACACAAATTTTAAATCTTTCTAAGTTTCTAAAGACTGAAACTTCAGGCAAAATGGAGGCTTTTGGTACAGAAATTTCTAATGCAGTCACATGATGAGTGTCTAGCTCGCTGAGGCTTGCATTGTTTTTCTTTCCGTCTTCCACGGGTTCCCATTCCCCAAAGTAAGATGGCAAATACAACTCTTCCAGTTTAGACAGCTCTAACAACACACCTGATGGAATGCATTTAAGGCGAACGGCCCCCCTCAAGTCCAGCAACCTTAGATTTTTTAGTAATCCTATTTCTTCAGGCAACCTTAAGCATTCACCATGAATTTCGAGTATTTCTAGTTTGACAAGAGCTCCAATGGCGCGTACCCAATATTTCTTAAATACCACAAGACGTAAAGTTCGAAGATTCCTCAGGACATCAAGTGATTGTGACAGTGATGGGACTCTGCAAAACAAAGCTAGAACTTTGAGTTCTTTCATCCCTTCACAAACGATGTTTGAAAGGCCTGGTGACCAACGATCATTCCCAATTTGCAAGAGTTCAAGCTTCGGATACTCCAAATCATTAAGCTGGTCACTGATTTCTTCATACAAAAGTGAAACTGCAATGCAATGTTTGTACCCCTCTTTCTCTCGCCAATCTTTCATTTTAGCCTCACTTTGTAACATGTGCCATTGCTTATCTCTTGAGGCAATTGATATGGCTACATCGCGGACAATATCATGCATTTTGACATAGTCATGCCCACAACCTTCAAGCAATAAAAATGATTCTTTAAGTTCATCGATAAGGTTATAGACCCTAGTTCTTGCATGATGCACTTTATCAACATTTGTAAACAACCGTAGGCCCATTCCATATCTAACCAAATCTTCAACCAGAATATCGAAATCTTCAGGGAACAAACTACAAAGCAGAAAGCATGACTTGGCCTCTTCCGCTTCCAAAAGCTTGTAACTTAATTCAATTCTGGGAAACACATCTTGTGCTACGCCTTTCAGGTTAGAATTCTTTAGCTGTTGGAGCGTATCAAGCCATGTGTTTCTCGGTCTTTTTTTTAATCCCTTTGCAATAGTTACAATAGCAAGAGGTAAGCCTCCACATTCATCTGCAATCTCAGTTGCCGTGTGATGCAAATCCTGGTCAATGGAAATGCCTGCCATCTCTCTAAAAAGATACCTAGCTTCATCCTTTGTTAAAACATCCACAGGGAAATTCTTTTCACTTCCCATTTTATTGCATTCATATATGTTACGTGAAGTCAACATAATTTTGTGTCCCTTTCTCTCTCCCCTTGAAGGAAGTCCTATTTCTTCAAAATCCAACTCGCGCCAAACATCATCCAATATTATGAGGATCCTCTTATCATGGTTTATAAGCCCCTGACGAAGCTTGCCTGCTCTTCTGAACTCATTCTCATCGTCCAATTTCAATTCCAACCAAGATGCAATGTCACCTTGTATCTTTTTGATATTAGGATTTTGGGACACTACTGCCATTCCAACGACATCAAACAAATTCTCTCTTTCAACTCTTTGCACAAGCTGTTTTACCATCGTGGTTTTACCCACACCACCAGCTCCACATATACTGATCCTGCTAAGGTTGTCATCCTTCAAGGCCTCCCAGACTTCATTTTTAATTGATTCCCTTGATGTAAAATCCATAATGCCTTTAGTAATGAAAGCTGATCCTAGGTTGTTACCGAACTCTTCAGTCTTTTTGAGCAGATCAAGCACCGTCTCTGTCATCTCTTTAGCTTTCTTGCTCAAGGAATAACGTGACATTGGATCTGGACAGTTCGTGTTAAAACACTTGTTTTCATTTTGAAAAAATTCATCGCCCTTCTTAATGATGTCATCCACTTGCTTTTGCCATTGAATTATTGAATAAGGAGTGTGGCCAGCGTCCACGACAGTTTTCTTATTTTTCAGTTTCTGAAGCTCCTCTTTCAGATTCTTGATGTTAAGTTCGTAGCCAGTTAGGTAACCAATATGTCGCCTGATAGGTAACCAGTTAATAATTTCAACAGCAACATTTGCAACAGGAATGAGAATATCGACTACCCATTTAATAATTTCAACAGCAACACTTGCAACAGCAATGAGAATATTGACTGCCATTTCCAGAATAACCAAGACCTGAAACACAAATGCCAACAAGAACAGTAAAACACGAATTCAAATATTAAAAAAAAAAAAAAAAAACTAAAGGAAGGCATATATATGTGTATATAAAACTACAGATACAAAATCCGAGGATAGATTACTGACAAACGGAAAACACCGATAAACAAAGTTAGTTTTTGTATATTGAGCATGCACAAAACTGCAAGAATCAAAATTTTACTTCATTCATTTTGGACAATAAAACTAACAAAATAAACAATAGAATAAAAATTAATTAAACAATAAAATAGATTATATAATAATATCACTGATTTTGAAATTTAATAACCACCAAATGTAATTAATCCTAGAAAAAAATATAAACTAAAAAATAAATTAAATTGAAATAAATATTATATAATATATTAAAATGAAATGAAATAAAATAAATCACCCTTTTTTTAATAGTGCATCCATAATAACAATTATGCAATAAAATAAATTATCAGAGTAATGAATAGGGATATCGAAGGATATTTATATCTATCTATATACCATATAATAGTATATTACAAGTCAATTTTCTCATTCTTACTTGATTACTGCTATGAATTTCAAGCATTTTTTTTATATTCTGATTGAATCATTAGTATATTTATTTTAAATTTAAAAAATAATATTTATTTATAATTAATTATGATTTTGAGAATTTAAATATATTAAATATATATATATATTAAATTTATCAAAAATACCCTTCATTTTTCAAATTAATTACAATTATATTTTTACTATTTAAGTTAATTTTAAAGTTTTTATAAATTTAAAATTTTTAGTTCTACTTAACTTAAATTAAATTTAAAATTTTATAAGAAGCAATTAACTAAAATAAGAAAGTAATAAGTGAAAATAAAAATTATTATTAATCTATAATCTATAATAACTTAGTGATGAAAATTTGTCATTAATTACCTTTAATGACAATATATCCATTAATAATACTTCAGCAATAAGAAGTTTTTCTTTACAAAGTCGTACACGCTTTATCTATCACTAATACTTTCAATAAAAGAAACAATTTCATATTCATTTGTCACTAATAATTGTACTTCTATTAAAAATCCTATTATAATTCTATATTCTTAATTCTATAAGAATTATTAATTTTTTTTTAAAAAAATTAGTTTATTAAAATGAAATTAATAAACAAAATTCAATACCCAATCTTACTTGTGCCAATTTATTTATTTATTTATTTCTATTATTTTAATCTATTATATTTCTATTAAATTCAAAAACTTATTATAGAAATAAAAAATCAAGTGTTTTTAATATAACAATATTATATATATGTATATATATAATCTTTAAATCATGTGCAATAAATTTTATAATACATTTGTGCTAAGCCCCTTATTTGTTATGGATAAGGGTTAAGCTAGGCTCCACCACATGTGTGTGTGGGTTGTATGATTCTTCCTTGCATCTAGCATCAATTTTATCCCTTATGTAGCATACAAATGCATCTATCTAGTGTTTCGATAATCATCGGATAAAGGACATGATGAGATTTAGGTAAGCAAACATGCTAAGGTCTGCCATGGATGTATGTACCCCATAGGATGACATATTTGAATTAACTGTGATAGGCTATGATAGTGTGTCTACCTAGTAAGAGGCACAAAGGCTTAAAGAGGAGTTATACCAGCATAGCCACACTATATGTGGTGGGCATAAGCGCCACTTTTAGCAGGTTGATAGGCAAATGTCCCTTGAAGTTGCATTTTTCCATAAGAGTTCTATAGAGAATAAGAGGTTAAAAATCACAGTTTATTTGAAGGAATTGTTTAACCTATCTAATGTTCTCACTGTTAATTTTATAAGCCACAAATTACAATACCAACATATGATTATTGTATAAACCTGCATACATCCTAATAGTGCCCTATAAGAATATTTTGCCAATAATTTTCTCCTTGGGGGATCCACTGTGTTTAGATAGGGTTTTGTATTTTTAGAGGAATTAGAAACTGCTAGTGAGGGTTTATGACCCTTAAGATAAAGAGTTGAAGCTATTAAGCGGGTGGTAACTTGGGGAAAAGATTTTTTTGAATAGGAGTAAGCATTCGATTCAGTAAGTTTAGATATTGATTACAGATACAATTTCTACAACTACCTAAAATTAATATAATTCTATCATGAAATATACATCCAATACACATTATAATAATTTACCTAATATTCTCACGAGAAAATAATTTTAAGCTATTTACATACTCAGTGTATCATATCAATACATAAATATGAGAGTTGATCCTTTGTACAGCTCTCTTAATTCAAATCCCGCTACTGAGATACCTCTTTAATGGAATTTTTGCTTAAAATCCAAGTGTAGAGGCTAGCAAAATACCTCTCAAAGCCATGCCTCACCTCGACTTTACCATACTCATAAGGATCAATTTTTTATGAGACTAGCTCAAGCCGTGACTATATATATATATATAGTGGATGAAGTAAAAAATTTTATTTTTTCTATATAATAATTATAATTTAATAAAATAAATAAATTATATAATAACCCATTGAAATAATAATATATATTTTATTGTATTAAAATGGCGAAAGCAAAGCATGGATTACATGATCATTGTGACACGAGTTTCATCAGTGGTGCCAGGAATGAATCAGGCTCCCTCATATTTATTTTTTCTGTTAAGGTGCAATGGTCCGATTCATTGGAATAGGTTTAGTTCATTCGAATATTAAAGAGGTTTAACATCTAAATCAGACCAAATTAGATATGGATTCCTAATTAAACTGGTTTTACTAACCGGTCCAATCTGGACCTAGTTTGACAACACAGGTAGGTGGACCACTTCTATAGAAATGTCAACAGCATACCTAAGGGGTAGGTCAAGCACCAAACTACAAAATAGTTATAAATAGAATGGATCCTAGCTATACTGCAAAAATAATCCGCTTCTCCATGACACAACATTCTCAAAATTCAACTTTTTCTAATATATATAATTACTAGAATAACTTAACTATTGAAGGCTTCATTTCTAAAATCTCTCCTATGATAACTTTCTTTTCATTCTATAGAGGTTCTATAGCGGTTTCAATGTCCAACATTGGAAGAGACAGAACCTCACATCATCTCTAGATAAAGTCACAAATCCCTCAACAACGAGAAATTATATGACGAATCAGTTATTCCATGTGAGTAATTATATATGAAATGACAAACTAATTATAGAGTAGTAATAATTAAGTTATAATAAATTCCATATAATTCAGTTTTATTCCTGTATTAAAAATAATTTTTTTTTCTTTAAATTATAACTATCTTTTTATGTTTAACTGTTATTTCATTATTAATTTATTATTTCATGTCAAAATACTGATACAAAATCACGATTGTACTATATAATTTCTCCTCAGTGATAAGCTCTATGTGGCGAGAAACCCTGGCCCATGATGTTGAATCTTGAAATCTATAAGTTGCATTAAAAATACTTGATCTACAAAATATTTAAGTATCAAATAAAATTGATACCAAAAATTAAAAAGCAAGTATATTTATGGATGACTTACCCAAAAAAAAAAATCTACCAAAGACTTCAAAATTCAACCTATGGTACATAGAAAGGCAAGAATATCAATTATAGTGAGACTGTATGAATGACAGAAAAATAAAGATGATCAACTCTTTGACAGGGAAAGCAATTTCACCAGTAACTGTACTTGCAATAGCAATAAGAATCTCCAAGTAGGATAGAGTTTTGTCTCTTAAATCTGCAAAAGAATACAACTATATTTCAGAATCAGCCAATCATAAAAATAGCAAGAAAAGTCATTGCTACCAAAAAGATTCTAGTTAGTGGCAAGACTCAAAATTTCATTTATTTTTTGAAAGTTTTAACCAATAATTAGCTGCAGATGTGTTAAAATTAATAACTAAAGTTCTTATTATTAAAATGTTTTGAATGATTGTAATTTTGGTTGTTTTCTTTATAATACAATTTAATTTAAAAGTTATTTTATCGATTAAGATTAATTTTATTATCTAAAATAAAAAAATAATAATAAAAAAAGAAGGCAAGCAAGCCAGGGCTCCAAGGTTAAGTAACTAGGCCTGGGTTCACCCATGATGGTCAAAACCCAGGCTCATGTCTTGCTAGCCCAGGCTTCCGTAGAAGAAGCTTTTGTGGTTTTGCTTGCTGCTATAAATTTGAAGCTTTTTCCCAATAGGTAACGGCAGGAAATGGACTGATTTCCTCATGTAATAAGTATATTATAACGCCAAATTTATGGGAGGGTAAGGCAGAAAGTTGGTTTTGGTTTCATTCTTGGCAAGTAAAGAGGATTTTGGGTTCTTTTCTGTGCTTGGTTTTCCCTCAGAAGCTGCACGACTCTTTGCCTAGGAAGCCTTGGATTAATATTCCAACACTATCTTTCGAATACAAAGAGAGTGGCCGGCCCTTTCAAAAATGTGTGTGTCTGCTTAATTAGAATAAACCTATATCTGAAACATGAATGTATCTTGTAAATTGAAAAAAAAAAAAAAAGCAACCAAACTAAACTTACAAATGGAGTCCGTTGGAGCAGTAATTTTCAAGAGAAACAAAAATCAGCAGGCCTGAGCGTGAGGTGAGCAGCTAACAAGCAAGAACTGTTCCATCTCTTTACACACAGCAAGAGGATCAGTGAGTTCAGAAAGCTCAAACAAACATAGAAAGCCAAGAATCAAAGAAAATAGCTGAGTAGCTAGGAGGAGATCAGTATCAGTGCATATGTATAAAAACATACAACTGTCAATAAAAACATAAGATAAATAATTTAGCAATATTAATTTTATTAATATTATTTTAGCTAAATTTCAACGTTTCAGATTTTATTTTAGTGATTATTTTAAAACTTTATTATTATTATTGAAGGACCTACTTATAGAACTCTTGAAAGTTTACGGGTTAAATCGTAATATTTTATAAAAAATAAATTGGCCAATCAAGATGTGAACAGCCCCCCACGAGTTATCCTATCAACCCCCTTTTTGGTAAGCCTAAACCTAGCGCTAGCAAGCTCTTGTCGGGGACAACAACTTCGGTGGCCCATAAACGATGGCAACACAGGTGTTTTCTAATGAGAAACTAAAGGAGAGAACGAATTCATAGCCAACAACTTCCATTGATGTTTTCGACAATCCATGCATCAAATGGTTGTGATTCAGTTGGCAATGATTTTCCCTCAACCTACTTCATTTCTCGACCAATATATGGTGGCCGTTTTCATGGCTGTTTCCGGCAAGGAAAGGAGGCTGATTCTTTTTGGTCAAATCTCGACCAAACAATGTCTCATTCAGATAATTAGATCCAAGGATCATGACCTCTGTGCCTCAACCTTCATTTTGATGCCTTGATCATATATTAGATGACGAAGATAACTGAGTGTAAATTAGCCACTCTATAACAATTGGAGAGGAATTTTGACGAATGGACTTCGGGTCATGACTAATGGACTCTAGGCATCTCGTATGTGCATTTGGATTGGCAATATCTCACTAGTATTCAGGATCGAGTTTATAGCCAGACCGAGGCTCTTGGTGGACCATCTCGAAGGGTAGTCAATCTTATAGTTGACTCTATGCATTCAAAATGCATTTTAGGTTACAGAATTAGTGAAGGTAAATTCACAATCAAGTTGCTCTCTTTAACCAATAATCTAAGGTTGTTTGAGATCAAATTAAATATTAATGGCTTAATGAAAATAAACAAAATTAAATTTAAATAGTTAAAGGACGGTGAAATGAACCCCTTTGAATATTTTCATAATTTTTGAAACTTTGAACATAATTAATTGGACTATACTAAAGTTTGGTGCATGAGTTGGAGATTTGACATTAGAATTAGGCTAAGATGTTTTCGTAGGCCCCGAATAGGTAGTGTGATGAGAGTTGTGGGCTTAAGCTATTTGTCAGGTTGTCACCCTTTCATATCTATGTTTGCCTTGTAGTTGGTTAAGTCCTAGATATAAAAGAGACTCTGTAAAATACTAACAAAACTTAGATTGCTATTACTCTTACTTTTGTAATTATTTAATTATTTTTTCATCAATGTCTAATAGACATCAATGTGTTTGTACAGGTGACTTAAGCTGATTGTCTTTTTATTCGCAGTCAAACCAACAGTAGTCGAGTCAACCAGTCTATAATATTAAATATTTTTATATTTTTAATATTATTACGTTTTTAGCATGCCCATGAATTTACTTATACTAGGTATTTAATGATTATATTAGAAGCATCCTTTATTTATTGCTTTATTGTTTACATTTTGCTACCCTGGGGATAAATTGGAGCTTCTATGTGTGTGTGTAGATAGGTTATGGTTGTAGCGTTACTTCTTGACCAGGATATATAGATTGGGTTTTGGTGGTAACTTTACTCTTATGGCTACTTTGGATTTAAGAGACTCATGTAGTTTTGCTCATTCGGCCACAACTGTAATTAAGTGGTTGAATAAGGAATCAATTCCCATATAGTAATATATGCGTACATATGTATATTGGTATGTGTGAGTGTGTATGTATATGGATATTTTGTGGTTATAGCTTTGCTCCCCAACCAAGATTTATGAATCGGGTTTTAATAGTAGCTTTACTCCCATGCTCGTTTTTGGACTTGAGAGATCAAACTTGTAGGTTTGCTTCTTCGATCATAGTTTGACTTAAAGTGGCTGAGAAATGGGATCAACTCCCATGTTATAATTGTTTGTATTTATATATAATGTATGTGTGAGCAAGAGAGAGCGTTTAATTAGTGTGTATCACAAAATAAAGATGTCCTCCTTTTTATTAGTGGATTAGGCTAGGCCCCTCACTTATTATGGTTGCAGAGTAGAGCTATGCTCTTTTGTATTAGTGGGCTATGTTAGGCCCTTCACTTTTTATGGATTAGGGTTGAGTTGGGTTCCCTTAGACGTATATGGATATAGATTAGGATTAAGGCAGCCTCCCTTAGATGTATTTATGTTTATAGATTTCATGGTAGAGCTAGGCTCCCCTAAACGAGTGGACTAGGCTCCTTTATGCTTGTGTGTGCGGGATGCGTGCGATACTCTCTATGTGTGTGTATAATTGTGTGATGTGTGTAATTCCAAATTATTTTCTTGTGCAAAGATTTGATGATACATGTGCTTTATGTGCTTGGTATTGAATTATCTAAGTTAGGGTTGTATTAGTACTTGGTAGTTATAAAAATTATAACTATATTTAATACATGTTGAGTTGAGTTGAACTCCATAAATTATGTTATTTTATTTATTCTTTTATATTACTTATGTTGGGTTTGGTTATATTTTTTTAGAATAGTGTGTGTTACTATAGCTTTGAGGCCTTACGACGATTCAAATCCTAGTGTCAATTTGATCTATGTGACTAGGTCATGACAAAAATTTCACCTCTAATTAAACCTAAGTAAATTGATATTAAAATTTTATATAAAAATAATCAATTAACTAATACAATATTACTTTTAATAGGAAACGCTTATTTATAAAGGAAAAGAAAAAAAATGCTTTTTCATAGACTTCTATTTTAAATAATTAATTGATTAATGAAGAAAAAATTTTATTAATTTTTTTTAAAAAAATATTTTTAAATGGCATCTAAATAATTTTTTAATTGCTTTTCAAAACACGTTAGTTATGGAATACTGAAAAAAGCGAAATAAAAGGCAAAATTTTGAAAAATAATTTAATTTTAAGTCTAGGGTGTTTTAGTAACTTTTTTATTTTTAATTAAATTAATTAAAGTATTATTTTAAAATAATTTATAATATATTTTAAAATATTTAACTACTACAATTTTATTTTGATAATCAATAATAATTGTTGATAAAATATATATATATATATATATATATATATATATATATATATATATATATATATAATATTCTTATTCATTTTTCATTTATCCTCCATTATATTTTTACTTTCTTTCTCTCACTCTTTCAATGATAATTAGTGGTGTAATCAAGTTGCCCCTACTTCATTTAATATAATATCAAGTTCAAGCTCGACTCGGTTGTAAAACTCAAAACTTAGAAAAATCAACTTGTAACATCCATCTCTTTTTTTTTTTTTTTTCTACTGTCCTTGTTTATCGTCGTTGTATATCGTCGTTGTAGGCTCTCGGGAGTTGCTGGTGCGTGCTTCACCGTTGGGAAAGCCTTACCGATCACTAGGTTGGATATTGCCAGAGAAGAAAGCAGTGGCAGAATTTGATCATATTATTTAGGAGGTGCCGAACATAATTATAAAATAATTCATTAACTATTTGTATTCTCTCAAAAAATATATATATATATATATATATATATATATAGTAAAAATAAGTAAAATTAAAAATTTTATTTTAACTTAAAAATAATCGATAAATAAAAAATATTACTAATTAAATCAATATGAGATAATAAGTAATACTTAAGTATCGATTATAATTATTAATTGGATTCATAATTACTAATAAATAGGTTTTTATATATTATAAAAATATTTATATTTTAAATACAATTTTAAATTTTTTGATTAAAAAATATAGAAGTGATTGGGGCTATGGGCTTGGAGGGCCATGCCCACTCTAGTCCCCATGTATTTCAGCCCTGGAAGAAAGGGAGAGAGGAGGTAAGAAATGGGTTTTGTTTTTTGGCCTTTTTTGCTCTTTTTTTTTTCAAATAATATTAAATTAATATAATACTATTTAATTAAAATAAAATCTAAAATATTAATAAAAATAAATTTAAATAAGCTTTAATAATATAAATAAAATCAGGAATAATGATAATAAAATAATAATAATAATAATAATAAAATAATTTTTTAGAAATTAAGATTGTTACGCATCATTACTCCAACCTCACTTTCACTTCCTAGAATTCTAGATAATAAAATTTTTAAATCTACCCTGTCATTCAACTAATATATTATTAAAAAAAATTATAAGATTAGTAATAATTAATAATTTTATAAGTAATTATAAAAATAAATTTAGTTAAATTTTAATATCTAAGTAATTGTAGAAAATAATTGAAATTAACTATAATTTTATAATAGAAAATATTAAAATTATATGACAGAAAATATTTTATATACTTTCATTATATAAAAGATAATAAAATAGAAAAATAATTTAATAATTTAATTTAACATACTAATAAAATAAATTACTAATATTATTAATTAATTAAATTATAAGCAGATGAAGTTAATAATTTTTATTTTTTCTATATAATAATTATAATTTAATAAATAAATAAATAAATATATATATATATATATATATATATATATATATATATATATATATATATATATATATATATATTAAAATGGAAAAAGCCAGCCATGGATTACATTAAAATGGCAAAAGCCAGCCATGGATTGCATTATCAGTGCAATGCAAATTTCATTAAGTGGTGTCAGGGATTGAATCCTGGCTCTCTCATATTTATTTTTTGTAGTTGAGGTTCAATGGTCTGATTTATTGGAATAGATTCAATTCATTGGAATAGTAATGTGGTTTAATATCTAAATCTGACTAAATTAGGTATAAATTTCCAATTGAATTGATCGAACTAACCGGTCTAATTCCCTTTATACTGGAAAAATATTTCATTTCTCCATAACACAACATTCTCAAAATTCAACTTTTCCTAATATTTATGATTACTAGACTAACTTAACTATTGAAGGCTCAATTTCTGAAATCTCTCCGATAATGACATTCTCTTTATTCTGTAGAGGTTTCGATATTATAACATTAAAGAAGTAATACAATCAACGTTCTAAAATTAAAGAAGTAATACAATCTCACCTCATCTCTAGATAAAATTATGATTCCCTTAATATGAATCGGTTATTCCATATGGGTAATCATATATGAAATGACAAACTAATTATATAGTAACAATTAAGTTATAACAGATCCATAAAATTTGATTTGATGGATGTGTTAAAAACTTTTTTTTAAATTATAACTATCTCTTTATACTTAATTATCCTTTTATAACTGATTTATCATTAAATGTCAAATGTTGACATAGAATCACAGTTATACCATATAATTTCTCCTCAATAATAGGCTCTACATGGCAAGTAACCATGGACCATATTTACTAATAGGATGATGATCAATCTTGAAATCTATAAGTTGCAGTAAATATATTTGATCTACAAAATATTTAAGCATCAAATAAATTCATACCAAACAAAAAATTAAAAATCAAGTATATTTATGGATGACTTACCCAGAAAAAAAAATCAAGCAAACACTTCCAAATTCAACCTATAGTACATAGAAAGGCAAGAATATTAATTATAGTGAGACTGTATGAATGGAAGAAAAATAAGGATGATCAACTGTTTGACAGGGAAAGCAATTTCACCAGTAACTGTACTTGCAATGGCAATGAGAATCTCCAAGTAGGATTGAGTTTTGTCTCTTAAATCTGCAAAAGAATACAACTATTTTTCAGAATCAGCCAATCATAAAAATAGCAAGAAAATCATTGCTACTAAAAAAATTCAAGCTTTTTGCCAATAGGTAACGGCAGGAAATGGATTGATTTCCTCATGTAATAAGTAGATTATAACGCCAAATTTATGGGAGGGTAAGGCAGAAAGTTGGTTTTCGTTTCATTCTTGAAAAGTAAGAAGGGTTTTAGGCTCTTTTCTGTGCTTGGTTTTCCCTCAGAAGCTGCAAGTCTCCTTGTCTAGGAAGCCTTGGATTAATATTTTAACGCTACCTTTCGAATACAAAGAGAGTGGCAGGTTCTTTCAAAACTTTGTGTGTCTGCTTAATTAGAATAAACCTACATCTGAAACATGAATGTTTCCAGCGAAAATTGTAAATTAAAAAAAAAAAAAAAAAGAAAAGCAAAAGCAAGCAAATTAAACTTACAAATAGAGCCCGTTGGAGCAGTAATTTTCAAGAGAAACAAAAATCAGCAGGCGTGAGCATGAGATGAGTAGCTAACAAGCGAGAACAGTATCATCTCTTCACACACAGCAAGAGGATCAGTGAGTTCAGAAAGCTCAAACAAACACAGAAAGCCAAGAATCAAAGAAAATAGCTTAGTAGCTAGGAGGAGATCTGTATCAGTCATACAACTGTCAAAAATTGACCAACCATGTCTTTGTCTGTAGTAGCAAATAATTCACCAACCATGTCTTTGTCGGTAATAGCAAATTGAAATAAATATTACATATTAAAATAAAATAAAATAAAGCACTTTTCTTTTTAGCAACGGTCAAATTGTTCAAAGTCAATTTAATATATTTTTAATTTTTAATTTAATTTAACTTATAAATTTTAATACATATTTAAATTAATTTAATGAATCGTTCATGGTTGATGAAATTAGAAATATAATAAATCAAAATAAAAAATTACGAGAGAAATAAGCTTCTCTCAAATAATTTACCAGTTAATTTATATACACGTTAAATGTTGTGCATATTAATTAATTCAAAGTTGAAACCCGTGAGGAGGATGCTGTTCATTTGGCCCCACATCCTTTCATCACGCGTCTGGGAATGATCACTTCTTTGTCCATATCTCATCACTAAAAATCAATAGTGTCCATAAAGCATGTACAAGAAGTCAAAAAGCAAATCAATCACCATCACGAGGAGCTTCACACATGAAGCAAAGCATGTGTCTTGTCATGTTTTTTACAATAGAAGCAATACGGTTTATATTAAACTAAAAACAAGCATAGTATATTTGCATATTTAATTTCAATAAACACTATGCTAGTTAATTTGATGGATAATTGCAAAATCATTAATAATTTATTTACTACTATTAAATTTTGTGTTTCTTGATATCAAGTTAGCCTACAAATTTTTAATTTTTTTTTTCTTTAGCTACCTGTATCCAAAAGTCCACTTCGACTAATCCGATTCAAGTATTGTAGGGTGCATATAGGGCGCAACTCTCTCAAAGTAGCATGTATCCATCCCCAAGGCTCAAATCTGAAGCCTCTGGTTAGGGGAGAAGAGTCCCAACCACTCCATGTCATGATGCGTTAATATTAATTTTTAATTTTTAATATATGAGAAAAAATATAATTATCTGTATTAAAAATAATTATTTCTAATTCATTAATTATTTTTATGCTTATGATTAACTAAGTTAAGCTTTGTAGAATTAATTTAATTATTTTTGTTATATTAATTTAATTAAGAGATTTGAATGATATTTATTAATTATTTTTGGAAAACTATTATTGAAAGTTAATAATTAATTAATGAAAGTTATAAAGAGTTGCCTGCTGGTGAGAAGTTATTAAAATTGTCAGCGAGTGGAAAGGTATATGCTATTGGGGAAGCTAATAGAGTAGTGGATAAAAATTGCTGTAACTGCTTAGATGTCTAGGACATGAAAATGTGCTAGTTCTAAATACTTTTAGGTTCAATCAGGTGCAGTTATAAATAGTTTTTGCTATGCAATGGAAAGACTCGGCCAAAACAATCAACTCAATTAAACAATCAATAATAATTCAAAAACTCTAGCAATCCAATCATTTCAAAACTCTAGTAGTCATTCTCAATTTTTAAGCATTGTCCATTTTAATTTCTATTACAATTTCAATTTCCAATCATTATATTTACTTTAATCAACTAATACAATTTCTTTTCTAATTTCATTTCCAGTTATCAGTTTATTTTGAATCAAAGGCAAAGTTGCATTCAGTGTAACTAATTCCTATAATCATTTGATTTAGAAGTTAGAAATGCATATTAGTTGATACACTCAATATTTAGCATGCTCAAATTTTTAAAATGTTTCTCAACTAAATTATTTTTATACCAAACAATTCTTTGACATGCCTAGGAGGACAGATTCTATATAATTTTCACATTAACTTTCTGCACTGTACACCATTGTTCTTAACCAAACATTGCAAACAATTTTAGGTACATTGGGTGAGACGAAGATCAACTCCTACTATTTCAACACAAATTTCTAATGTTCTTAACAAAAAATTACAAAAAAATTTTAGCACAAATCTCACTTTTTGTTCAGCATTTAGTCTTTACAGGGTTTCCAATGCCTCCAAAAATAAGAAACCTACTAGGCAAAGGCATTACCATGTCTCGGGACATAGAGGGACTCAATGTTCGAGTTCCCCAAATGGTAGAATAGTTTGAAAAAGAACTAGATCCCCAAGGAGAAGAGGTTCAGAATTTCAGGCCAACAATGACTCCACATACCTTAGTTACTAATCCAAAATAGAGACTAGATAAGTTAGTTTCCGTTACTATTATTGAAGAAACCAATAGACCATCCATCGTTGAGGTTTTGAAGAAAGACTTAAATGAGCGAATGCATAAAAGTGATCAAATATTGAACAAATTTACTGATGCAATTCAACTTTTAATTGAAAAGTTAAATTTTTCAATACTTACATTGTCCGATGGCTAGTTCACTAGGCCATAGGACTTTGATTCTATATTGAAAAGCCCTATAAAGCTCAAGGGGCAACCTCAACCAAGAACTCTCTAGGGTGGAACAAGTGGAACTCGTGCTCAGAATGAAAAATAGTATTAGCTATCTCACAAAAGAGATGAACAAGTGACTAATTAGTATAGAGCATTAGTACAAACCAACCGCCCCAGAGACAGGACCATTGCTGATACCCAAATTCTTAATAATACTAACCTTGTAACTCACCTAGATATTTTTGATCCAAAGGCAAATACAAGTCCTCAAGTGGTACCAATGCCCTAGCAAATGTAGATGCCATAGGTGACTTTCGGTAGGGGATAGCAATTATAGAGGAATTAGCATCCCTAAGATGCAGGTACCTCAATCGATCGCACTAGTACCTCAGGTACCATCACCTGTGGCTTAGGTACCTGTGGCACCACAAGCTCCTCAAGTGACTATGGAAAGTAGTAAAAGATATTATTCAGAAGCTTTATGGGCTTGGTTTAAGGTAGATTGTGCACCTAGAGTTCCACAAACCTTATTTAAATGCCATTGACAGGGAGAATCCATGTCCAATGCGATACCATATTACTGACTTTACTATATTTTCAGGTGAAGATGAGCAGTCTACCACACCTGTTAAGCTTATGGGGAAGGAAGAAATCAAGGATATGCCATTTTTTTTTTAGAGGTTGGACTAGAAAAAATTTTCATCAGAATCATTAGGAAAATTTTCAAAATAAATGAAAGTGAAAGAGGATTTAGGAGAGAAGGAAGAGAGCTTTTGTGTATTTGCTTTGTAAGGGAAGAAGAGAAAGAAGAGAGCTTTTGTGTATTTGCTTTATAAGGGAAGAAGAGAAGGAAGATAGTTTTTGTGTATTTACTTTATTTCTTTATAATATGTGGTTATTATATGATGAATCTCTAGCTCGCTGAGGCTTGCATTGGATTTGTCTCCATCTTCCTTGAATTTTGAATAAATCTCATCATATTAACACTTATTTAATAAATTATAAATATAAATATATACATATTACAAATATAAATATTTATATATTAGGATACGACTTACAAAGAATATTTTAATAAAAAAAATGTTATTATATTTTTGACATAATATATATATATATATATATATATATATATATGTTTTAAATGTAATGTATTATTATTTAAATATAATATATGTAATAATTAAATATAAAATATATTAATTATTGAAATATAAAATTAGATAAAGATAATTAAATAAAACCTAAAAACTTAATTGTTTGAAATTAAACATAGAGTAATAATATTTTAGTTATTTTTGCCATAATTAATAAATTTGAATGAAAGGATTAATTTGCTGACAAAATAAAAATTTAGGGATTAAATTATTTTAAATTGAAAATATAGAGATTAAATTATGAGTTTTAATAAGTTTAAGGGACTCCTAGATCTAGATGTTCTACTGTGTTGACCTAGGTTATTCGAATCGGATCCTGACCCGATGTGGACAAAACTGCTAGGTTAGCTCTCTTGGCCTTGGATTTACATTGCACAGTTAATTCCTTACTGTCACAACACTCCTTTTTGCAATGGCCGATGAGTCCAATAGAACTGTAAGAACAATTTCCATATCTCTCTCTTTCTCCCAAATAGAATCTTTAACTCTTTTTCTTTTTCTGTAGATTGATTTCTTTTTCATTAAATTAACAGTCTTGATTTGATTTCCGTTTTGGTATGTGAAAACTATAGGCGTTTTTAGAGATTCAGAGTCGCATGATCGAAACTACTGCCAAATTGAAGCAGGTAAGTTGGATCTAGCATATTCAGAAAACTGTAGATGTTGCTTTTACATAAATCTTTGTTATCCTGCTAGAGAATATGGTTCATGGGCTTTTTTTTTTGGGTTTTTAATCAGTTTGTTTGCCTTTTGTGTTTCTTCTTAATTTGGCTGTGTGTATTTCCTTTTGATTTTACATTCAGTTAATATATGTTTTGTTGAACAAAACTTTCTGCAATCAGGTGCAAAACCAGATGCGAACCAAGGAGGGAGAAAAGAAGCGTGCTTACTTAACATTGGAGGAGTTGCGCCAACTGCCTGACGATACAAATACTTACAAATCTATAGGTAAACTGGCGGAATTATTATTTTTTAGATAGTGTATTATAATTGGAGCCACCAGTTTAATTAAGGACTTGAACCAATTTGCATGGCATTCCATGATGCCTTATTTCTACATTAACTATGAACAAGTTTATTCTCTGGTATTTTGGCTTATACGTTAATTGTTTTCTGTTTGGATAAGTTATCAATTTGGCATTTTCGCTTCTTCAGTTGACTGTTCTTTGTTGTTTTGCAGGGAGAACGTGAGTAGTTTATGAACCAAATGGATTCAGTTAAATCATGATTTATTGGGTGTTTGGAATTGAAATAGATACACGCTCTCATGAATACCCTCCTCTCTGTTTCTGTCTCTGTCTCTATCTTTGTGTGTGGCCAGGTTTGTCTTGGAGCCAAAGTCTGTTTTAATGAGTGAACAAGAACAGAAGCTAAAGGATAGTGAGACTGCAATAGCCTCACTGCAGGTATATCTCAGTGTGAGTGTGTGTGATGTGGGTAATGGTTGGCTCATCTATATAATGAAAAGCTATTCCATCTCATCTGTCTGCAATCCCAGAGCTGTTTTTTCTTTATGTTTTATATTTGGATAACTTGCTTCAATACCTTATCAAATCAGGAATACTAAGACAGTGATTTCCTTTGGTCATGCATTTCAAATTGTAGGTTTGACAATGACATCATCCATGGACGTCATGATTTTTTTTGTTCATTTTCTGAAAATAACTATTGCTGTGTAGATGATGTTGAGTGTGTGTGTGTGTATTCAAGAAAAACTTGTACGCAGATAGACTTAAGCATGGTCAAGGATGCTTGGTACAATTAATACAAGTCTTATTTTCACTCAAACATTTGTTTTTCTCCTACCCTCTTGAAGTTCTTCGCCCACTTGATTATTATATATGACGCTAGAAGTCCTCTCACTTGGTTGAATATAAGATCCAAAGACCATAGAAAATGATAAGTCAGTCAGTTAAGGAGGAAAGATGGAAGCTTTGTGATAATATCTAGGATCGCATTGTTAAAGAGACAAGAACATGGAGAAATCTGATGAAACAATTACTCGAAAATTCTTGAGAGATTATTAGAAATGTAGGGAAGGAGGCCATGGTGATAAAGATCAAAGAGAAATTTGCAAAGAGGGAGACAGTTAGTGATGAGTTATCAGCACCAACCGTCTCCCAACTGTACTTTGAGTAACCACATAAAATACTTGCATACATTTTAGAATCTTAGTCACCAATATTGAGTACATAGAAATGGAAGTGCATTCCATTCTATTATGAAAACTATTTTCTGTAATTTTTCTAAGATTTTATAAACTTAGCTTTAGTGCATGAGCTATAATTCAAATAATGGGCCTCTCTTGCATGTAAATTCTGCAGAAATAAACAATTCTGTTGTTCTTTGAACAGACCTCAAAGGAATACTTGGAAAAGCAAATGGCCGAGGTAGAGAACAACTTGAGGGAGCTTTTGCACCAAGATCCAGGTCTTGCTCGACAGATAATGTCCATGAGTGTAATGTAAGTTTGCTGTTTTTCACAACTTAGTACAATGTGTTTTACATTTGAAGGGAAGTTGTAAGTTATGATAAGAAATGTGTTGAAATTTCTGGAATGAATGCTTATGTAATTGCCTTTCTGGATAGTTTAAATTGTCTGTAATTTAGGTTAACCAGACTTTTCTTTCTTATATGGTGGTATGGTATTTTAAATTGTCTGCCAATTCTTGGTTCTCTTTCCTGAGAACTCAGAGTTCTCTTTTCTTTTTAGTTTTTAATATTGACAGCATCCTTGGCGCCATTGCTAGGGAATCATTATGTAGACCAAGTCCATGTTATGTTTTACAGTTGTTGTAAGACGAACATTTATCTTTTGTACTGCCCATTCTACCTGGCTCTTAGCTTAATTAATTATCTGTCTTGGACAATTTAGGAAAGATGACTCTTATAATTCCTCTGTAAGAAAGCATTAAAAAAATGGGGGAAATATGTTATATTTTAAGGGAAAAAAAAAGCCATGATTAATAAGGGTTAGAACATTCTTCTGAATGGGTAAGCTGTGAAACAATTAGCCTCAATTGTAGAACCCTTGAGGAGAATGAAGTTATCAATACCATTTTAGAAACATTTTCTTGGAGTTTCTTTGGTAAAATATTCAATTTATTAGCCCCTGTATTTATTGAAGAAGTATAATTTAGCGTATTTTTAACTTTTTATCCAAATTAATTTAGAAGTGTCAATTTAAGCTCTATTTAGCTTAAAAATTCAAATTTATAAGTTAAATTTCTTGATTTTTTTTTAAATCAAGATGTTCAATTTTTTAATTTTGAAATTAAATTTCTTGATTTTTTTATTTAAGTCCAAAAATGAAAAAATTCAGTTTCTTGATTTTTCTGATTTTTGGATTAAATTGAATTTAAATTAAATTTTTTAAGTTAAATTAAATAATAAATTAAAAATATATTAAATTAAACTTTCTTAATAAGTACTTTAAACCGAATTTCTTCCATTTCCATCTTATATCTTCACTCACGACCATCTATTGACCCCGCCAGTAAAATTTAAAATGCTCAAATGTCACTGGAGTAAGGGCCTCTGTGCAGTATGTTACGTAGTTTGAAAAGTGAATGTTAATGATTTTTTTTTTCCAGACCCATTGCATGAACTGAAGTAGCCGTAGGGTATTGCATAGGTGACTGCTGCTCGTGCTAGCGAGGCCAGTGGTAAAGTCTGCCAAAGTAAACCTTGTTGTGCCAACAGCAACCTGTGGTTTTGATTATGCCTCAACTTGAATAATTTTGGTTGGTTGGTTATGCTGTCTCATGAATTTGGGGCGAGCATTTGATTGGTTGGTTGGTTTAATTTAGTTTAGTTTGCTATTTAGAAAAACCAAATAAATCTAATATTAGAAGAAATGGAATCAAATCAAATTAGAGATTGAACTGAGCTGACAAAACTAATGATTGAATCAAACTAAATTAACTTTCAATTAAAAAATGCGACTTTGTTATAAAGGAAAATAATAAAAAAATAATTTAAATTTATTTTCTAAAATTTAATTAAATTTTAAAAAATTGAAATATTAGTTTTTTTTTATAGACTAGTAAATGTGAATACAAAATTTTATGTTTCAATTTTCTTAAATATTTTTTAAAAATTACTTAATGTTCATAAGTTAAAAAAAAAATGTCAAATGTTACTTTAGCCTTAAATTTAAAAATTTTCAAAAAAATAAAAATAAAAAATCTTATCTGTAGGTGTCTTCTGCGATAAATTTGTTTTAAAGAAAATAGTACTACGTAATTTGTTTTTATTAATCATTATCTCGTAGTATAATAATTTGCACCATTAGC
This sequence comes from Hevea brasiliensis, assembly GCF_030052815.1. Lineage (NCBI taxonomy): Eukaryota > Viridiplantae > Streptophyta > Magnoliopsida > Malpighiales > Euphorbiaceae > Hevea > Hevea brasiliensis. The sequence goes on along the minus strand of NC_079508.1, from coordinate 42,573,864 downwards.
ATTGCTTGAAATAGATTACCAGTTAAATCAGTCAGTTTTATATAAAGAAAAGTTCATAAATTATATCAATAAAATAATAAAAAAATATTATCAATTTTTATGGATTTTACTATATAATTTTATTAAATTGGAATATTTTTAATTGTAATCATAAAATACAATTTTCATATAATCTATGAAATTTTAGATTTCTTATTTAGAGTTTATTTGTCTCATGAAAAATTAAATATATGAAAAATATTTTCATTATTTGGATGTAATGTTGAATTAGTGATGTATTTATATTATATATGTATAAATATTTTTATATTTTAAAAAAAATTATTAAAATTTAAAAATAAAAAAAAAATCTTTTAAAAAAAATTTTAAAAATGACTTAATTTTCTCCTTAATTAGAAAAATATTTTCTGTTAACTTTTTTTTAGTGTTTTAAATATTAAAAAAAATACAAAAATTGTTTTCCTTAAAACAAATATAGCATTAAAGTGAGAAATGAGTTCCTTAGCTGAAAAAAAAAATAAAAAATAAAAAATATTTCCACCATCATGAAATTTGGCATTATCTTGATGGTTCATAAAATCCAACTATTTTTTTGGAAGAAAATTATCTTAAAATACATATAGCCATACATACATAATAATTAACAATATATTTCATGTAAATCAAAAGTCAATTATTTTACAAACTCATTATGTATAAAAGTGAATGAAACTTTGAACAAATTTTATAAAACATAAAATTGATTGAGAAAATTTGTAAAAAAGGAAAATTTTTCTTAGGTTTAATATATAAAATCTTCAAATTGTAAGTTAAATTTGAAGGATTAATAACAAAAAGCAAAAGTGATAACTTGAATAATGCTATTTTACAATTATTAATTTGTAATTTATTTATTTGTTTAATTTAAAATATATGAAATATAAATTTGAGATTTTTTAATTTTTAAAAATAATTATAGTATTATTAAATTAAAATTTATTAATATTATTAATTTAATAATTAAATGTGTCTATTGTTAAGTTTTAACCCCTTTTATTAAGGTGCATCCATCATTGCAAATTTAAGCTCCATTAACAAATTGATTTTTCTGTTAAATCAGACTCCTATCTATTAGTTAACCTCAAAGTTCACAAGTCACATGATTTTGTTTAGCAATAGAATTACTCTTAGGAAAGGCAGGAAAGTGTCAAGTGGTCAAAGTGTACTTGCTCAAAAGGTCAAATTTGAGCCGCTGTAAACCAAGAATCACCAAGGAATTCGAAGGGGTATTGCAAATATTTTTCTTAATGAGTTAATCCTCGAACAACATGATAATATTAATTTTTTTTTTATTTTGATTTATAATCGATTTATGAATCAATTATAAATAGTAATTAATTTTTGAAATTAATTTTTTCTTTTTCACTTTTTTTTTCTATTTTTCTCTCACTTTCTTTATCTTTTTCTTTTTCTCTATTTCCTTTATCAATTTTCCCTCTCCTATTTACTTCTTTATCTTTTTCTTTCTCATATATTTTATTCTTAATCATCTTTTTATTTTTCATCTTTTTTATTTAATTTATTTTTCTTTAACATAAAATAAAAATTTTTGTATAAATATATTTTTTATTAATAAATTATTTGTAATATTAATTTTTAATAATTTTTTATTATAATATATATGATAATTTTTTAATAATTTATCTTATAAATATCTTTTTATATTTAATTTTTTGTTAATATTTTTATAGAAATTATTATTAGTAATTCTTTTATAATTTTTTATTTTAATTTTTTTATAATATTTTTAAATTAAAAATTTATTTTTCAGTTGTTAAATTAATTATAAATAATAATCATTAAAGTGATTAAAAAATTATAAAGTTTCTGTTAATATTAAAAATCGATTTTGATTATTAAATTGATTATTACTGATAATCGATTGCCAAATTTTAATAAATTAACAATTAATTTGACATGTTGCTTTTTTTTTTTTTTTTTTAGCGAAGGTGATAGGCTGGAGTTGCGATGATTATGTCGAGGTCAATAGTGGTGTCAAAGTTGCTGAGTTTTGCAGGCTTGGTGTCTTGATCGACGGCGAGAGGCATTAGATTTGTGAGGACAATGACAAGGTTAGACGATTCTACAGTATCGACGGCTTTTATATTTTTTTTTTTTTGAGCTGCTAGGTGAGACCGTCTCTGCACCTAGGGTCATTTTTCGCTTGGGACATTTCCTTAGGCATTTGGCCGATCGTTGATCCCTTGCTGTGTTATCTACTCGTTATGCCTCGATGAAAGTTCTGCTTCTCGACTTCTCTGTTATGGTTTCGACATCCGAAGCCTAGCCTTCAAAGGGTCATATATCTCCCTCTGACAACTTTGGTTGGCCATCCAGTGGTGGTTCCATAAACTTTTAAGTAGTTTCATAGAATTATGTTTTAAGCTCATGTATTACAAATCAAATCAAATATTTACATAAATAAATATTAAATATTTTAAAATTATAATTAATAAAATAATATCATATCAAAATAATTTTCTATAAATTATTGGATATTTATGCGGAATATGGCCAAAAAGAAAAAAAAAAAAAATTGTAAGGCTGGGATTATGGGGATGGAAGAGAAATATCCGAATTTACGAAGATATTTTGGTATCAAGAGGTGCTACAGCGCTCTGCTTCTGTTTCTCCTTTGTTTGAGAGAGCACGCCAGGGGAACTGACATGGGGCTGCCCTCGGCCACCACCGCATCTTTTTCATTCTCGACTACGATAAGCGCTGCCGCTGCCAGAGCCGCCGCCGCCGCTACAAAGCCAAGATCTTTTCTCTACCGCGGCCTTTATTTCCTTTCAACATCTTCCTCTCCTCTGCTTCCTTCTCCTGTACGTCCATTATCCTTATCTAAATTTAATTGGGTAGCTAAAATGCTTATACTCTTACACTTTTCTGCGATACACCTTTGCTTGTTTGAGAATTGGATAATTGAGTTAAATATGCTTGTTGCTCCATGTCTTGATTTAAATAAAATGGGAAAAAAAACTATGTTATTGATTTAGTTTCTGAATGTTGAATGCATATCCTTCAAAGCACAGTAGATCTAGCTATGGTTCTAAGTCAAACTGAGGGCTTGGGCAGGGCATATTACCTTCTGTCTTTGCATCCTTGTTATCATTCTCAGTGATTTGGAGGGAGAAAATCCTGATTCATTTTACAATCTTGAGGGAAATTTATTTTGTTGGGCTGTAGCGTATTAGCATTCTAGACCCCTAACAAACATAGGTTTAATGTATTTTTTGAAGATTTTATTATTTGTGAGGAAGGATTATGACCAAAGTACAAGAACTGAATTCCATCTAAGGATTATGACCAAGGTACAAGAATTGAATTCCATGTGGAAAGCGTAAACATCAGGAGTTGATTGACCTTTCAAAGCCAAAATTTAATGTCGAATCTGACCTCTAGAGCTCCACTTGATTTTAATATGGAAGATGGTTATTTCATTTTTGGAGGGTTGCTTTTGGCTTTTGTATAGAAAGAGTTAAAATTCTGAATGCCAGAGCCTGTATTTTGATCCTGGAAATTCAGAGATGCATGACTTTTGGCGGTGGCTGAAACTTGAAATCAGATGCCAAATGGCATTTCAATCATTATTGAATTTTCAAGCTATCAATGCAAAAGTTTTAAATGTTCGAGTAAATTAACAATTCTGGAAAGGAATTATATAATTTTTAAATTTTTTATACAATTAAAAATCACCTTTTTAGGCACTCAAAGCTAGTGCTAGTGCAAGGTGCCATCAGCACTTTAAGCTTGAATTTCAAGGCTGGCCTCTTTCAATATGGATTTTCTATTTATGCAAATCTGTCTCAGTTTTCAAGTGTCTTTCATGACACATTACCAAGTTGCTGGAACTATAAAAAAAAACCCACTCCCTGATTAATTTTAATTGGAAATTTACAGCCATGTTATTCTTCATATCATTATTGACTAGAGGATGCATGAAGCTTTTGTTCTCAGTAGGGCTCCAACCAAAATTGGCATGTGCATCATTACTTGGTTTAAAGCTAAAAGGTTCATGAGTCATGAAATGACAATGTTGACCAATGTACCGTTTGCTGTCATTTTCAGAAGCTTATATGAATTAATATTGACTCCTTATCTCATAAATGCATCTCTGACATTACTTGGATACACCAAATTTTGAATCCAAGCATTCTGCAAAAAGTGATATCAACAATTTTCCTTATTCTTGTGAGGATCTAGGAAAATAGTTCTTTCATTGATATCTGAGTAGCAGTTTTGTTCATTGTACTCAATTAACATTTTATACTTAGAACTTTTCATATTTATCGAGTTGTACAAAAATGTTGCTATTGGATTGTTTCTTCAGTGTGGTCTTGAAAATTTGCAACTTTTGGCTAGCACTTTTGATGGTTGTACTTACTGAACAATATATTGTGGGGACTTTCTATATTTGTTGAACTTTTAGAAAAATATTGTTAGTGCAATCATTTATTTACTTGGTCTTGTTGGAAGTTTGCAAATTTTGACCGTAAAGCTTCAGTTCATGTTCAGAGAAAACGCAGTTTGTATCCTTGGAGATCGTCTATAGATAATGTTGCCAACAGAGTTTCTTGTAACCTGTTGAAAGTTGACGATGACATAAATGATGAGGCATGTGAGTTAGTTAATGGAGTGGCACTGTCAATAGGTGAGGGTGTTGATTCCATCCATGCTTATCTCTTCAAGGCAGTGAAAAATAATAATGGAACTGGCATACTGCTTTTGTCTGATATTTTTGGGTTTGAAGATTCATCTACAAGAGACTTTGCATATCGTGTTGCCTGCAATGGCTACAAGTATGTTTGCTTAATGTCTTTCCTTCTGCCATGTTTCTAACGCTTGTTTTATGCTTTCCTCTCCTTAATATAAACAATTGTCAATACGTCAGTTAGGGCAGTTTTACTCGATAAATGTTAAAAACTAAGTTACCTATTTCATATTCAAAAGACTCCCACCCAATAAGAAGCTTAATTGGTCACATACACTATACAAATTCAGTATGAGCGACACAGTTATGGAAGAAGAAAAAATAAAACTTGTTGACTGGTCTATGCCTGGTAGATATTTGGCAAGGAAATAAAAGATAAAGTCAAGAAAGAGAAAACAAGTTGTGACAGTGAACGGCAGAGGAAACTATACTTGGAGGATTGAGAGAAGAAATTTTAATTCTGTACGAGTGAGGCTAACATGAGCAAACGGAGTGGGAAAAGAAGGTACATGAAACGTCGGGTAGAAAAGCAACCTTGCTCCTGTTAGTCTTCCCAGTCCCCCTTCCCCTCCTCTCCTCTTCAATCAAGCTGCCTTAACTTTTCTGTCCCCGGGTGGATAAAATAATTTGTCAATTATGCATCATATTATCATCTTTTCTCTTTTTATTTTGTTGGATTATTTTGGTAGTTGAAGATCTAGTATTTATATTTTGTTTACCATCATAAAGGCATCTTTGGCACCTGTGTTCGATAAGTAACACTAAAATTCTCAGCAGGTTAACGTAATTGTGGAATTAATTACCTTTTATTAGCTAGTGTAAAAATCTAATATTATTTATCAAGTTTTAATTTTGTAGTTTTTTCTTGGTCTCTTTTGTTGGTGATTCTTTAAATACAATGATGTTATCATAATGTTGATGCTGTGTCCTTGATTATAATTTGGTTTAGTTCATTGTTGCTGACTCTCAAAGCCTGCATAACTTCTTGTGTCCATTAAATTAAACTGCAGTGTTCTAGTTCCTGACTTATTTCGTGGAGACCCATGGGCAAAAGACCGGCCAATGACAATGTTTGAATATTGGTTAGCAAAACAAGAACCCCAGAGAGTTGCAATGGATATTGCCACCGCAGCAAAATGGATGGCTGATGAATTTTTAGCTGTGGGAATCTCAAAGAAGCTGGGCATAATTGGGTTTTGCTTTGGAGGAGGCCGACTGATTGAGGTGCTATCTAGAGACCAAGGAGCTTGTTTTGGCGTTGGGGTCTCCTTTTACGGTACGAGGATGGATCCATCAGTAGCTTCCAATGTTAAGGTTCCAGTATTGTTTATTTCAGGGGACAATGATCCACTTTGCTCAGTCAATGTCTCGAAAGATATCGAGAAGAGAATTGGTCATGGGTCAAGGGTAATTGTTTTTCAGGAAAGAGGTCATGGCTTTGCGCATCGTCCTAACTCCCCTGAAGAAGACAGAGATGCAGAGCAAGCTTTTGTACTTATGAGAAATTGGCTACACGATGGTTTGGTCTTAGAAGAATGAGGACAGGCTATGCAAATTCATTGTGCTTGTCAAGTTTGCTGCATCCGCTGCTGATGAATAGGCTGAAATTTCTTGGGAGAGTAATGATGGAACACCGAAGGTTTAATGCTGTAGATAGTTTGTGTCAAAAGTTCTGCAAGATGCATTGTTGAATAGAAAACATAGTAGAGGAAGTCATGTACTTTGTTCAAATTGTAATTATCCTAACTCCGATGTTGTACAAACGGTAAAGCCAAGCATTGCAGGATTGTAGTGTTAGAATTCTATATATTTAGCTGTAAAAATCATATATCATGTGTATTGAAAATTTAAATAAAAAATAATAATAAAAAGATAGCTTCCGCCTCAGCACAAGCTGCATGCCAGAAAATGCCTAGCATGGGCTTGAGGTTCACAATCCGTGTAACGGTCGCCAGCCAAAACTTGAATGTGCTGTGGAGAAATATACAGTGGAAATATGTGAATCTTTCTTGATCATTACAGAAAATAAGAGCAGAAGAAGAAAGGAAAAGCTTTGGAAATTTCGATTCCTTCTTTTACTACATCAGAGAACTGTCATATATATAATAAATTTAGAAAAAAAAAATCAAAATTTCTGCATAAAGAGATGTTCAATCATGTTTCTTGAAAAAAAAAAAGACAAAAACAAGATTCAACAAAATAAAAATCAAAAGAGAAAGCAATTTTGGCAGTGTCGGCCAAGCAGTCCCTTCATAAGATCCTTGGGAAGACTTGGAACAAAAGTGACTGCTTGATCCCTTGAGTCAATCTTATGAATCTTGAGCTTGCAGACAAGTGTTGTCTCACGAATCAACCAAAATTTTCTGTATTTTGTAAAAACCATTGCAAGAAATGTAGAACTATCAAGACCATAAAACCTCGAGCGAGTGCAAATACCCTATGATGCATGGAAACGCCATTCGTTTCCCTGTGTAGGAAACGTTTTCGATACAGAAATGCCATGACACGGCGGCGGTGGGACGTTTTTGAGCTGTTTCATGAATTTCTGAACATTGGAAACGCGTGTCCCCAGCCTTCGTCATGCCACATCACAAAGATAGAAGAAGAAGAAGGAGGAGGAAGGGGGAGGAGGACTTACATGGTGGCTAGCAGAGACGGACAGTGGCGATAGCAGAACTAATACACTCTCCCTTTGCCCCTGCCTTCCCGTGAAACGCAGCATGTATTTGTGAAATGGCTTTTTATTGGTTGTTTTTTTTTTTTTATGTTTGTCTAATGGGTTTTAATTTTTTTGAATTTGGGTTTGATTTTGTTTTAGAACTGAGATTTGCATTTGTGGATGGGCTTGATTTAGAATTTAGATATACATTTAAAATTTAGAATTATAATTAATCAAGAAACTATATTTTTATTTTTATTTTTTTGAAATTTTAGTTATGTGAGTTATTAAAAAAATAATATCTATTTTTTTAACAAAAATTAATATGTAATTTCTAGTTATATATTTAATATTTTTAATAATTTATATATAATTTATTTAATTCAATTTATTTTATGTATAGTTATACATTAAAAATTTTTGTAGTAATTTATATAGTTAATGTATTCAATTCTACAGTTTAGTTTGTAATCTTTAGTTTATATATTGTTTAATATTTTTAAAAAATTATATTGTGCTGTTAATCTGGAGAATATATATATTCTTTTACATTTTTTATGCTTACGTGTTTTCGTAAATTTTTTTTTTACTTTTAAAAATATTATTTCTTTGTATTTTCGTGTTTCTTATATTTGCATTCAAATTTTCACTCTCTAAATTTTTTTACTATATAAAAAAAATCCCCTTGACTAATATTGTGAGATAATTTTTATAATATATCTCTTAACTTTATTTCATATTTCAATTATATCCCTTAACTTTAATTTATTGTAAAAAAATTTTAAAATTTTAATTTTATTTCACAAAAATTTCTTTACTATAGTAGATTAAAGTGATTTTGTGAAATAAAATTAAAATTTAAAAGTTTTTTAATAGCAAATTAAAGGTAAATAACGGAAGTAAAATATGAAATAAAATGCAAAAATAATGTATAAAAAAATATCTTAATATTATGTAATCATTTATATAAATTTTTAACAATAATATATAAATTGCTGCATATTATTTTTAAAAAATTATAATAATAAATATTTTATAATAAAATTATAATTATTATAAAAAAAATTATTGACAACAATAATTATTATTATCAAAAATTTATTAACGATAACAACAATTATTATATATAATTTTTTACGTACCATTAGTATTAGTTTTTCATATTGCTGTGTTGTATATTAAAATTATAGTGGTAAAATTAATATCATTACAAAATTTTTATTGCTAATTGCAATATTTGTTGTAGTGGGAATGATGCCCGCGAATCTTGATGCAAAATTGCGATCTTCGTCAACGAACGAGAACGTTGCTGTGCTTGGATCCTGTATGCTACCGCGTGCTCCATTGCTTCTAGTTACTAAGATGGTGACTGAAACAAGGTGATTATGGAATGGAAGAGCAGATAAAACCCTTCAAAATTCCAAAAACCCTCTCATCAAGGTCACTTGATCAAACAAAATTTTTTTTTTCTGGGCATTTGTGTTGCACAGAGCGTCTTCTTTCCTAGATAATAGAAGAGAAAATAGACAAAATAAAAAACTTGTTGAAGCAGACTCAGAACTTGGTTCAAGATCTACAAGAGTAACTTGAGATGAAAGATCTATTGACAGTGAAAGAGCTTGCATGTACATACTATTCGTTCCTTAGCATACGGGTGATCTCACAAAGGTTTAGTATTTTATGTCCAATTAATTATATCGTTGTTCTTTGAGATCCTATATCGATTGTAGAAAAGATATGTTAATGACTTATATGAAAATAAGAACTATTAAAATTATTGTGATTTTAACAGATCCTCATCGCAGAGTCATTATGTGTCTAATGTCTATTAAAAAAAAACTATATTGTTGAAATGTGTAATAGCATGCATTATCTCTTGATAAAAAAAATTATTGTTTAGTTTCTCTATTAGTTACTCTTCATATTTTTAAAAACAAATTATTTAATTCATGTGAATCAGTTCTGTTAACTTTTTAGTCCGTCAACCCATATTTGTTTTTACACTTAAATTGCTTTGACGCTTTTTCTCTTATTTCTCTCCCCTTATATTTTTTTCCCTCCATACGCACCCCTTCTCCTCCTCATTCTCTCTACTTTTCATATTTTGATATAAGTTAGTGCAAGATATATGTGCAAAAAAGGTTAATTTCCCTTAGTAATAAGATTGTAATTTAAGAAATTTATTTTTTAATAGTAAAAACATAAAAATAATGTTTAAAGAATTAAATAAAAATATTTGAATAATTTTAAAAAATATAAATTCACACTTAGTATACATTGTAACATCCCGAAGTATACACTGTAACATCCTGAATTTTTAAGTAAAAATTATTTTCTAACTTTTAGTGTTATGAGCTTTGTATAGGTATTTTCATTTCGATGAAATTTCACCAGTGATCGGGATTGCATTTTCAGGTCAGACACACAGGCTGCTAGACGCCCAGACCCACTTTAGAAGTGGGTCAACAGTACAGTGCTTTCCACCATTTTGAGTCACCCCTAAGCATTAGAATCGACGTAAGCAAACTAAAATTCTAAATTTCCTTATTTACCTAGTGTCAGGTTTAGAATAAAAATTCATAAAATATTCATGAGTGGTTAGAAAATTATGATTCCTTTTGCAATTGTCTTATAGCATTGTTAAGGACTGTGGGGAAAAAATTTTAGAATTTTTAGAGTTAGTTTGAATAACTTTTGCAAAATGTTAATTTTAAGCCTTATAATTGAATTGTCGGACCATGTGAAATTTGTTTGGATTGGAGGGCCCAGGAGGGGCCAAGCGATGACATCCCGAAGTATATTTTGTAACATCCTGAATTTTTAAATAAAAATTATTTTCTAACTTTTAGTGTTATGAGCTTTGTATAGGTGTTTTCATTTCGATGAAATTTCACCAGTGATCGGGATTGCATTTTCGGGTCAGACACACAGGCTGCTAGACGCCCAGACCCACTTTAGAAGTGGGTCAACAATACAGTACTTTCCACCATTTTGAGTCGCCCCTAAGCGTTAGAATCGACGTAAGTAAACCAAAATTCTAAATTTCCTTATTTACCTAGTGTCAGGTTTAGAATAAAAATTCATAAAAATATTCATGAGTGGTTAGAAAATTATGATTCCTTTTGCAATTGTCTTATAGCATTGTTAAGGACCGTGGGGAAAAAATTTTAGAATTTTTAGAGTTAGTTTGAATAACTTTTGCAAAATGTTAATTTTAAGCCTTATAATTGAATTGTCGGACCATGTGAAATTTGTCTGGATTGGAGGGCCCAGGAGGGGCCAAGTGATGACATCTCGAACTATACATTGTAACATCCTAAATTTTTAAATAAAAATTATTTTCTAACTTTTAGTGTTATGAGCTTTGTATAGGTGTTTTCATTTCGATGAAATTTCACCAGTGTTCGGGATTGCATTTTCGGGTCAGACACACAGGTTGCTAGACGCCCAGACCCACTTTAGAAGTGGGTCAACAGTACAGTGCTTTCCACCATTTTGAGTCGTCCCTAAGCATTAGAATCGACGTAAGTAAACCAAAATTCTAAATTTCCTTATTTACCTAGTGTCAGGTTTAGAATAAAAATTCATAATATATTTATGAGTGGTTAGAAAATTATGATTCCTTTTGCAATTGTCTTATAGCATTGTTAAGGACTGTGGGGAAAAATTTTAGAATTTTTAGAGTTAGTTTGAATAACTTTTGCAAAATGTTAATTTTAAGCCTTATAATTGAATTGTCAGACCATGTGAAATTTGTCTCGATTGGAGGGCCTAGGAGGGGCCAAGTGATGACATCCCGAAGTATATTCTGTAACATCCTGAATTTTTAAATAAAAATTATTTTCTAACTTTTAGTGTTATGAGCTTTCTATAGGCGTTTTCATTTCGATGAAATTTCACCAGTGATCGGGATTGCATTTTCGGATCAGACACACAGGCTGCTAGACGCCCAGACCCACTTTAGAAGTGGGTCAACAGTACAGTGCTTTCCACCATTTTGAGTCGCCCCTAAGCAATAGAATCGACGTAAGTAAACCAAAATTCTAAATTTCCTTATTTACCTAGTGTCAGGTTTAGAATAAAAATTCATAAAATATTCATGAGTGGTTAGAAAATTATGATTCCTTTTGCAATTGTCTTATAGCATTGTTAAGGACTGTGGGGAAAAAATTTTAGAATTTTTAGAGTTAGTTTAAATAACTTTTGCAAAATGTTAATTTTAAGCCTTATAATTGAATTGTCGGACCATGTGAAATTTGTTTGGATTGGAGGGCCCAGGAGGGGCCAAGTGATGACATCTCGAAGTATACACTTTAACATCCTAAATTTTTAAATAAAAATTATTTTCTAACTTTTAGTGTTATGAGCTTTGTATAGGTGTTTTCATTTCGATGAAATTTCACCAGTGTTCGGGATTGCATTTTCGGGTCAGACACACAGGTTGCTAGATGCCCAGATCCACTTTAGAAGTGGGTCAACAGTACAGTGCTTTCCACCATTTTGAGTCGTCCCTAAGCGTTAGAATCGACGTAAGTAAACCAAAATTCTAAATTTTCTTATTTACCTAGTGTCAGGTTTAGAATAAAAATTCATAAAATATTCATGAGTGGTTAGAAAATTATGATTCCTTTTGCAATTGTCTTATAGCATTGTTAAGGACCGTGGGGAAAAAATTTTAGAATTTTTAGAGTTAGTTTGAATAACTTTTGCAAAATGTTAATTTTAAGCCTTATAATTGAATTGTCGGACCATGTGAAATTTGTCTGGATTGGAGGGCCCAGGAGGGGCCAAGTGATGATATCCAGAAGTATGCACTGTAACATCATGAATTTTTAAATAAAAATTATTTTCTAACTTTTAGTGTTATGAGTTTTGTATAGGTGTTTTCATTTCAATGAAATTTCACCAGTGATCGGGATTGCATTTTCGGGTCAGACACACAGGCTGCTAGACGCCCAGACCCACTTTAGAAGTGGGTCAACAGTACAGTGCTTTCCACCATTTTGAGTTGCCCCTAAGCGTTAGAATCGACGTAAGTAAACCAAAATTCTAAATTTCCTTATTTACCTAGTGTCAGGTTTAGAATAAAAATTCATAAATTATTCATGAGTGGTTAGAAAATTATGATTCCTTTTGCAATTGTCTTATAGCATTGTTAAGGACCATGGGGAAAAAATTTTAGAATTTTTAGAGTTAGTTTGAATAACTTTTGCAAAATGTTAATTTTAAGCCTTATAATTGAATTGTCGGACCATGTGAAATTTGTCTGGATTGGAGGGCCTAGGAGGGGCCAAGTGATGACATCCCAAAGTATACACTGTAACATCCTGAATTTTTAAATAAAAATTATTTTCTAACTTTTAGTGTTATGAGCTTTGTATAGGTGTTTTCATTTCGATGAAATTTCACCAGTGATCGGGATTGCATTTTCGGGATGTCTATTTAGTCACACTTCCTTCATAACAATTGCTCCTCTATGTTTAAACTTGAATTTCAGTTTTTGAATCACTGAATTTGGGGTTATAGAACTCAAGTTATGGTCAAAATACCATAACTGGTCCCTTTGCCTCAAAGCTGTCCAGAATTTACAATTCCTGGTCAATAAACTTTGACCAGTCATTTGATCATTTTATGGTCATTTTTAGACTTAGGTTCCTTCACAAGATATATTCCTCTATGTCTTAGGGACTCCCAGGTACAATTTCATAATTTTTCAAGCTTGGTATAGTAAGTTATAGTCAATGTATTAACCTAGACTCTCAATCCTATAAAGGCAATAACCAAACTTTAGGGCAGTATGTTTGACCCTCTTTTTAGGGTCTTTACACTTAGAATTTGACAAAAGTGTCTAAATAAATATTTTAGCCCTAAGTATCATGTTTCCATATCATATTGGTACATCTCAAATGGAATTTCCTAGTGGGAGTTATAGCCAAATGAACACACGGGTATCAAATGGCATTATGGGTTCAACTTAATATTTTCCAGATTTCAATTCCTAATTTTGGCTAATATTTTCCCTAGGATGCAATGGTTTCTAGAGCTTGGTCAAAACATAAAAATTGTTGTGCTATGTCTTATAAAACTTTTAGCACTAGTATCACTCAATTTGAAGCTTTGGAGACCAAGTTATGGAATTTTTTCCAAAACTGGTCAAGCATACCAAAGGAACAGTATTTTGGACAATTTCTAGGTTAACAGTTTTAGTGACCCAAATTGTGCTAACAAATTGAATTGGTTAAAGGCAAAACTGAGTCAAGTCGTCTTCATGAAAAATGTAGCCCTATGTCTAAGCTTTCCATTGATGTAAATTTTAGGTCATTTGGACCAGTATAGAGAGAGTTATGACCAAATGAACACGTACTGTTCATTTGGTCATTTTTTGGGTTGGCAATTTTAGTGACCCAATTTGTGCTAACAATTTGAATTGGTTAAAGGAAAAAATGTGTGACACCCCTTACCCGTCTACAGTGTAGCCGAGCAAGTTATGCCACTCAGTGTGTCGGAACACCAATTCATGTTTCAATTTCAATTAATCCCTTTTTAATTCATTTTTTTATAATTTCTGATAAATCTAAATTTTTTCGCAAATTTTATAGAAAATCCGGCAGAGTGCCGGCTATAAATTGGAAAAACAGTTCTTCTGAACCTGTTAAAAACACTCCCAATAATATCATCACATTATTCTCAATCAACCTCCAATATATTCTCAACAATTTCTCAATTCACTTCAGTATCTCAAAATTCAATTCAATTCAAAATACAGTCAACTCAATGAAAAATGCTCAATTTATTACTGAACATATTTCATAGATACTTACATCAGAAGCATAATTACATGAATTTATAATATACATTATAGAAGGTTACAAAATACAAAATATCAAAATATCAAAATATCAAAAGTGGCCTAATGTCCTACCAAATGCACTGCAATGTGAGGTGACTCTGAACTCTGAGTGCAGATATGAAGGCTCACCCTGTATGAGGCCTGCTGGACTCCCCAGCTATGTCTCCAGTACCTGCGCGTGGCAAAAGCGACGCGCTAAGCAATTCTGCTTAGTGGTGACAATATAAAATAAAATAAAATAAAATAAAATAAAACAAAATAAAATAAAAACATGTGTGCAGAATGTATGTTTACATTTTTTGGTATGCTTAATTTCAAATATTTGTTGCAATATTATTCAATTAAAGTTTGGTAAGATTTATTAACATTGCCCAAGTAACCTATACTAGTTGACTGGACTGGATAAACGGGTAAACTGATACTGGGTACTAAGTACCTCGGACCATCACACCATCGGTCACTTTGTGTCTCCCGGTGTGCAACAGAACAACTAATAAGCTGTGATAATTATCGGGGATTAAACCCGAGTATAACAACTCAATATCATAGCCAAAGGCAATTATGTCACAGAATGGCATGGGAAGCCATGAAATACAGAATGGCATGAAGCCATATGCAGTACTGCTAACAGAACCCTATTGGCATGCCAACCTATCCAAACCAATCACATTAGGCCTACTAGGGCATTTAACACTTTTCATTTATGTAATTATTTGAAATTGAATTTTTGTGATTACTATTCATTTCATTGGTCAACCAAAATGTTGACTTTTGCATTGGCAATAGGTAAATTAGTTTAAATATCATCAACATACCACATTTTGCATTTTAAACTTGTTGGTATTAGTTGCCAATACCATCTCTAAGTTTAATGGGAATTGGACAGAATTTTCAGTTTTCAAGCTTTGGGTTTACTGTTCCATTAGTCACTTTTGCTGTAGGAATTTGGAAAAATAATCAACATGAAAGTTGTTCCTTATTTTGTCTAGTTGAATTTCCTTTTTTGAATCACTCCATTTGGAGTTTTGTAGCTCAAGTTATGGCCTAAAAACCATAACTGGCCGGATTGGGCAGAACCCAAAATTCTGGGTAAAATTGTTTCTGCCAGATTTGGTAACTCAAGTTTGGTTGGCAATTTGACTAGGTTATGATCATAATTTGGGTCAGGTTTCTTCATAAAAGTTGTTGGTCTATATCTCAACTTGTTGCTGGTAAAATTTCAGGTCAATTGGACCTTGCTACATTGAGTTATGGCCAAATGACCAAATACTGTTCATTTGGTCATTTTGCCCAGGCAGATTGCAGGTCACCCGGATTAGGGCAAACTTTTGGTCAACTTGGTTTGATTTTCTGGGCAGGGTTTCTTCACCAAAGTTGTGCCATTATGTGTCTAGTTTCATGTCCAATTGGCCAAACACCAATTGAACCTCTACAATTCAAGTTATGGCTGTCCAAACAGGCTGGACTCACATCCAAACCTGCAGGTCACACAAGGCAGCCACTCCAACCTCAAATCCCACAACCCAATTCACTTCATTTTTGATTCAAACCAAACCAAATGGTCACTAATTGACCATTAAAACCTACTTCCATTATCACAAGATCAAAGTCTCATTCTTCAAGCCAAACCCTAACTCAACATTTCAAAATCATGCATTATCATTGCATTTATCAATTCACTTATAAGATACACATTAAGGGCAGCCATACTAGCATGTTAGCTCCCCAAAAATCATCACCATATTACCCTAACCATGGCTGCCAAAATTTAGGGTTAGCATGCCAATGGTGTTTCATCAAATTTCTTTGTCATTTACACACATTTATAGTTCTTAAACATGAAATTTAAGTGAAATTCAAGGTTTAGGTCACTAACCTCTAATGGAGTGAATTTCAAACTTATCAAAGCTCCTCCTTTCTTCTTCCTTTTGCTGTATTTAGCTTACCCAAAGTGTAGAAATAATTTTTTGTGAAGACCAAGATGAGTTTCAAGGAGGTTTAATGGGTTATCTAAAGCTTTCCCAAGCTCCCATGGAGTTTCTCTTCTCTTTCTCTTTCTCTTTCTCTAATGTTCCCGTTGGTTTTGGAAAGAAAATGGCTGCTGGATATTTTTTCTTTGTTTTTATCTTATTTTGTGTCCCTTTTATCTCTTTAGTCATTTTGTTAAGTGGTGATTGGGTGGAAACTCCTAATTACATAAGCATGACATCATAATTCCCAATTTAACTCATTTTTCTTTCTTTTCTTTTCTGCCCAATTTCAATTTAATTTTTAGCAATATTTATTCATATTTTGTGTCATAATAATTATTTACTTAACTGGACAAGTCGGCCAAAAATCACCTCTGAAGGCGAAATGACCAAAATGCCCTCCGTTTGGCTTAACAAACTAAAATTGTCTGTACCGATTGAAATTTTTTCTAAGTATTTTCTTGGCATTCTAATGCCATAGGAACCTCAATGACCATTCTCTGGAGTCCCAATAATTATTTTATAATTTTTCCCCTGGGTCTAGGGCTCCTAGTTGCAAGAACCGCAACTTCTCACTAGGTTACCCATCGCTAGGGCACCGGCTCATTTAACTTGGTTGTATTTTATTTCTAAAATTTTTACTAAATTTTTCTTATTAATATTTGGGTTAATTATGGTTCCTCACTTTAGTTTAAATATTTTTCCGGATGTTCTAGCTGTCCGGACCGACACTGGTCACTGGAACAGTAGACTGTACGGACTAGCTAAAATGAGGATGTTACAAAATGAGTCAAGTGGTCTTCATGAAAAGTGTAGCCCTATGTATAAGCTTTCCATTGATGTAAATTTTAGGTCATTTGGACCAGTATAAAGAGAGTTATGACCACTGTTCATTTGGTCATTTTTTGGGTTGGCAGTTTTAGTGACCCAAATTGTGCTAACAATTTGAATTGGTTAAAGGCAAAACTGAGTCAAGTGGCCTTCATGAAAAGCGTAGCCCTATGTCTAAGCTTTCCATTGATATAAATTTTAGGTCATTTTGACCAGTATAGAGAGAGTTATGATCAAATGAACATGTACTGTTCATTTTGTCATTTTCTGGGTTGGCAGTTTTAGTGACTCAACTTGTGCTAACAATTTGAATTGGTTAAAGGCAAAACTGGGTCAAGTGGCCCTCATGAAAAGTGTAGCCCTATGTCTAAGCTTTCCATGGATGTAAATTTTAGGTCATTTGGACTAGTATAGAGAGAGTTACGACCAAATGAACACGTATTATTTATTTGGCCATTTTCTGGGTTGGCAGTTTTAATGACCCAACTTGTGCTAACAATTTGAATTAGTTAAAGGCAAAACCGGGTCAAGTGGCCTTCATGGAAAGTGTAGCCCTATATCTAAGCTTTCCATTGATGTAAATTTTAGGTCATTTGGATCAGTATAGAGAGAGTTATGACCAAATATCATTTTCTAGGTTGGCAGTGTTTGGTCATCTGGGTTTGGGCAGAGAATTGGTCATGATTTTGGCAAAATTTGGGCATGGTGTCTACATGAAAAATGGGCTATTTTGAGTCTATTTTCACCTCCAATTGGCCTCATACCAATTGGAGTCACATTTTCAGTTATGGGTCAATAAACCCACTGGACTCATTGAGTCCAAACTTGCAGAAAACTGAACACTCCCAATATCTCAATTCCTTCAACTTCCTTACTTCAATTTGCATGCAATACACTTCTATAAGCAACAATCTCAACTCAATAGGTCAATTTCAACATTTACACCAAGTCCTCAAGCATTTACACAAACCCTAATTTTCAAAGTTTTAAATTTTCATAAACACTACACAATCAAATAGCCAAACATTTCAACTCATCACACATTCTCATGGAACTATTTTTCATCACTTAAAAGTAACAAACTTCAAGTTCCTTGGCTGCCAAAAATTCAAGGGTTCTTTCTTAAAGATTTTCTTTTTGTTTTAATGATATTTATGCTTGGCTAAACATGCTTTTCATATTTAATAAAGAGAAGAAGAGGGATTAGTGCACTAACCTTACTTGAGCTTCCCAAACCTTAACTTTCTTGCTTCTTACAGGTATCTATGGCTTCCTTATGGAATGGGGAGTATTTTTTGTAAAGGGTGCTAAAGGTTTTGATGAGTAGAAGCTTAGGAAATCAAGCTTGAAAGCTTGAATATTAATGGAGGAAATGGGGGACAAGGGTGCTAGAGGAAGAGAGAGAGAAAGAGTGGAGAAGAAGATGGAGTTGGTGGCTTTTGTCTTCTAATGGGTATATATATATATATATATATATATATATATATATATATATATATTCTATTGTGTACTTTAAATTTGAAAATTCCCATAATCTTTTTTTTTCTTTTCTTTTCCTTTCTTTTCTTTTCTTTTCTCTTCTCATTTTCCAAATTCAAATTCATAAATTTAATTTATGTTAATTATTTTATTTCCTAATTTTAATTTGACATTTAGGTCAAAATTCACCTCTAGGGTGAAATGACCAAAATGCCCTCTATAGTGCTCATCGGGTTATTTTTATTATTTTATACTAATTAATAAATTCTCTAAATTTTATTTTATTTTCTCTAAATTTTTTCCTACATTTTTTTTAATATTTATTTCATTAATTTATGCCTCCTCACTATAGTTTAAGTGTAGTTCCAGACACCCTGACTGTCCGAACAGACATTAGTTGTCGGAACAGTAAAATGTACGGACTACCTTTGATGAGGGCGTTACAATAAGTCCATATAAGAAATAGTTTACCAAACTAAGCAAATCGAAGGTGCAAATCCACTAAAGGCGAAAATTCTACCATTATCAAGTTTATCAAGATGATAGTTCACACTAAAAAAAAAAAATTAAGTCAATGACCAAAGTTTTGACATGAAACGAACCTAAAGATTCATACTCGATAGAGGAACTAATGATATAACTCCTCAAATTATATATATATATATATATATATATAAGTAATCCAGTAACTCGGGTTTTGAGATAGCTCATGAACCTAATGATATTTAGGGGGTGTTTGGTTTACCTGTTGGGTGCAGCTGATAGCTGATAGACACCCAAACAGGTAAATTGTGGTGTTTGGTAAGTTTAAAAAAATAGAGCTGATAGCTGATGGGCAACTGATATGATACCCATCAGCTGCAGTTTGTATCAGCTCTATTTTTAGAGCTGTTTCTCATCAGCTGATAGCTGATCTGATTTTATTTTTTATTTTGACCATATTATCCTTTTTTATTTAACTTGAAAATTAATATTATTAATATTTTTATTTTTTTTATTTGTAATGTTAATATTTTAATTAACGTATTTCAACTTTGTTAAAATATTTTTTATTAATAACATAAAATATAAAATATTTATTTATATCCAAAAACTTAAAATTAATTATAAATTTTTCTATTAACAATAATAATTATTTTATTATTTTATCTATATTTTTAAAATTATTTAATTATCTTAAAAAATAATTATTTTCTTATTTCAATAATAAAATAAATGATATAATATAAAAAATTAATAATTATATATTTATTTAAATAATATAATATAAAAAATTAATAATTATATATTTATTTAAATAATATAATATAAAAAATTAATAATTATATATTTATTTAAATAATATAATATATTAATTTAATAATTATATATTTAATTTAATAATAAAATAAATAATATAATGTAATAAATTTATAATTTTATATTTATTTAAAAAAAATAAATTATATGATATATACCCTTATTAGTCATTTCACATATTAACAGCAACAGCTAAATATAATTTTACCAAACACTTAATATAAAATAACTATCATCAGCTATCAGTTATCAGCTATCAGCTAACAGTAACAGCTATCAGTTGTATTCAACAGTTAATCCAAACAGGCCCTTAATGGTTCAATCATGAGATTTATTTAATTGGTTCAATTTTTGTAAGACCCACTCAATAAAAGAAAAGAATGTTGATAAAAAATGAGCAATCTTAGTAGGATTGCCAAATATAGTAATGCCTATAATTATGCACTATATATATATATATATATATATATATATATATATATATATAAGTAATCCTGTAACTTGGGTTTTGAGATAGCCCATGAGCCTAATAATATTTAATGGTTCAACCATGAGATTCATTTAATTGGTTCAATTTTTGTAAGACCCACTCAATAAAAGAAAAGAATATTGATAAAAAATGAGCAATCTTGATAGGATTGCCAAATATAATAATGCCTATAATTATGCACTATATATATATATATATATATATATATATATATATATATATATAAGTAATCCAGTAACTCGGGTTTTGAGATAGCCCATGAGCCTAATAATATTTAATGGTTCAACCATGAGATTCATTTAATTGGTTCAATTTTTGTAAGACCCACTCAATAAAAGAAAAGAATCTTAATAAAAAATGAGCAATCTTGGTAGGATTGCCAAATATAGTAATGCTTATAATTATGCATTATAAATAGAAATGTAATCATATAATTATGCTAGCTAATAATATCCATATAATTACATAATTGACTTATCATAATCAACCATTATCTATATCCTATATAAAGAGCTCGGATCATCTATAGAGTCATATTCTTTCTCCCTAATCAATCTAATACACTACTCTCATATCAACTCTAACTTGAGCGTTGAAGGGTCTTCACTAAGTCCAAACTCGGTAGACCTCTGATCCATTTATTTATGTTTTCCAAATCCATACCCACAAGGAATTTCCATGAACCGCAACATGTCCTATTGTTCATTTAAGATGCACATGGCTGTTCCATATCCGGTTTAACCAAATATGTACTTGGCATAATAGATACAATTCATGCTGAAATTTTATTTGGCAATTTCTTTTAAATTAAACAAGATATGATTTTATAAAAATTTAATTCACCTAATCAAAAGAGCTATAAAAACTAATCAACACACCCTATTTAGAATGGTTCTATTTGCATAATACCTTTTGTAGTTTCATTCCCAATTTAAATTTTAACAAATTATAAATTGATAAAAATGGCCTTGCACTCAAAGTTATCGTTTTAAATCATTAAAATCTCTAAATTGTATGTTCATGCAAGGAAAATTAAAATATCCCTTAAGTTCTTACTAAAATAATCCCACTCGTATTTAATCATATAATATGAGGGTAATTAAATTAGCAAAATAAAAATATGTAAATGTATTTTGGCTTTACTGCTAAAGCTACTATCAAAAAAGCACTTATTTTAAATATATTAGCTGAAAGTATTAAAATTGATTTAAATCATGTCACAATGCACATCAGGGATTGTTTGGTATAGCAAAGCACGGCATGGGGAAGGGAGTGCATCGAATAGGGAAGGGAGGCAAAGCATCGGCAACATACCTGACCTAAGCCCTGAGCCGTCACTACCACTCACCTCCAATCGCATCCCTGAGTCATTGCCACCAGTCACCTCCAGTTGCCGCCCCACTAGTGCTAGGTACTCCTCCTCTTCTTCTTCTTCTTCTTCTTCTTGTGGCGCAATTTGATTTTAACCTAATATCCCATTCTGGTTATTGCAAGATTCTTTTCAGTTTTAATTTTAGGTTTTTTTTTTTTTTTTTTTTTAAGAAATACGTATCCAGCAAAGGAAATGCATTTCTGATTTCAAGAAATTGATTAAACAGCCCGGAAACATTTCCTGATCGTGTCCTCGTGTTTCTGAAGGGGAAACGCAGCCCCCTCCCATTTGTGTGCATCGTAGCCATTCATTACACATGGATTGTTTACTTGAGAGGGAGCGTCATTGTGGATTGTTTGAACTTGCCCAAATACCTATTGTTTATAAATAATTAGAAGATTTTTAAGATTAAATTGTAAAATACTAGCATAATTTTATAAATAAATTAAATAATTATAATTTTATTATTAAAATTTTAAAATTTTAAATTTCATAGAACCCACATGGGTCAACTCATGAAAAATCATTGGGTGCCAACTAGGTGCTCAGGACAGTTGATGGTTCTTATGTTAATGCTTGCCAAAAGATGCTGCTTGGTCCCTTGGATTAGAAGGTCGTAGAAGACTTACGTCTCTAAGAAGCAATGCAATGGGTCAAGAGTACTGAAGACCTCTGTGTTGCAGCATTTAATCTTTGAAGTCTGGTTAATGCAACTTATTTTTGTTCAATCATGGAGGATTGTAGGTTGATGTTGCAAGAGCTACCAAATTGCTTTTGTTGTGTTTGTTCGGAGATTAACAAATGCTATCACTCATATATTAACTACAACAATTCATTCTAAGTTTAGTTTATAGGAGTAGGATAATGTTCATCTTTATTTTGTTGTTGATGCTTTATGTACTAATCTTTTTGGTTTAGTTTGAATGAAGTATATTTTCTAAAAGACAAAATAACCATGTTAGCATTTTTAATGTCGTTAAACTTTTTGTTATCTAAGTACTACATGTCCTAAATTGCAATGAAAAATTTATCAAGTCCTAACTATTAAAAGCATCAAACAACAAGAAAAACAAAACATTGCAAGAAATGCTCTATGAAAAAGTTGGAAAGTTATGCTCCGCCAATGACAAATTGAAGAGAAGTACTTCATGAAATAGTTGGAAAGAAGTACTCCTTCAACAGCAAAATAAACTAGCAAACAAGGAGAGAAGTGCTCTATTAAAGTAAAATCACTTAGAAAACTTGGAGAGTAATATTAAAAAAAAAAATATAATTATTGTAATAATGCACATATTTTATATGTAATTAATTATTTATACAAAGATTTAGAGTAATAGATATTTAATATATAAAATTTAAACCTAACTAAACGTGAACTTTTCCCAAAACATAATTATATACTACTTGAACTTATCTCAGTAGAGTTCAATTGTATCAGATATTTGGACATTCTTGACACATTACTGCCTCTAAAAGTAACCACGGAGTCTCCTTTATTTTTTGTATATGGTAAACTATAAGTTAGCTATTGAGATTTATCATAACTCATAACTTAATGTCTTTATCTTTAATTTGAAACAATTTAGTTTTTCAATTTTTATTATATCAATACATTAGTCTCTTTGTCCAAATAATCAAATTTATTGTTAATTAAAGGTTAAATGAAAAAAAATACTTTGACCCTTTAATTTGAAACAATATATTAAATCCATGAAATTTTGTTTTATTAATAAAATGGTCATTGTATCTAAATTTTATACTTAAATAATTATATATTTTATTTAAATATAAAATATACATATGTTATAACTAAAATATAATAAATATATATATCCTCATAATATTTGCATCCTAAACTATTTGCATCATGCTTTAAATGCATTTCATGTCCATATTTATAATTATGAATAATTAAATATATGTGAGCGTGATAAGACACATTTAAAATTAGGTTGGTCAAACTTTTTTTTTTTTTTAATTTTTCATGATTTACAGTAAAATCTTATGAGTAATTATACATTGACTAAATTAATAAATTTCACAATGTGATAATCTTTTATTTATATAATTTTATAAGAAAATGATCCAATCAATTTTTTTTTTAATGCCAATCACATTAATTTTATTTATGACTTTGGAAATAAATTTTTAGACAATATTGTGGCAAATTGGAATTTTATAAAAAAATATTAAAAATTGTAAATTATCTTTTATTTATATGATGGTCACTTTTTCATATTTTAAAATTTATTTATTTGATTAATGTCATATTTATCATAAAATTTTACTGTAAATTATGAGAAAATATAATAAAATTATTTAAACTTTTTAAATTTTAAATGATTCGTATCATATTAAAACATATTTAATAAATTTATAAATTATAAATATAGATATAAATATATTACCGACATAAATATTCTAATACATTAGGATACCACTCCCAAAGAATATTTTAATAAAAAAATTATTTATGATATTTTAGACATAATATATACATATAGTATATTTTCAATGTAATCTATAATTATTTAAAAATAATATATAATAATTAATTATAAAATATCTTAATCATTAAATATTAAATTAGATAAAGATAATAAAATAAAAGCTCAAAAACTTAATTATCTGAAATTGAAATAGAGTTAAGAATATTTTAGTTATTTTTTTTTACAATTAAAAATATATTAACTATATTTGGACAAGAGGATTAATTTGTTGATATAATAAAAGTTAAGGAATTAAATTATTTTAAATTGAAAATAAAGAGATTAAATTATGAGTTCTGATAAGTTTAAGGGACTAATTTGTAATTTGGATTTTCACACGGCCTGGATCTAATGTTCTACTGTGTTGACTTGCGTAATTCGAATCGGATCCTGACCCGAAGTGTACAAAACTGCTAGGTTAGCTCTCTTAGCCTTGGATTTACATTGCACTGTTAATTCCTTACTATCACGACACTCCTTTCTGCAATGGCCGATGAGTCCAACAGAACTGTAAGAACAATTTCCATATCTCTCTCTTTCTTCCAATTAGAATCTTTAACTCTTTTTCTTTTTCTGTAGATTGATTTTCTTTTCATTAAATTAACAGTCTTAATTGATTTGATTTCCGTTTTGGTATGTGAAAACTATAGGCGTTTTTAGAGATTCAGAGTCGCATGATCGAAACTACTGTCAAATTGAATCAGGTAAGGTGGATCTAGCATATTCAGAAAACTGTAGGAGCTGCTTTTACATAAGTCTTTGTTATCCTGCTAAAGAATATGGTTCCTGGACTTTTTTTATTTTTTTTGGGTTCTTAATCAGTTTGTTTGCCCTTTGTGTTTCTTCTTAATTTGGCTCTGTGTATTTCCTTTTGATTTTACATTCAGTTAATATCTGTTTTGTTGAACAATACTTTCTGCAATCAGGTGCAAAACCAGATGCGAAACAAGGAGGGAGAAAAGAAGCGTGCTTACTTAACATTGGAGGAGTTGCGACAACTGCCTGACGATACAAATACTTACAAATCTATAGGTAAATTGGCAGAATTCCCTTTTTTTTTTAGTGTATTATAATTGAACAAGTTTATTCCCTGGTATTTTGGCTTATAAGTTAATTGTTTTCTGTTTGGATAAGTTATCAATTTGGCATTTTGGTTTCTTCAGTTGACTGTTCTTTGTTGTTTTGCAGGGAGAACGTGTGTAGTTTATGAACCAAATGAATTCAGTTAAATCATGATTTATTGGGTGTTTGGAATTGAAATAGATACATGCTCTCATGAATATCCTCCTCTCTGTTTCTTTCTGTGTCTCTATCTTTGTGTGTGGCCAGGTTTGTCTTGGAGCCAAAGTCTGTTTTAATGAGTGAACAAGATCAGAAGATAAAGGATAGCGAGACTGCAATAGCCTCATGCAGGTATATCTCAGTGTGTGTGTGTGCGTGTGATGTGGGTCATTGTTGGCTCTTGTATATAATGAAAAGCTATTCCATCTCATCTGTCTGCGATCCCGGACCTGTTTTTTGTTTTTATATTTGGATAACTTGCTTCAATGCCTTATCAAATCAGGTATACTAAGACAGTGATTTACTCAGGTCCTGCATTAGGCAAATAAAATTGTAGGTTTTGACAATTACATCATCCATGGGCATCATTTTAATTTTTTTTTTTGGTTCATTTTCTGATAGTAACTATTGCTGTGTGCATGTTGTTGAGAAAGCTAGGAAAATAGAAGTGTGATATGTCTATATATATATATATATATATATATGCATATGCTTAACACAATTAATACAAGCCCAATATGACTCTTGCATTTAAACCTCTCATATTCATAAGAAGAACAATAGTTATATCCACATCATACAAAAATCCCAAATTAAATATGCAGTACCCGTATTAAAATTTTGAAGGAATTTGGCTTATTAATCACCAAAAACAACAAATAATCTGGTTTATTGGAATCCATAATCAAACGAATCCTCGCCATTTGAAAGTTAGACAATATAGAATAGGGTAACTTATAGGTACATCCGATACATTAATAAGTAATATGCTTATCACTTATAAAGAAGCAATTGTTTTGTAACACCCCAAATTTTTAAATTTATTATTTTGTGAGTAATATTAATGTTTTAATTTTATTTAAATTTTAGGAAATTATTTGAAATTTTTCGAATTTTAGAAATCGGGTTTGATTTTTCGAAAATATAAAACTTTGATGATTTATAAAAATTAATTTAAAGACCACGTAGTAAAACTAAAAATATATTTGGAGTTTACAAATTTTTCTGAGTTTTCTAAAATTTTTTTCGGAATTTTTGGACCTCGTTTTTTGTCCCAAGGCAGAGTAAAAATTTAATTTCGGGTACCCTGACCCGAACCGGCCGAATTGAACCAGACCGGATCGGACCGACCAAATCGGGCTAGCTCCTTCTTCTTTTTCCTTCCCACGCGTGTTTTCCTCTCTTCCTCTCTTTCCCATTTTCTTTCTCCTCCCTCACCCCCAGGCCGCGCCGCCGCCACCCAGCCTTCTCCACCTTGCCGGCGCACCGCCCCAGCTCCTCCCCATTGCCGGCCGGCCTTCCAAGCGGCCGGAAACGACGCGCGAAGCTCCTTCTGCGCACGTGCGCCGTTTCGGCTTCCCAGCCGAAATCCGGCCGATTCGGCCACCGATTGGGCCGGGTCTTGTGTCAAACACCATCTACACCTCGAGAGCTTTCCATAGACACCAAGAACACCAAAATCCATCGAGCTGTTTGTCCAATTTTTGTCCGGAAAGTTTTAGCCCATTTCGACTTTTTGGCTAGATTTCTCGCAAACCGTGAACTCTACGAGAAAATCGAGAGTACCAGAGCGCTCCACTCGTCGAGAGTTTCGCGGCAATATAAATTTTAAAATTTTCTGAATCCGTTTTTCGGTGGGTCCCACGGAACTTCGTAGTGTTTTTCCGAGCATTAAATGAGCTTAGAAAATTTCGTAAAAATTATATACTAACCCCCGTGTTGTAGGCTTCGTGTAGGTACCTTCAATTCGCGGAAATTCGACAGTTGTCCGGGTCTGTGAATTTCCGGCCAGACAGACCGGCTACCGAAAAAGTCTCCGAATTGGATCGAGATTTTGGATATCCCACCGTTGTCAGATACCCCGAGCGCGTTCCCAAGATCGGAATCGGCATAGGTAAACCTGAACCTTGCTTTTTCATAATTTTCTAGTGCTTAAATTGGATTAAAAATCCATAAAATATTCGTGGTAGTTCAGAAAATTATGATTCTTTTTGCATTAGTCTAGTAATATTGCTAAGGATCGCGGGGAAAAGTTTTAGAATTTTTAGAGCTTATTTAGGTAGTTTTTGCAAAAAGGATCAATTATAAGGACTAAACTGTAAATTTACATATTGTGATTGATGACTGTTTTGATGGGCCCAGGAGAGGCTGTGTGATGTGATTGAATTGTGAGTGTATGATTTGTGGATATAGAAGTGTGTTTTAAACCCATTTGCAGGTTGGGTAGGTCCTAGGTATAGGGGAGACTCTGCTGGATTTTCGGCACGACTTAGGACGTCTTTGGTCTTTTTCATAGTTTGTATGGAGTCAAATTTATTAAATGATTGTAATAAAATTATCAGGTGACCCGGGACAGCCTTCTTCCTCCGCCTAGCCGCCACAGTGACTACTGTTAAGTCTGTAATTTTAATTGTAATTTCGATATTATTATATATTCAAGTATGCTCATGCATCACTTATATGTATATATCTATGTAGTTAAACTCTAGGCTCGTTTTATGTTGCATTCACAACTGTTAAAGTGCCATGGATGTTGTTGTGGTAATTTGGAGCAGTGTGCGTGTGTTGGCGTGCGTGTGATGTGATGTTGGCTATAGACAGGACGGGTAGACACGGCTTGAGATCTTCGCTAAGACTCGGTCCTTCGGGGTAGACACGGCTTGAGTTCTTCGCTGGGACCCCGATTTGGTTTATTAAGTGGAAGTCCGAGCTGAGTTCTTCGCTGGCACAGGTTGGAATAAGAGAGCTGTATAGGGGATCAGCTCCCATATATGTATTGTTTGACATTATCGGGTGTGTGAGTGCTCCAAATTACCTTTTTACTGTTATGATGTTAAAATATTGCTGATGTTGCATTTCACTCTAAGGTGCATTAGCTTTAGATAGTTATAGAGATTATGGTTAAAATTGATATTTTACTCTCTGAGTCGAACGCTCACTACTGTTCATTATTTTTCAGGCTAAAGGAGAATTTTGTTGTGGTTAACCTGCTTTTCTTCTTCGCAGGTTGTTTATTAATGTTTGTGTAATTCTATTAACTCCTAGAATTTTCGTATGTGTTAGAAATATTTATTTGATTTGAGTCTGTAATATAAATTGTCATGTTGGACCTGTAAACTAATTATATACATGTTTATTGGACTGGATGAGGGAGCTGAGCTCCCATTTACTTTTTATGTTATTATGAGTATGTGGAGGGTGAGCTGAGCTCCCCAATTGATTATATATTGTGTTTACAGGTCGGGTGAGTCAAAAACTCCCCGTTGAAAGGTCCATTTTATGGTTGGATTCTGTCCTGTTGAATTCTTGAAATTGGGCCCAAATGGGCCTTAGAGTTGGATTGAGGAATAGTTAGGCTTACTACGGGTCTCCGGGGCTTTAGGCTGGTCCAGGTCCTAGTGCCGGTCCGACCCATAAGTTGGGTCGTGACATGTTTCTTGAATTTAAAAGTGTGAGACCTATTACTTTGTGAGTAAAGGTGCACATACATCGGAAATATTCAGTAATTTACCAATAAAATAAAGAATAAGAAAAGTTTAGAGTGCGCATCTATTTAGTTTGATAAATCGATTTATCAGTTTAGAATTTTATTTTTATTTTTTTGAATTAATTATAAATTTAATTTTAATTATATTTTTATTTTAACTTTAATTTTAGATTTAATAATAATAAATTAAAATAAATAATAATTATTTAATTTATTTCAATCAATTTATTTTTTTAAAAAATAACTCGACTCGAATTTTTTACTAAATAATTTTTTTATTAAATTTTTAACATAAAAATTAAATCAAAATAACTTTAATAAAAAATTGATTTAAATTTATAAATAAATGAAATATTTTTTTTTATTTAAACTGAATCACAATAACTTAATAAGAAGGAGAGTTGCAAGTAAGAAAAGAAACAAAGATTTAAAAAAAAAGTATGTTGCATTTTTTCATATTTCTATTTTTTTTTTTAATTTGAAATGGTGCATTTTGAGGTGTAGGGATTTTATTTTATTTTATTTTTTTAAATTGATGACATGGAATATTGGCTGACATAATGAATAATCGTACAAAAATTAAAAATTCAACTATTTAATTCTTAAAATTAAATGTAGGCTAAAATCATATATATTTCATTTTTAAAAGTATTTTATATCAGAGAGATAAAAAAATATCATGTATTTTTAAGTTTTTCTCAAGTCAGTATCTGAGGTTAAATTTATGTTTTTTAAAATATAAAAATTAATGGGTTAATTTTATATTAAAATAGATGGACTAAATAATAGTTTTACTAATATTAAAATTAATAGGCTAATAGAAAAATTAGTAAAGAGACTAAATAGTATACTCAACTCAACTCAACTAAGCCTTTATCCCAAAAATTTGGGGTCGGCTATATGGATTCGCTTTTTTCACTCTGAACGATTTTGTGTTAAATCCTCAGAAATGTGTAATGCTTCTAAGTCATGTTGTACTACTCTCCTCCAAGTTAATTTAGTTCTACCCCTTTTTTTCTTTCTATCCTCTAACCTAATGTGCTCTACTTGTCTAACTGGAGCCTCCGTATGTCTACGCTTCACATGACCAAACCACCTCAATCTCCCTTCTCTCAACTTATCTTCAATTGGCACCACTCCTACCTTTTCTCTGATACTCTCATTACGGACTTTATCTAGTCTATTATGGCCACTCATCGACATTAAAATTCTCATCTCTGCAAGTCTTATCTTAGATGCATACGACTCTTTCAAAGGCCCAACACTCACTACCATATAACATAGCTTATCGTATGGTCAGATAAAGAAAATTTTCCTTTTAATTTATTGGGAATCTTACGATCACATAAAACTCCCGTGGCACGTCTCCACTTCAACCATCCGGCTTTAATCCTATGACTAACTAGTATATTTTTTAAAAATAGAAAGACTAAATAGTTAATTTTATCAAAATGCATATATTAAAAAATAATTTTTCTTTTTAAAATTATTAATATTATGATAATTATTTTAAGTTCATTTTTAAATTCAAATAAAGGTATTATTTTAATAAGCAACTGAAGTTATTAAAATAAAAGATCATGAAAACTGATAGAAGTGAAAACTGATAGAAGTGCAAAATTCTTAAAAAAAAAAAACAAAAAATAAAAGCAATGAAAAGAAATTTCTAAGAAGCAAATAAACATAATAGCATCAAAACAAAAGCAAAATGATCAAAGGTCAGGTCAGCGGACCCATAACTAACAACAGACAACAGGTTCCAAGAGCAGCAGCACATCAAGAAGCAGCAAAGCAAATCCAAAGAAAAACAAAGCAAACCCAAAGAAAAACAAAGCGGCAACACGACACCAACAGCACCAAGACCACCAAAAGAATAGGAAGCCCAAAGAAACAACAAACAAGTCCGAGGAAACCAGAGCAATAGCAAGGATCCAGCAGTCCCGGAGTTCTAAATCTCCCTGAAAATATAGCAAAGATAAGTCACAGCTCAGCAATACAATCATGAGATCTAGCTAGTATACAAAATTCCAATTAAAAGTTATTGGGACTAAGAACTAATGATTTTTGGTAGTATAATTTGACCAAGTACCTTTTTTCATGTCTTCGCTGAATTTGTCAAGCATTACTCCTGTTTAAGGATTCAATACCACTTTTCCCTTTGCCTGAAATTTGTGATATTCGTGGAAGCAAGAAATTCGTGAGATATGCAACTGTGGTTATTCACTAATCAAAACTAAAGGAAAGCCAGCTGTATGTTAAAAAAAAAAAAAAAAAGTGAAAAATTAAACCATTCATATGACAAAGCTTAGGTTGAGGAAGAGTAAAAGCTATTAGGAAATGGATCATACCTTGAACAAGTGACTCATTGTTGAATTAAGGTCTGGAGTTCCCATTAATTGATGGTTCTCATCATTTATTTTAAGTTCCTTTAGCTTTGGCATGCTTAATGATCCATAAGAGAATGTCTTCATCCCATTACATTCCCTAAACTTCAAATTTTCTAATAATGGAAATTCAAGGGCGTAAATCCCATTGCAGAAACTCTTGAAACTGGGTAGCTCTTCAAATGTCAGAGACTTTAGTTTAGAAAACACAATTATGTCCTTGCTTGCTTCTTCTTCTTTTTCATCCTCTTTTGGAACTATTATTTCCTCCAACGTATGGCATCTCGTTATGTCTAGTTTTTGGAGTTGTACAAGACACTTAGCCACGGCAACTGATAATATGTTTCTCAAACTGTCGCATTCATAAACTTCTAGCTTTCTCAGCTTCTGAAAGCCAATGACATTTTTTGGAATTTTGTTGAATATGTGCACAAGTTTTGGTAGATGACATAGCCAGACTTCTTCAAAGTGAGAGAGTGTTACAACATTTCCATCATCAGCATTCACTCCTTCAAAATCGAATATCTCCATCAATGAACCGCAGTTGACCACATAAAGCTTTTCCAACTTTTGTACACATTCTATCAGAGTGTAGGGAATCAAATTCACCCAGTCTTGACAGTTTTCAACATCCAAAACACGTACATTACTTAAATCACCATCTGATGGTTGGCCATCCTCTATCCTTCTCAAAGTATTCTTGCGACGGATGAGTAATCTTGTCAACAGCTGTAGTGCTCATCATATCATAGCCACCAAATAAACAATTAAACACAAAAATTAATTACTATAATTGGAGAATGTGAAATGTTACATACGTATATGTGAACTTGATTGTACAAAATTATAACTTGCAGAAAAGGTCTTTGGCCTAGTTGTAAGTAGTGTGGAGACTCTTCTTATTTTACTTACTATAATTTTATATAGTGTTGTGTGAAAATTAGCTCTTAATTATCTCTAGATGTAGCCTACTAGAACTACATTCTAAAATCCTTACTATGGGAAAAGCCAATGTGATTTTTCACCAATCAATTCTAATTATTGATAAAAAGGGAGTTGACAACTTTTAATGAGACTAGAATTATAACTATTTAATTAAGAAAGTGTTACAGAGTAAAGTTATTAAGAAACAGAACATACCGATTCATTTACAGTGCATTTCTCATCAATTATTTTTAGTTGTTGTATCTTTGGCAATTCAAGTGCATAAATCCCACTGTAAAAACCCTTGAAGTTGGGTAAATTCCCAAAAGTCAGAGAGCTTAGTTGAGGGAACAGAATTTTTTGCATGCTTTCTTCTTGTTTTTCTTCATCCTCTTTTCCAATAATTTCCTCCATCATCTTGCAGCTAGTAATCTCTATTTCTTGTAGCTTCACTAGAAGTTTGGCCAAGCCAGGTGAGAAAAGGTTTATTAAATTGTCACAAGATTCTACTACCAACCTTTTTAGGTTTTGGAAGGCTTTGATTTCTGATGGAATCTTAAAGCATACGTGCTTCAAATTTGATAACCTCTTGAAATACATCTCTTCCATAGAATTGAGTACTCCAGTAGTAGCATGGTATTCCTCGAGAATCAGCCCCTCAAATGAAAATATCACTTCCACTGAACCACGAGCAGTAATTTCAAGCATTTTCAAATTTTGCAACCCTTCAATCAATTTGGATGGAAATGCATAATATGTCTCTGTCTTTTCATCAATATGGCTAACAGATGGATCCTCCTGATTCTTGATTAATGAAACCTTCCAAAACAACATATATACTGTATTAAAATACAAAACATTATTTGATAACAAATTTCAATAATATGGTTTTGCTTTTATAGAAAAATCGATAATTAGATTGATAATTTTTTATTTGATGCAAATATTTATAGCATTTAAAATAACATGAACTGATCGATTCAATAACTCTTATGATTTAATAAAAAGTTAATTCTTTAGAGTTTGATTATTTTGACAATTAAATAAATAATTTATTTTTAAACTATTTTTTTTATAATTAACATTTTGAACTAAAGTAATCAATTCATAAATTGATCTAGCTAGAATTATTTGTATATAAAGCGATTTGCCATCTAACCTCTACTATAAATAGGTAAATAACTGTCAAAATACTTATAATGTTATTCAAAAAATGTTTTTTTTTTTTTTATTTATAAAAATAGTATAACTAATTCTTAAGCTGTGATTCTTCAATACACACCGTTTTGAAACGCAGTCGATGGAAGGTAATTTTTTTTGTTTTTAAATATTGTGACAATTAGGTAATAATTCGAATTAGTTTTTGCGTAATTATATTATTAACATTTAATAAACATTTATAATACAGTGAGGATTAGTTTTAGATATTATTGACTAAATGCCATTAACATTTAATCTTTAAAAAAAATATAAAAATCATTTCCGCTGGTTCATTACTTAGATTGAAATAATGCCAAATTAATAAAAACAGTTGAATAATAGTTTATATAATTAATTCATCATGATGCTTTTCTTTTTTTTTATGGAATAATTCATTGATTTCTATTGTCAGTGTAAGGCTTCTAACTCTATATAAAATCATCTTAATGACATAACAATAAGAAATTCAATTAAAACAACTATATATATACAAATTAATTCAATCCAATAAAATTTTAGAATTTCATTCTTTCAAATTAATATACATTAAAATTAAAAATTATATTAATAATGATATAATTTTATAAAAATTTAATTGATTTAGTGGAGGGCAGTGTTACAATTAAACTAAAGATACTCTTACATATAAATAAGAATAACTAAAGAAAGTAAAAGGGTTTAAATACTTTTCAATTAACAGACTCTGTTACTCTAATATATATAATAATTAATAATTTAAATTATTTCAAATTAATAATAATATTTAGTCCAAATGCTCATCTATCAAATAATTAATAATCCATAATTAAAAATTTAAGCACATACCTCTTTGTTGGAAACATTTTTTTGCTCTCCTCCTCTTCTTACTAACCCTCCAATAATTGAGCTTATTGGACACATGACTTTCTTGCCACTGAGGTCACTTTGATCAAAACTTTTCTTCAATGTAGATGAGTCTGAAATTGTAGAACAAAGAATCTTCATTTTGGGACAATCAACCAATGTAAATTCTTTTAATGAGAGCCAGTCAAAAGAAATATGGCTGTCAGCACAAAGAGCCATCAGCTCTGGTAGCACAGAAAGATAAAGCCAAATTAGGTTAGAAAACACTTTTTGGCTTATTCTCTTGTTTTTTTCTTCTTGTGCTTCTGCAACAATATATTCCACCTTAGGACAATAACATATGCTTAAATATTTAAGCTGCTCCAATTGATGAGCTACAGAGAGAGGGAAAACCACTTTTACCAAATGACATTTTTCCAACTCAAGCTTTTGCAAATTTGATAGTAAACAAAGGGATGGAAATAATATAGAAATAATTTCTACTGGTCCATTTGTAAATTGGAGTTGGGCATGCTCAATTTCTGTCTTATTATTCATTCGAGATGTGTTCTGCTGTTCAATATCCTGTCAAACAAAATATATATGTTATTACACAGTTGAATAATAATAAATCCAATTCATGCATGAAGTTTATGTAGGCATTTCTCATGAGTGGGATCTTAGAATTCATTTTTTTTTTTTTAAATTATGAAAGCAATTATTAACAAAATAGAAATTATTTAATTTATTTAATGAAAATAACTATAGAAAAACTAAACAACCCTAAACCGTTTAGCAATAAAATTAATGACGGAAAATTTAGAAGCACTGTCACCAATTCCATTGCTAGGTAAAAGTAATATACTTTTATAAAAATTTAATTTATTTAATGAAAATAACAATAGAAAATAACAATAGAAAAACTCTCATCAATTCCATTGCTAACCAAATGGGCAATTTGTGCTCCATTTGGGAACATAATTATCAACTAAATATTCTCTAGTGCAAATTAAATTTGGCAGCAATTTTGCACATCATTTAACGATAAAATTAGTGATGAAAAATTCTTAAATATAAAAATTCCGTCCCTAATAAATTTAACGACAATGTAAAAATTAAATTATTTTAGAATTCATAAAATTTGTGATTAATCTATCATTAAATTAATTTAATATTTATATTATAATTAATAAAATCCATCTTTAAATTACTTTTCAATTATTTTAAATAATGATATTGAAACAGACTCTATTACTTCAATATATATATAATAAATAACTACTTAAATTATTTCAATTGAATTTAGTGGAATTGATTTGAATTCTAATACAAAATTATAGCAAATGGAAACAATGATCTATTTTTCCTTTGTTTAAGTAAATTCAAATTAATTCTAAACCTTTAACAAGGATCATATATATGTGTAAAATGGAGAGGGAATCATGATTTTTTTAAGTGTTCATTTAAATATTTATTTTATTTTTATAAATGTAAATTTTACTTCGAAATAAAACATTTGAAAATATCAAACTCAAATCCTTTTATATATATATATATATATATATATATTCTAAATAATTAATAATTAAAAATTTAAGAACATACCTCTTTGTTGGAAACATCTTTTTGCTTTCTTCCTCTTCTTACTAACCGTTGAATAACTGAGCTTGTTGGATACATGACTTCCTTGCCACTGAGACCACTTTGATCAAAACTATTCTTCAATGTAGATGAGTCTGGAATTGCAGAACAAAGTTTCTCCATTTTAGGACACTCAAACAACGAAAAGTTTTCTAATGAGGGCCAATCAAAAGAAATATGATTGTCTGCACAAAAAGCCATCAGCTTTGGTAGGCTAAGAAGTTGAAGCAAAATTAGGTTGGGAAACACTATTTTGCTTATTCTCTTGTCTTTTTCTTCTTCTTGTGTTTCCGCAACAATATATTCTATCTCAAAACAATAATGGATTTGTAACTCTTTAAGCTGCACCAATTGTTGAGCGATAGAGGGAGGGAAAGCCACTTTTAACAAACCACACTCGCCCAAGTGAAGCTTTTGTAAATTTGATAGTCGTTGGCGAAGGGATGGAAATAATATAGAAATCATTTCTACTGGTCCAGCTTGGGCATGCTCAATTTCTGTACTATTGTTCCTTTGAGATGTGCTCGGTTGGTCTATACCCTGTAAAACAAAATATATATATTATTGACATATGCAGTTGAATAATAATGGATCCAAATCATGCATGAATTTTGTTTAGCCATTTCCTATGCATGGAATATTAGAATTCAATTTTATTTTTCTAATTAATTATGAAAGCAATTATTAACAAAATAGAAATTATGCCAGCCAAAAGTTACATAATTTTATAAAGATTTAATTTATTTAATGAAAATAACTATAGAAAGTTGAATAACCATATAATTTTAAAACCATTTAGCGATAAAATTAATGACTGAAAATTTCCCAATACAAAAGTACTGTCACCATTTCCATTGCTAATTATGGTGACAATTTTGTGCTCCATTTGGCAATTATGACTAAATATTCTCAAGTGCCAATTAAATTCGACGGTGATTTCGCATATCATTTAATGATGAAATTAGTGATGAAAAATTCTTTAATATAAAACTTTTATTTCTATATTTAACGGCAATATATAAATTAAATTATTTTATAATTAATAAAATTAGTGGTTAATCTATCATTAAATTCATTAAATTTTATATTATAATTAATAAAATCCATCATTAAATTAAATTAAAAGTTTTTTATGATTAATAAAATCTATTGTTAATCAATCATTTTATTAATTTAAAAATTAGATAGTTTTGATTAGAGGGTCACAAAACCTAATTTCTACATCTTTTGTCCTTCTGTTCCTTCTTATTTTTGAACTTGAAGGGGACTCTCTCCCTTTCTCTCTCTCTCTCTCTCTCTCTCTCTCTCTCTGTGATAGCCGTAGCCGTCACTGCTTCCTATATCTCTCTCTTGTTCACTCCCTAAGCCTTTCCTTTTTCTTTGTGAAACAGAGCCCCTCTAAGGTATTGATGGTAAAGTTTCAATTTAGTTCTTATTTCTTTGTTTTATTTCGATTCTTTGTTTGCCATTCTAATTTCTATACTTCCGGCATATCTTGACGGACCATGAAACGCAGCTTCCCAACGAAGTTGAGAGTGGGGGCTAGTTTAGTTTTCACTTATTTGTTTCTTTTCTTTTTAATTTTATCTATTTCCTGGGTAATTGTTGATGGACATATTGCTAGAAGGTTGAGTTGCTTCGTCTAATTCAAAAGCCTAACCAGGGTGAACTTCAATATTGAGCTGTTTTAACAAAGAGGATTGAACCCAAAGGATTTCATTTTCCTCTCTAGATTGTCCTTCTGCAGGTTTGAATTTCAATTTCCTCTCTAGATTGTGCTATTTCGATTGACATTTTAAAGAAATATTTGATCAAATCTCACTAATTTTGAATCCTAACTTTAGAGCAGGCCGTATTTTGTGCTTGTTTGCTTGCTTTTGTTCAATGAAATTTTGAGTTTGTGGTTGCTTGGTCTCTGAGAAAGAGGGAGATGAGATAAGAAATTTTGTTTTTAAGTTTGAAGGAAAATTAACTTTGTTTTGAGTATATTAGTTTTTTCCCCCTCTGGGTAATGAAATTATTTTTGGATAGTAATCAAAGTGAGTGTTTGTGAATCTTTGTTTATTAATTGATTTTTTGGCTTGATTGATTATTCATCGATACGTATAATAAGAAATTTGAATTGCAGAGCCATAGGATATAAAATTATGTTCAAGCCTGTCATGATACTTTATGTCTTAGGTCCCTTAATTTAGAGCAAGAAACTTATTATGGTCTAATTTCCTCCATATGAAGCCCATCAAATTGCTTTGTTTTGAAATATACACTAGCTTAGGAGTTCAGTCATAGTACGTATAAGCTTAAAAACAATCTTAACATATGTTGTTATGCAGTCAAGGCTTGAATTTTTTGTGGCTTTAGCCTACCAGTACCAAGCAATTTAGGTAAGAGCTTAGCCTAGCCTCACAATGGAAATTGGTATTCAATTTTATGTTATGAAATTGTATAAAATTAATTACCAATAGATTCCATCGGTTGCAATGAACCTCATTGATAACCTCATTGGCAAATTTACCATTGGATTTAAAAAAAAAGTTGGTAATTTTAAAAAATTTTTAAAATATATTTTTCAATTAAAATAATAAAATTTTTATTATTTTTAAGATTAATTATTTTTCTTATTTATTATTATAATTGTGTTTTGATTTTATGACTAATAATTATTATAAATACATTATAATGAGAGGAAAAAGTGCTATTTAAAAAAGACAAAAAATAGATATTAGGAAAGAAATGAGGAAAAATTATATTAATATTGAAAGTGGAAAATATAAGGTAAAAAATTAAAAGAGAGAAGAAAAAAAATTAAAAATGAAGAAAATGATAGAAAAGAGAAGAAAATGAGAGAAAAGAAAAGAAATGATCAGCTAAGAGAAAAGACATCTAGAGAAAAGGAAAGAAAACGAGAGAAAAGATAAGAAAATGATAAAAGAAGAAAAAAGAAAATAAAAGAAAATGAAGAGAGAAGGGAAAAGAAAATGAGAGAAAAGAGAAGAAAATAGAGAAAAAAAAAAGGAAATGAGAGAGAATAAAAAATGAGAGAAAATGAAAGAAAAATTAAAATGAGAGAAAAAAATAATTGAATGAATGAAATGAGAAAAGGAAATATGTTGTTTATATATGTATACACTCACATACATGCATACAATCCATTGCTAAATTAAAATTAAAGAAAAAAGATACTGGCCCTCTAAGAATTACCAATGAATTTTAACAAACGGAAAATTTGTTGTTAACACATTGGCAAATAAAAAAAAGGCTAGCTTTTGAAAAGGAAAGGAGGGATTTTTTCATATGAAATTTATTAACAATTTCAAAATTCGTTGATAATATATTTATAGATTTGAAATCTATTAATAAAATAAAAATTAATTATTTTTTGTCTCAAAAATTACTACTAGATTTTATAATTCGTCAATAAATTGTCAATGAATATTAAAATTGTTGGTAATTTAAATAATTATTTTTTCAAAAATTACTTACAAATTTCAAATCCATTGGTAAATTATCATTAAATTTCAAATCTGTTAATAATTACCTACGTATCATTAAATTTCAAATCTGTTGATAATTATAGTGTTTGATTCTTTATTATCATTTATTTGAGAATTATATATCTCTTGAGTTTCAACTGAAGTTTTGGTAGGAATTTCCAAGCATGAGATAGAATATTTCATTTGAAAGTTGTTGGGTTTCAATTTGCGGTGGATATGAATTGGGATTATCAGATTGTTATCTACGATTTTCTCCATTGATTTGAATCAGGACGGATAAGTTTTTGTTTCGGGAGCTAGAATTAGGCATTCTCTTGTCAATTTCATCAAATCACATTAACTAATCAGAATAAACCCATGGCCAAATAGACCAATCCCATTAAGACCCATCCTGTGGCTACTAATGCTAATTGGAAAAACATCTTGAGGAACATAGGACCAAAACCAAATATGCGGAAAAAAAAGAGACAGAGACTGAGGCCTGATATTTAATCATTTATATGGTTTAGTTAGTGAAGTGGGAAGCTAGCTTAACTATTGCTGAGATTTAAAGAATAATGAAGTATTTTTCTAGTTACTGAAATTATTTATTAAAAAGTTAAAATATATCAAGTGCAATTATAAAAGTTTCACTAAATTTCAAATATATTTTTTTCCTTTAATTATAAATAAAGATAATTTGTAAATGAGATTTAACTTGCCAATATTTAGAGTCACTTGTAGAACCGTCAAATTTTGAGTTTGAACCTCATAAAATCAAATAAAAAAAAATTTAATAAATTTTGGTTCATCGTTCAGAGTTCTGCTTTTTTTTTTGTATGAATAATTTAATGAAGTGCTATTGATTTCTTGTAACCGATATTTCTTTTTAATATATTTGAAAAGATAAAAGCTTACATTCCAGAACAAGGATTTGTTGATGATAAAACCAAGGAAGTTTGGTAGGTCCCTCAGCTCCAAATCTGTAAGTTCGGGAAACTCAACCTCGTCGTCCACTTCGCTGTTGTAGAAAATTCCCTCCATCTCTTTGCAGCACTTTACAGATATTTTATGAAGTTGTCTCAATCCTTTAGCCGTGGATAGTGGAATGAAGTACTTCAACTCATCACATGACTGTATATTTAATTCTCTCAATTTCCCAAAGTATGGAAGCTGAATTTCTGGTAACCGTGGAATCCCCTGTTCAACACATTCATCAGTTGATATTACCTCCTTCATATTTATCACTTTTATCAAATTCAAGACTTCAGCTTTCCCCATCAAGGTTGCCTGGAGAAATAGGACAACTAAAAAATCTAAGGTTGCTGGACTTGAGGAGGGCCGATGGCCTTGAATACATTCCATCAGGCGTATTGTTAGCGCTGTCTAAACTAGAAGAGTTGTATTTGCCATATCACTTTGGGAATTGGGAACCCATGGAAGACGGAAGGAAAACCAATGCAAGCCTCAGCGAGCTAGACACTCATCATATGACTCCATTAGAAATTTCTGTACCAAAAGCCTCCATTTTGCCTGAAGTTTCAGTCTTCAGAAACTTGAGCATCCATAACGAATTTCGAGTATTTCTAGTTTGACAAGAGCTCCAATGGCGCGTCCCCAATGTTCGTTAGATACCTCAAGACATAAGGTTCGAAGATTCCTCAGGACATCAAGTGATTGTGGCAGTGATGTGAAACTCGAAGACAAAGCTAGAACTTTGAGTTCTTTCATCCCTGCATAAACGTTGTTTGGAAGGCCTGGTGACCAACAATCATCCCAAATTTGCAAGAGTTCAAGCTTCGGATACTCCAAATCATTAAGCTGGTCGCTGATTTTTTCATACGAAAGTGAAATTACAATGCAATGTTTGTACCCATCTTCCTCTAGCCACTTCATTTTAGCCTCACTTTGTAACGTGTGCCATTGCTTATCTCTTGAGGCAATTGATATGGCTACATCGCGGACAATATCATGCATTTTGACATAGTCATGCCTATCACCTTCAAGCAATAAAAATGATTCTTTAAGTTCATCAATAAGATTATAGACCCTAGTTCTTGCATGATGCACTTTATCAACATTTTTAAACAACCGTAGGCCCATTCCATATCTAACCAAATCTTCAACCGGAACATTGAAATCTTCGGGGAACAAACTACAAAGCAGAAAGCATGACTTGGCCTCTTCGTCTTCCAAAAGCTTGTAACTTAATTCAATTCTGGAAAACACATCTCTTGATACGCCTTGTAGGTTAGAATTCTTTAGCCGTTGGAGCGTATCATCCCATTTGTTCCTCCCTTTGTTTTTTAATCCCTTTGCAATAGTTACAATAGCAAGAGGCAAGCCTCCACATTCATCTGCAATCTCAGTTGCCGTCTGATGCAAATCCTGGACATTGGAAATGCCTGCCATCTCTCTAAAAAGATCCCTAGCTTCATCTTTTTCTAAAACTTTCATAGTGATATTCTTTTCACTTTCCATTTTATTGCATTCATCCATGTTACGTGAAGTCAACATAATTTTGTGTCCCTTTCTCTCTCCCCTTGAAGGAAGTCCTATTTTTTCAAAATCCAACTCGCTCCAAACATCATCCAATATTATGAGGATCCTCTTACCATGGTTTATAAGCCCCTGACGAAGCTCGCCTGCTCTTTTTAACTCATTCTCATCGTCCAATTTCAAATTTAGCCAAGATGCAATGTCACCTTGTATCTTTTTGATATTAGGAGTTTGGGACACTACTGCCATTCCAACGACATCAAACAATTTCTCTCTTTCAACTCTTTGCACAAGCTCTTTTACCATCGTGGTTTTACCCACACCACCAGTTCCACATATACTGATCATGCTAAGGTTGTCATCCTTCAAGGCCTCCCAGACTTCATTTTTAATTGATTCCCTTGATCTAAAATCCCTAATGCCTTCAGTAATGAAAGCTGATCCTAGGTTGATACCTGGATGGGCCATGTCACCGAACTCTTCAGTCTGTTTGAGCAGATCAAGCACCGTCTTTGTCATCCCTTCAGCTTTCTTGCTCAAGGAATAACGTGACATTGGATCTGGACAGTTCGTGTTAAAACACTTGTTCACGTTCATTTCATTTTGAAAAAATTCATTGCCCTTCTTACTGATGTCATCCACTTTCTTTTTCCATTGAATTATTGAATCAGCAGTGGGGCCAGCTACATGTCGGTCCACGACAGTTTTCTTA
Organism: Hevea brasiliensis; assembly: GCF_030052815.1. Taxonomy (NCBI): domain Eukaryota; kingdom Viridiplantae; phylum Streptophyta; class Magnoliopsida; order Malpighiales; family Euphorbiaceae; genus Hevea; species Hevea brasiliensis. The sequence goes on along the minus strand of NC_079508.1, from coordinate 42,531,249 downwards.
TCTTTCAGTTTCTGAAGCTTCTCTTTCAGATCCTTGATGTTAAGTTCGTAGCCAGTTAGGTAACCAATATGTCGGCTGATTGGGGCCACCAAGGCTTTAATATGTCGGCTGACAGGGGCCACCAAGGCTTTAGGAATTTCAACAGCAATTGCACTTGCAACAGCAATGAGAATCTCCATTTCTCTCACTCTATTTCTAGAATAACCAAGACCTGAAACACAAATGCCAACAAGAACAGTAAAACACGAATTCAAATATATATATATAACTACAGATGCAAATCCAAGGATGGATTACTGACAATAAAACTAAAGGGTGATTTATTTTACTTCATTGATTTTGAACAATAAAACTAACAAAATAAACAATAGAATAAAAATTAATTAAACAATAAAATAGATTATATAATAATATCACTGATTTTGAAATTTAATAACCACCAAATGTAATTAATCCTAGAAAAAAATATAAACTAAAAAATAAATTAAATTGAAATAAACATTATATAATATATTAAAATGAAATAAAATAAATCACCCTTTTTTTAATAGTGCATCCATAATAACAATTATGCAACAAAATAAATTATCAGAGTAATGAATAGGGATATCGAAGGATATTTATATCTATCTATATACTATATAATAGTATATTACAAGTCAATTTTCTCATTCTTACTTGATTACTGCTATGAATTTCAAGCATATTTTTTATATTTTGATTGAATCATTAGTATATTTATTTTAAATTTAAAAAATAATATTTATTTATAATTAATTATGATTTTAAGAATTTAACTATATTAAATATATATATTAAATTTATCAAAAATACCCTTCATTTTTCAAATTAATTACAATTATATTTTTACTATTTAAGTTAATTTTAAAGTTTGTATAAATTTAAAATTTTTAATTCTACTTAACTTAAATTAAATTTAAAATTTTATAAGAAATAATTAACTAAAATAAGAAAGTAATAAGTGAAAATAAAAATTATTATTAATCTGTAACCTATAATAACTTAGTGATGAAAATTTGTCATTAATTACCTTTAATGGCAATATATCCATTGATAATACTTAAGCAATAAGAAGTTTTTCTTTACAAAGTCGTACACGCTTTATCTATAGCTAATATTTTCGATAGGACAAACAATTTCATATACATTAGTCACTAATAATTGTACTTCTATTAAAAATCCTATTATAATTCTATATTCTTAATCCTATAAGAATTATTAATTTTTTAAAAAATATTTAGTTTATTAAAATGAAATTAATAAATAATATTAAATACCCAATCTTATTTATACCGATTTATTTATTTATTTATTTATTTTAAATATTTACAAACTTATAATATTAAATTATAAAATTATTATTAAAAAATTTTAATTAAATAAAAAAATTATATTTATACCTATGGATATAAAATTGTAATCCTATCCAATGACAAATATTTTATTTATTATAAAGTTGTAGCCTTTTTTTTTTAAATATTAGCAATGGATAACTTTTATATTTACTTTCTATTTTCGTGTAATAAGACTCAAGCTTAACTAACTTTGACTTATAGTTTACTTTTGTCTTTCTTCACTGCATTTTTGTATTTTTTTTCCCTTCCAATGGGAGTGTATATAAATATTAGAACTAAAAAGAAATTCTAAACTATATAAATAGCAGAGTCAAAGAAGATGATTTAAAAAAACTATAGAAATTAAATGTGTAAAAATTTAAAAATACAAATTAACTTTTATTAGAAGTAAAATATAGTTATGGTCATTAATTTGTTATTATGATAATGAATGATAATAATATTATATTATATACAAAAAATTAAGAGAAAATTAAATAAAAACAAATTAAATCACAATTAAACAACGTGCGATGTGTGTTAAAAAAAATAGTAAATAAAATATTGGAAGTTGATTGTGAATTACTAATTTTTCTATTAAGTGATTTTTAATTTTTAAAATATATTTAATAAACTATTTAATTAAACAAATTTTATAAATTTTCTATATAGTTTATCATGTAATTAATCAATTTATAAATATTACAGTCTAAAAAAAATAATTATCACATATTTTTAACAATTTCATGCCAAATGTATATATCACATAATTATTAAAATGGTATAATACACTTATTGAGTAAAATTTTTTTAATCAAAATATTTTGCACATACGTAATTCAATATCTTTGTCAATATGATTTTTTTGATTTACAAAAAAAATATTATATTATTAATAATGTGAACCTGCATAACGTGCGAACATACTACTAATAAATTATTATAGAAATAGCACATTAAGAGTAGTCTTTTTCCAACTCTAAATTGTAATTTGTAGATTGTGAAAAAGTATTAAATTTTAATTAATTTATTTATTTGAAAATTTGTTATCTTGATAAAAAAAATTGCATATATTATATAAAAATTATTATTTTAATCTATTATATTTCTATTAAATTAAAAAATCAAGTGTTTTTAATATATATATATATATAATCTTTAAATCATGTGCAATAAATTTTATAATACATTTGTGCTAAGCCTCTTATTTATTATGGATAAGGGTTAAGCTAGGCTCCACCATATGTGTGTGTGGGTTGTATGATTCTTCCTTGCATCTAGCATCAATTTTATCCCTTGTGTAGCATACAAATTCATCTGTCTAGTGCTTCGATAATCATCGAATAAAGGACATGATGAGATTTAGGTAAGCAAATATGCTAAGGTCTGCCATGGATGTATGTACCCCATAGGATGACATATTTGAATTAATTGTGATAGGCTATGATAGTGTGTCTACCTAGTAAGAGGCACAAAGGCTTAGAGATGAGTTATACCAGCATAGCCACACTATATGTGGTGGGCATAAGCGCCACTTTTAGCAGGTTGATGGGGAAATGTTTCTTGAAGTTGCGTTTTTCCATAAGAGTTCTATAGAGAATAAGAGGTTAAAAATCACAGTTTATTTGAAGGAATTGTTTAACCTATCTAATGTTCTCACTGTTAGTTTTATAAGCCACAAATTACAGTACCAACATATGATTATTGTATAAACCTGCATGCATCCTAATAGTGCCCGATAAGAATATTTTGCTAATAATTTTCTCCTTGGGGGATCCACTGTGTTCAGATAGGGTTTTGTATTTTTAGAGGAATTAGAAACTCCTAGTGAGGGTTTATGACCCTTAAGATAGAGAGTTGAAGCTATTAAGCAGGTGGTAACTTGGGGAAAAGATTTTTTTGAATAGGAGTAAGCATTCGATTCAGTAAGTTTAGATATTGATTACATATACAATTTCTACAACTACCTAAAGTTAATATAATTCTATCATGAAATACACATCCAATACACATAATAAATAATTTACCTAATATTCTCACGAGAAAATAATTTTAAGCTATTTACACACTCATTGTATCATATCAATACATAAATATGAGAGTTGATCCCTTGTACAGCTCTCTTAATTCAAATCCCGCTAGTGAGATACCTCTTTAGTGGAATTTTCGCTTAAAATCCAAGTGTAGAGGCTAGCAAAATACCTCTCAAAGTCATGCCTCACCTCGACTTTACCATACTCATAAGGATCAATTTTCAACGAGACTAGCTCAAGCCGTGACTATATATATATATATAGTGGATGAAGTAAAAATTTTTATTTTTTCTATATAATAATTATAATTTAATAAAATAAATAAATTATATAATAACCCATTGAAATAATAATATATATTTTATTGTATTAAAATGGCAAAAGCAAAGCATGGATTACATGATCATTGCGACACGAGTTTCATCAGTGGTGCCAGGAATGAATCAGGCTCCCTCATATTTATTTTTTCTGTTAAGGTGCAATGGTCCGATTCATTGGAATAGGTTTAGTTCATTCGAATATTAAAGAGGTTTAACATCTAAATCATACCAAATTAGATATGGATTCCTAATTAAACTGGTTTAACTAACCGGTCCAATCTGGACCTAGTTTGACAACACAAGTAGGTGGACCGCTTCTATAGAAATGTCAACAGCATACCTAAGGGGTAGGTCAAGCACAATACTACAAAATAGTTATAAATAGAATGGATCCTAGCTATACTGCAAAAATAATCCACTTCTCCATGACACAACATTCTCAAAATTCAACTTTTTCTAATATATATAATTACTAGAATAACTTAACTATTGAAGGCTTCATTTCTAAAATCTCTCCTATGATAACTTTCTTTTCATTCTACAGAGGTTCTATAGAGGTTTCAATGTCCAACATTGGAAGAGACACAGAACCTCACATCATCTCTAGATAAAGTCACAAATCCCTCAACGACGAGAAATTATATGATGAATCAGTTATTCCATGTGAGTAATTATATATGAAATGACAAACTAATTATATAGTAATAATTAAGTTATAATAAATTCCATATAATTCAGTTTTATCCCTGTATTAAAAATAATTTTTTTCTTTAAATTATAATTATCTTTTTATGTTTAACTGTTATTTCATTATTAATTTGTTATTTCATGTCAAATACTGATACAAAATCACGATTGTATTATATAATTTCTCTCCAGTGATAAGCTCTACGTGGCGACAAACCCTAGCCCATATTTATTGACAGTATGATGTTGAATCTTGAAATCTATAAGTTGCATTAAAAATACTTGATCTACAAAATATTTAAGTATCAAATAAAATTCATACCAAAAATTAAAAAGCAAGTATATTTATGGATGACTTATCCAGAAAAAAAATCTACCAAAGGCTTCAAAATTCAACCTATGGTACATAGAAAGGCAAGAATATCAATTATAGTGAGACTGTAGGAATGAAAGAAAAATAAAGATGATCAACTGTTTGACAGGGAAAGCAATTTCACCAGTAACTGTACTTGCAATAGCAATAAGAATCTCCAAGTAGGATAGAGTTTTGTCTCTTAAATCTGCAAAAGAATACAACTTTATTTCAAAATCAGCCAATCATAAAAATAGCAAGAAAAGTCATTGCTACCAAAAAAATTCTAGTTAGTGGCAAGACTCAAAATTTCATTTATTTTTTGAAAGTTTTAACCAATAATTAGCTGCAGATGTGTTACAATTAATAACTAAAGTTCTTATTATTAAAATGTTTTGAATGATTGTAATTTTGGTTGTTTTCTTTATAATGCAATTTAATTTAAAAGTTATTTTATCTATTAAGATTAATTTTATTATCTAAAATAAAAAAATAATAATAATAAAAAAAGAAGGCAAGCACGCCAGGGCTCCAAGGTTAAGTAACTAGGCCTGGGTTCACCCATGATGGTCAAAACCCAGGCTCATGTCTTGCTAGCCCAGGCTTCCGTAGAAGAAACTTTTGTGGTTTTGCTTGCTGCTATAAATTTGAAGCTTTTTCCCAATAGGTAACGGCAGGAAATGGACTGATTTCCTCATGTAATAAGTATATTATAACGCCAAATTTATGGGAGGGTAAGGCAGAAAGTTGGTTTTGGTTTCATTCTTGGCAAGTAAGGAGGATTTTGGGTTCTTTTCTGTGCTTGGTTTTCCCTCAGAAGCTGCAAGACTCTTTGCCTAGGAAGCCTTGGATTAATATTCCAACACTATCTTTCGAATACAAAGAGAGTGGCCGGCCCTTTCAAAAATGTGTGTGTCTGCTTAATTAGAATAAACCTATATCTGAAACATGAATGTATCTTGTAAATTGAAAAAAAAAAAAAAAAAAAAAAAAGCAACCAAACTAAACTTACAAATGGAGTCCGTTGGAGCAGTAAGTTTCAAGAGAAACAAAAATCAGCAGGCCTGAGCGTGAATGAGCAGCTAACAAGCAAGAACAGTTCCATCTCTTTACACACAGCAAGAGGATCAGTGAGTTCAGAAAGCTCAAACAAACATAGAAAGCCAAGAATCAAAGAAAATAGCTGAGTAGCTAGGAGGAGATCTGTATCAGTGCATATGTATAAAAACATACAACTGTCAATAAAAACATAAGATAAATAATTTAGCAATATTAATTTTATTAATATTATTTTAGCTAAATTTCAACGTTTCAGATTTTATTTTAGTGATTATTTTAAAACTTTATTATTATTATTGAAGGACCTACTTATAGAACTCTTGAAAGTTTACGGGTTAAATCGTAATATTTTATAAAAAATAAATTGGCCAATCAAGATGTGAACAGCCCCCCACGAGTTATCCTATCAACCCCCTTTTTGGTAAGCCTAAACCTAGCGCTAGCAAGCTCTTGTCGGTGACAACAACTTCGGTGGCCCATAAACGATGGCAACACAGGTGTTTTCTAATGAGAAACTAAAGGAGAGAACGAATTCATAGCCAACAACTTCCATTGATGTTTTCGACAATCCATGCATCAAATGGTTGTGATTCAGTTGGCAATGATTTTCCCTCAACCTACTTCATTTCTCGACCAATATATGGTGGCCGTTTTCATGGCTGTTTCCGGCAAGGAAAGGAGGCTGATTCTTTTTGGTCAAATCTCGACCAAACAATGTCCCATTTAGATAATTAGATCCAAGGATCATGACCTCTGTGCCTCAATTAGATGACGAAGATAACTGAGTGTAAATTAGCCAATCTATAACAATTGGAGAGGAATTTTGACGAATGGACTTCGGGTCATGACTAATGGACTCTAGGCATCTCGTATGTGCATTCGGATTGGCAATATCTCACTAGTACTCGGGATCGAGTTTATAGCCAGACCGAGGCTCTCGGTGGACCATCTCGAAGGGTAGTCAATCTTATAGTTGACTCTATGCATTCAAAATGCATTTTAGGTTACAGAATTAGTGAAGGTAAATTCACAATCAAGTTGCTCTCTTTATCCAATAATCTAAGGTAGTTTGAGACCAAATTAAATATTAATGGCTTAATGAAAATAAACAAAATTAAATTTAAATAGTTAAAGGACGATGAAATGAACCCTTTTGAAAGTTTTCATAATTTTTGAAACTTTGAACATAATTAATTAGACTATACTAAAGTTTGGTGCATGAGTTGGGGATTTGACATCAGAATTAGGCTAAGATGTTTTCGTAGGCCCCGAATAGGTAGTGTGATGAGGGTTGTAGGCTTAAGCTATTTGTGAGGTTGTCACCCTTTCATATCTATGTTTGCCTTGTAGTTGGTTAAGTCCTAGATATAAAAGAGACTCTGTAAAATACTAACAAAACTTAGATTGCTATTACTCTTACTTTTGTAATTATTTAATTATTTTTTCATCAATGTCTAATAGATATTAATGTGTTTGTATAGGTGACTTGAGCTGTGTCACGACCCAACCTATGGGCCGGACCGGCACTAGGACCTGGGCCAGCCTAAAGCCCCCGAGGCCCGTAGTAAGCCTAACTGTTCATTAATCCAACTCTAAGGCCCATTTGGGCCCAATTTCAAGAAAACAAACGGACAGAGTCCGGCCATAAAATGGACTTTCCAACGGGGAGTTTTTGACTCACCCGACCTGTAAACACAATAATACTCAATTGGGGAGCTCAGCTCACCCTCCACATACTCATCAGCATAAAAATGAATGGGAGCTCAGCTCCCTCATCCAATCCATCAAACCGACATAGAATATTAAGTTTACAGGTCCAACATGTTAATAATTTAGTTTACAGACCCAAATCAAATAAACATTTCTAACACATGCGGAAATTCTAAGATTTAACAAGCTTATACAAACATTAGTAATCGACCTGCGAGGGAGAAAGCAGGTTAACCTCAAAAATATCCTCCTGTGACCTGGAAAAATTTTTGAACAGAGTGAGCGTTCGACTCAGAGTAAAATATCAATTTTAACCATAATCTCTATAACTATCTAAAACTAATGCACTCTGTAGAGTGAAATGCAACATCAACAACATTTTCACATCATAACATCAAAAAGGTAATTAGAGCACTCACGCACCCTGTAGCATCAATCATAACATATGGAGCCGATCCCTATACGACTCTCTTAAATCCAACCTGGTGCCAGCGAAGAACTCAAGCCGGACTTTCGCTTAATAAACCAAATCGAGGGTCCCAGCGAAGAACTCAAGCCGTGACTACCCCTCGAAGGATCGGGTCCCAGCGAAGAACTCAAGCCGTGACTACCCGTCCTATCCATAGTCCACACCACATCACACGCACGCCAACGCACGCACACTGCTCCAAATTACCACAACAACATCATAGCACTTTAACAGTTATCAATGCATCATAAATCGTGCCTAGAGTTTAACTACATAAATATGCATATAAGTGATGCATGGGCATCCGAACATATAATAATATCGAAATTACAATTAAAATTAATATTTTACTCACAGACTTGACGGTGGTCACTGAGGCGGCTGGGCGGAGGAAGAAGGCTGTCCCGGCTCACCTGACAATTTTATTACAATCATTTAATAAATTTGACTCAATACAAACAAAGAAAAAGACCAAATACGTCCTAAGTCGTGCCGAAAATCCGGCAGAGTCTCCCCTATACCTAGGACCTACCCAACCTGCAAAAGGCTCAAAATACACTTCTATACTCAAAATCCATATATCCACAACTCAATCACATCACACAGCCCCTCCTGGGCCCATCAAATCAATCATCCATCACAATATGTAAAATTTCAATTTAGTCCTTATAATTGATCATTTTTGCAAAAAAATGCTCAAATAAGCTCTAAAAATTATAAAACTCTGCCCCGCGGTCCTTAGAAATATTACTAAGCTATTGCAAAAAGAATCGTAATTTTCTAAGCTACCACGAATATTTTATGGATTTAAACACTAGAAAATTACGAAAAAACAAGGTTCGGGTTTACCTTTGCCGATTCCGACTTCGGGAACGCGCTCGGGATGCATGACAATGGTGGGGTAGCCAAAACCTCGATCCAATTCGGAGACTTTTCCGATAGCTGGTCTGTCTGGCCGGAAATTCACAGATCCGGACAACTGTCGAATTTCCGCGAATTGAGGATACCTACACGAAGCCCAATAATAATATATAAAAAAAATCAGGGGTGTTACATTCTTCCCCCCTTACAGAAAATTCGTCCTCGAATTTTACACAAGGCAGAATAAAGTACATGATTACACATTGAACAGATAAGGGTACTTGCTACGCATTTCCCGTTCTGACTCCCAGGTGCACTCTTCCACTGACTGGCTCCTCCACAAAACCTTAACTATAGGGATCTGTTTTGATCTTAGCTGTCTCACTTGGTAGCCCACTATGGCTACAGGTTGCTCCTTAAATGTCAAGTTCTCTTTTAGCTCTATTACATCTGGTTGTAGTACATGAGAAGGATCTGAAATGTATTTTCTGAGCATGGAGATGTGAAACACGGGATGAACGTGAGAAAGGTTGGGTGATAGCTCCAACCGGTAGGCAACTGCTCCAACTCTATCCGTAACCTCAAAAGGTCCAATATACCGAGGTGCCAACTTGCCCTTCTTTCCAAATCTCATGATTCCCTTCATTGGAGAAACCTTCAGGAATACATAGTCGCCCACTGCAAACTCCACATCCCTCCGTCTGGGGTCTGCATAACTCTTACGCCTCGAAAGTCATTTTCAGTCATTCCCTGATTAAAGGAACTACCTCTGAAGTGTACTGCACTAGGTCTACATCATGCACCTTCGCTTCCCCCATTTCCGTCTAACACAGAGGAGACCTACACTTCCTTCCATATAGTGCCTCATAGGGTGCCATCCCTACGCTGGAATGGTAACTGTTGTTGTAGGCAAACTCCACCAAAGCTAGCTGCTCATCCCATTGACCTCCAAAATCCAAAACACTCATGCGCAACATGTCTTCCAGTGTTTGGATTGTCCTTTCGGACTGTCCATCTGTCTGAGGGTGGAAAGCCGTACTGAAGTTCAACTGTGTGCCAAGTGCCTCCTGTAACTTCCTCCAAAATCGAGAAGTGAACTGGGGCTCTCTGTCAGATATTATGGAAGCAGGAACTCCATACAATCTGACTATTTCTCGAATGTAGAGTCGGGCATACTGTGCCACAGAGTATGTAGTCTTTACAGGTAAGAAGTGAGCTGATTTGGTCAAGCGGTCTACAATTACCCATATCGAATCATATCCTCACGTGGTACGAGGCAACCCAGTCACAAAATCCATAGTGATCATTTCCCACTTCCATTCTGGGATAGGGAGCTCTTGCAGCTTCCCTGACAATCTCTGGTGTTCAAACTTCACCTTCTGACAAGTCAAGCACTTGGACACAAAGTCTGCTATGTCTCTCTTCATGCCATTCCACCAATAGCTATCTTTCACATCATGGTACATCTTGGTGGAACCTGGGTGGACACTGTACAGTGTATAGTGTGCCTCTTGCATGATTTCATTTCTGAGATTGTCTACATCGGGCACACATATCCTCAAACCATGCACTAGAGCGCCATCATTGGCAAATCCAAACTCACCACCTTCACCTTGCTGTACTCTTTCTATAATCTTCATCAATTGTTGGTCTCTGTGCTGGGAAACTCTAACTCTGTCCCTCAAGTCTGGCCTCACTGAAAAGTGAGCCAACAATACCCCCTCATCTGAAAGATCTAGGATTAAACCTTGATCCATCAACTCTTGTACCTCCTGAATCAGTGGTCTCTTCTCTACTGAAATGTGCGCCAAACTGCCAGAAGATTTTCTGCTCAAGGCATCTGCCACAACATTGGCCTTTCCAGGGTGGTACTGGATGGTGCAATCATAGTCTTTCAGAAGCTCCATCCATCTCCTCTGTCTCAAGTTTAAATCCCTCTGCTGGAAGATGTACTTCAAACTCTTGTGGTCGGTGTATATCTCGCACACTTCACCATACATGTAGTGTCTCCAGTTTTAAGTGCAAAGACTACATTTGCCATTTCCAAATCATGGGTGGGGTAGTTCTGCTCATGCCTCTTCATTGCCTTGAAGCATAAGCCACTACCTTTCCATTCTGCATCAAAACACACCCTAGGCCAACTCGAGGCGTCACAATACACGGTGTATCCTTCACCACTCACGGTGTAGTGTCAACACGTGGGGCGTGGTTAGACACTCCTTAAGCTACTGGAAACTCACCTCACAGTCATCTGTCCAAATGAATGGAACATTCTTCCTGGTCAACTTAGTTAAGGGAGCTGCTATCCTGGATGAATATGAGCCCCATAAACTATAAGTTCCATCTGAACTAACACGGCTGTAGGAAATATGTGTCATGCCTTAATTCCAAACAAGATACTTCACGTGTTCATTCTCCTTAATATAATCATATATACTGCCCATAGCTTTCTAAACTTCAACCTCAAATTACCCATCAGCAACAATTTCATCTATTGAATCTCAACCATAAATAGTACTTCCTCCAGCTCATAGTTTAAAACAGTTGCAAGCCTTAGTAGCTAACTCAATTTAACTCCTGTCATTACTCTGTTCGTCCTTTCATACTTAATACTAGGTATGCACTTACTGTCATTCTCATATCAGGAAATTATGTATGAATTTGTGCCTACTAAACTCTCAATAACTAGGTCTCCTTGACTCAGTTTCTGTTCCTTATATAACCTTCTAGAACCAAAAGCACAAGCTAAACTTGAAAAGAAAGAAAATATCCTCTTATATTTAACTACACCCGATTGTCATATTATAACGTTTCACCTAAGTTTCTTGGTCTTTCTCTCCAAATTTCATCATCTCCTAGCACAATTATGCTCTACCTATAAGGTATCATCTGCATGAACCCTTTACCGTACCATTTTCCTTCTTGACATAATATTTTATAATTTATTAACTTTACTTATACTCGACCTATGATTCATATCTATCATCGTTTTTATTGTGCCCTTAACTTTTGTTGATTCCTGAAAGATTTCTCTCACTAATAAATTCTTCCAACACTAATTCCACCCTTACTAGGGTCATTAATTTGATCCTTGAACTTTCTAGTGATTTATTACCACCCATACTTGTCACTTTTCGTTCTACCCTTACTGTTGTTCTGTCGTTATTGCTTCACTGCAAAGTGATTCTATTGATCACACTAAAAACGTTTGCCTGACATTCATAACGAACCTCTAACTACCTTCTTACTATCTCAAAAGTCTAAACTAAGCATATGTATCATTATCTATCATTCTTTTCTTATCATCATACCTATTTGATCCCTTAGATTGACCTTTATTCAACTTACTACTTACTAACTTCGTTTTCTCTACCTAATTAGGTAGTCCGCAATACCATCGCACACCTTCTAGCATTTACTCATTATTATTGTATTCCATACCTCTATCACTATTCTTGCTAATATGGTCCCATTTTGGGTTCTCCGTCCTTGTCATTCACCTTGCCAAGAATAACACTTAACCTACCCTATATCTTAACTTTGTTCCTTTTATTATGCGCTCTTTAGGTTGTCCTTTCATTTATTTCCTTTGTCTTACCCAAAATAGAACTTGACTATTCAATCCCTGGTTCCATTCTTCTCCCTAACATGACAGCTGTACTTGCTAACTATATCTTTTAGAGTCTCTATCGCGTTATCATATGTCTGTGCTACTCAAATTTGATCCTTTGACCACTCTAGCTAGTACTTCCACTTCCATTTAGATTATATTACATCTGCAATCAATTGTCCAAACTTTCATTCTGCACTTTCTTTATCCATTGGCCTTCTATGATTTATCTTTGCTAATTTATTACTCTTAATACTGTTATAATTAGATTATACTATTGTTTTGAACAATATGAAGTTAGAAAGGAACTCAGAAAATTACAGTCATACTTTTATCGTATGATTTCTATTCTTATCCTTTAGCTTACATAATACCCTTACTACCTTGAGAACTGATTCTGCAATAATTTTATTATTATTATTATTATTATTATCCATGTTTACTCAATTAGCCAAAACTTAAGATTCCGGGCACCCAAACTCGTCATCCAATTCAAAGGATTTACATCTATCATGATCTGATTATATATGATTCCTATAATGGAACTTGTATCAATCTCCAGAATAGCTAAGCCAACTACTCTCTTATCATATTACCCCTTAAAGCGTCGTTTCACAGGCTATGAGCATCATCCATAGCATCCTGTCTCCCTTAGGAGAGAAAAATCGTACCCTGCGCCCTGCTGCTACACAAGGAAGATACTGTTTTTCACTAAACTTTAGGCAAAAGGCCCATTACAATGCCAAAACTCTCTAAGACCCCATATTAAAGACCAAATGGCCTCACTCTATAGGTGTTACCTTTAATTTATAACTATACTGAAACCGCTAGTCTTTCAGCAATTCCTACTGTAACTGTAGCTCATGTTAGGGTAACTGAGTCATTGACTCTAGTTATCACCCAACTGTGATCTTTCAATATTCTAACTCTAGACCCCTAACCAGGAGTTCCCAACTCCTTTGCAGATATAAAACTCTGTTCTGGCACAATCGTACCAAAACAGAGGCCATCCGCAAACACCCTCATTATGGAGTACCATGGGGATGCACGCAGCTCTACACAATAATCCCATGTCAGTACTGTAATCTGCAGCTTACAGAGCAGACATTGAGAACATTGTATAGTTACTACGATACGTCCTGACAGACTAGGTCTTCTAATTTCTTATCTCTCTTGAATCTTCTATTATCATAAACTTATTCTGACTGGGTCATCCACTGATGACTGCCAGCAGTGGTATCCTCATCCTTATCTAGGGCAACTGTACTTTCAAGACTCACCTTATGTATTTGTGCCTTGCACGAAATGGGCACACCATTTAAACCCATACAGACAGAAACATAGCATTTCTTGGAGTACGTATCCTCATGATAGACCTCCACATGTCTACTAACTCTATTTCACATTTCTGTGTACTCCACGAAAATCAAGACACTAACTGAGGTAATCTTATATTTCCCGAGGTATAACGTAGAATCTAGAAACAAAGAATTACAGGAAAAGACGAAACAGAATCCTATACTCCGCATGTGACTCCTAGTAGACTCTTCCCAACACTTAGATAATTTTTCCCTATGAATCTGGAGCGTAGGCTCTGATACCACATTTGTCACGACCCAACCTATGGGCCGGACCGGCACTAGGACCTGGGCCAGCCTAAAGCCCCCGAGGCCCGTAGTAAGCCTAACTGTTCATTAATCCAACTCTAAGGCCCATTTGGGCCCAATTTCAAGAAAACAAACGGACAGAGTCCGGCCATAAAATGGACTTTCCAACGGGGAGTTTTTTACTCACCCGACCTGTAAACACAATAATACTCAATTGGGGAGCTCAGCTCACCCTCCACATACTCATCAGCATAAAAATGAATGGGAGCTCAGCTCCCTCATCCAATCCATCAAACCGATATAGAATATTAAGTTTACAGGTCCAACATGTTAATAATTTAGTTTACAGACCCAAATCAAATAAACATTTCTAACACATGCGGAAATTCTAAGATTTAACAAGCTTATACAAACATTAGTAATCGACCTGCGAGGGAGAAAGCAGGTTAACCTCAAAAATATCCTCCTGTGGCCTGGAAAAATTTTTGAACAGGAGTGAGCGTTCGACTCAGAGAGTAAAATATCAATTTTAACCATAATCTCTATAACTATCTAAAACTAATGCACCCTGTAGAGTGAAATGCAACATCAACAACATTTTCACATCATAACATCAAAAAGGTAATTTGGAGCACTCACGCACCCTGTAGCATCAATCATAACATATGGGTGATCCCTATCTGACTCTCTTAAATCCAACTGGTGCCGTGAAGAACTCAAGCCGGACTTTCGCTTAATAAACCAAATCGAGGGTCCCGTGAAGAACTCAAGCCGTGACTACCCTCGAAGGATCGGGTTCCAGTGAAGAACTCAGCCGTGACTACCCGTCCTATCCATAGTCCACACCACATCACACGCACGCCAACGCACGCACACTGCTCCAAATTACCACAACAACATCATAGCACTTTAACAGTTATCAATGCATCATAAATCGTGCCTAGAGTTTAACTACATAAATATATGCATATAAGTGATGCATGGGCATGCTGAACATATAATAATATCGAAATTACAATTAAAATTAATATTTTACTCACAGACTTGACGATGGTCACTGAGGCGGCTGGGCGGAGGAAGAAGGTCATCGCTCACGACAATTTTATTACAATCATTTAATAAATTTGACTCAATACAAACAAAGAAAAAGACCAAATACGTCCTAAGTCGTGCCGAAAATCCGGCAGAGTCTCCCCTATACCTAGGACCTACCCAACCTGCAAAAGGCTCAAAATACACTTCTATACTCAAAATCCATATATCCACAACTCAATCACATCACACAGCCCCTCCTGGGCCCATCAAATCAATCATCCATCACAATATGTAAAATTTCAATTTAGTCCTTATAATTGATCATTTTTGCAAAAAAATGCTCAAATAAGCTCTAAAAATTATAAAACTCTGCCCCGCGGTCCTTAGAAATATTACTAAGCTATTGCAAAAAGAATCGTAATTTTCTAAGCTACCACGAATATTTTATGGATTTAAACACTAGAAAATTACGAAAAAACAAGGTTCGGGTTTACCTTTGCCGATTCCGACTTCGGGAACGCGCTCGGGATGCATGACAATGGTGGGGTAGCCAAAACCTCGATCCAATTCGGAGACTTTTCCGATAGCTGATGCATCGCCGGAAATTCACAGATCCGGACAACTGTCGAATTTCCGCGAATTGAGGATACCTACACGAAGCCCAATAATAATATATAAAAAAAATCAGGGGTGTTACAAGCTGATTGTCCTTTTATTCGCAGTCAAACCAGCAGTAGTCGAGTCAATCAGTCTATAATATTAAATATTTTTATATTTTTAATATTATTACATTTTTAGCATGCCCATGAATTTACTTATACTAGGTATTTAATGATTATATTAGAAGCATCCTTTATTTATTGCTTTATTATTTACATTTTGCTACCCTGGGGATAAATTGGAGCTTCTATGTGTGTGTATAGATAGGTTATGGTTGTAGCGTTACTTCTTGACCAGGATATATAGATTGGGTTTTGGTGGTAACTTTACTCTTATGGCTACTTTGGATTTAAGAGACTCATGTAGTTTTGCTCATTCGGCCACAACTGTACTTAAGTGGTTGAATAAAGAATCAATTCCCATATAGTAATATATGCGTACATATGTATATTGGTATGTGTGAGTGTGCATGTATATGGATATGTTGTGGTTATAGCTTTGCTCCCCAACCAAGATTTATGAATCGGGTTTTAATAGTAGCTTTACTCCCATGCTCGTTTTTGGACTTGAGAGATCAAACTTGTAGGTTTGCTTCTTCGATCATAATTTGGCTTAAAGTGGCTGAGAAATGGGATCAACTCCCATGTTATATTTGTTTGTATTTATATATAATGTGTGTGTGAGCGAGAGAGAGCGTTTTAATTAGTGTGTATCACAAAATAAAGATGTCCTCCTTTTTATTAGTGGATTAGGCTAGGCCCCTCACTTATTATGGTTGCAGAGTAGAGCTATGCTCTTTTGTATTAGTGGGCTATGTTAGGCCCTTCACTTTTTATGGATTAGGGTTGAGTTGGGTTCCCTTAGACGTATATGGATATGGATTAGGATTAAGGCAGCCTCCCTTAGATGTATTTATGTTTATAGATTTCATGGTAGAGCTAGGCTCCCCTAAACGAGTGGACTAGGCTCCTTTATGCTTTTGTGTGCGGGATGCGTGCGATACTCTATATGTGTGTGTATAATTGTGTGATGTGTGTAATTCCAAATTATTTTCTTGTGCAAAGATTTGATGATACATGTGCTTTATGTGCTTGGTATTGAATTATCTAAGTTAGGGTTGTATTAGTACTTGGTAGTTATAAAAATTATAACTATATTTAATACATGTACTCAATGAGTCAAGCGCTCACTTTTGTTCAATATTTTTCTCCGAATGACAAGAAAAGCACTTTCATTTTAGATTGTAACATGCATATTCCTCATAAGGTAATGTTCTGTTTAGTTAGTTTATTTATATTTTTTTATTTACTTTTATTCTTAGAACTTACATTGATATGTATAATGAATAGTTAGGCTCTCTTAATTCCTACGTAGTGTATTGAGTTGAGTTGAACTCCATAAATTATGTTATTTTATTTATTTTTTTATATTACTTATGTTGGGTTTGGTTATATTTTTTTAGAATAGTGTGTGTTACTATAGCTTTGAGGCCTTATGATGATTCAAATCCTAGTGTCAATTCGATCTATGTGACTAGGTCATGACAAAAATTTCCACCTCTAATTAAACCTAAGTAAATTGATATTAAAATTTTATATAAAAATAATCAATTAACTAATACAATATTACTTTTAATAGGAGACGCTTAGGAAAAGAAAAAAAAAGCTTTTTCATAGACTTCTATTTTAAATAATTAATTGATTAATGAAGAAAAAATTTTATTAATTTGTTTAAAAAAATTATTTTTAAATGGCATCTAAATAATTTTTTAATTGCTTTTCAAAATACGTTAGTCATGGAATACTGAAAAAAGCAAAATAAAAGGCAAAATTTTGAAAAATAATTTAATTTTAAGTCTAGGGTGTTTTAGTAACTTTTTCATTTTTAATTAAATTAATTAAAGTATTATTTTAAAATAATTTATAATATATTTTAAAATATTTAACTACTATATTTTATTTTGATAATCAATAATAATTGTTGATAAAATATTATTATTATTATTATTATTATTATTATTATTATTATTATTATTATTATTATTATTATTATTATTATTATTCTTATTCATTTTTCATTTATTCTCCATTATATTTTTACTTTCTTTCTCTCACTCTTTCAATGATAATTAGTGGTGTAATCAAGTTGCTCCTACTTCACTTAATATAATATCAAGTTCAAGCTCGACTCGGTTGTAAAACTCAAAACTTAGAAACTCAACTTGTAACATCCATGTCTCTTTTTCTGAAAATTAATATAACTTAAAAGCTTTTAGATTTAACTGCAGGAGGTAAGACTAGTCGAAAATGGTTCGCTCGGCTTTAGGTAGTCAATTGTCGACCGTCTCGTCTCATCTTCCATTGAGATCACTTTAAATCATCATTCAAAGTTCTCTCTCTCTCTCTCTCTCTCTCTCTCTCTCTCTCTCTCTCTCTCTGCTGCCCTTGTTTATCGTCGTTCTAGGCTCTCGGGAGTTGCTGGTGCGTGCTTCACCGATGGGAAAGCCTTACCGATCGCTAGGTTGGATATTGCCAGAGAAGAAAGTAGTGGCAGAACTTGATCATATTATTTAGGAGGTGCCGAACATAATTATAAAATAATTCATTAACTATTTGTATTCACTCAAAATATAGTAAAAATAAGTAAAATTAAAAATTTTATTTTAACTTAAAAATAATCGAAAAATAAAAAATATTACTAATTAAATCAATGAGATAATAAATAACACTTAAGTATCGTTTATAATTATTAATTGGACTCATAATTAATAATAAATAGGTTTTTATATATTATAAAAATATTTATATTTTAAATACAATTTTAAATTTTTTAATTAAAAAATATAGAGGTGATTGGGGCTATGGGCTTGGAGGGCCATGCCCACTCTAGTCCCCATGTATTTCAGCCCTGGAAGACAGGGAGAGAGGAGGTAAGAAATGGGTTTTGGTTTTTTGCCTTTTTTACTCTTTTTTTTTTCAAATA
This sequence comes from Hevea brasiliensis, assembly GCF_030052815.1. Lineage (NCBI taxonomy): Eukaryota > Viridiplantae > Streptophyta > Magnoliopsida > Malpighiales > Euphorbiaceae > Hevea > Hevea brasiliensis. Next base: position 42,512,509 of record NC_079508.1, on the reverse strand, counting down.
ATATTAAATTAATATGATACTATTTAATTAAAATAAAATCTAAAATATTAATAAAAATAAATTTAAATAAGCTTTAATAATATAAATAAAATCAGGAATAATGATAATAAAATAATAATAATAATAATAATAATAATAATAATAATAAAATAATTTTTCAGAAATTAAGATTGTTACGCATCATTACTCCAACCTCACTTTCACTTCCTAGAATTCTAGATAATAAAATTTTTAAATCGACCCTGTCATTCAACCAATATATTATTAAAAAAAATTATAATATTAGTAATAATTAATAATTTTATAAGTAATTATAAAAATAAATTTAGTTAAATTTTAATATCTAAATAATTGTAGAAAATAATTAAAATTAACTAAAATTTTATAATAGAAAATATTAAAATTATATGACAGAAAATATTTTATATACTTTCATTATATAAAAGATAATAAAATAGAAAAATAATTTAATAATTTAATTTAACATAATAATAAAATAAATTACTAATATTATTAATTAATTAAATTATAAGAAGATGAAGTTAATAATTTTTATTTTTTCTATATAATAATTATAATTTAATAAATGTAATATATATATATATTAAAATGGCAAAAGCCAGCCATGGATTACATTATCAGTGCGACGCAAATTTCATTAAGTGGTGCCAGGGATTGAATCCTGGCTCTCTCATATTTATTTTTGGTAGTTGAGGTTCAATGGTCTGATTTATTGGAATAGATTCAATTCATTGGAATAGTAACGAGGTTTAATATCTAAATCAGACTAAATTAGGTATAAATTTCCGATTGAATTGATCTACCTAACCGGTCCAATTCCCTTTATACTGGAAAAATATTTCATTTCTCCATAACACAACATTCTCAAAATTCAACTTTTCCTAATATTTATAATTACTAGACTAACTTAACTATTGAAGGCTCCATTTCTTAAATCTCTCCGATAATGGCATTCTCTTCATTCTGTAGAAGTTTCGACGTTATAACATTAAAGAAGTAATACAATCAACGTTCTAACATTAAAGAAGTAATACAATCTCACCTCATCTCTAGATAAAATTATGATTCCCTTAATATGAATCGGTTATTCCATATGGGTAATCATATATGAAATGACAAACTAATTATACAGTAACAATTAAGTTATAACAGATCCATAAAATTTGATTTGATCGATGTGTTAAAAACTTTTTTTTTTAAATTATAACTATCTCTTTATACTTAATTATCCTTTTATAACTGATTTATCATTAAATGTCAAATGCTGACATAGAATCACAATTATACCATATAATTTCTCCTCAATAATAGGCTCTACATGGCAAGTAACCATGGCCCATATTTACTAATAGGATGATGATCAATCTTGAAATCTATAAGTTGCAGTAAATATATTTGATCTACAAAATATTTAAGCATCAAATAAATTCATACCAAACAAAAAATTAAAAAGCAAGTATATTTATGGATGACTTACCCAGAAAAAAAAAATCTAGCAAACACTTCCAAATTCAACCTATAGTACATAGAAAGGCAAGAATATTAATTATAGTGAGACTGTATGAATGAAAGAAAAATAAAGATGATCAACTGTTTGACAGGGAAAGCAATTTCACCAGTAACTGTACTTGCAATGGCAATGAGAATCTCCATTTCTCTCGCTCTATTTCTAGAATAATCAAGACCTAAAACACAAATGTGCAACAAGAATAGTAAAACACGAGTTTTAAAAAAAAATGCAAGTAAATTAAAAAAAAAAATTACAGATACAAAATCCAAAAATGGATTACTAACAAACTTGAAAACCAAGTAGGATTGAGTTTTGTCTCTTAAATCTGCAAAAGAATACAACTATTTTTCAGAATCAGCCAATCATAAAAATAGCTTTTTGCCAATAGGTAACGGCAGGAAATGGATTGATTTCCTCATGTAATAAGTAGATTATAACGCCAAATTTATGGGAGGGTAAGGCAGAAAGTTGATTTTCGTTTCATTCTTGAAAAGTAAGAAGGATTTTGGGCTCTTTTTTGTGCTTGGTTTTCACTCAGAAGCTGCAAGTCTCCTTGTCTAGGAAGCCTTGGATTAATATTTTAACGCTACCTTTCGAATACAAAGAGAGTGGCTGGTTCTTTCAAAACTTTGAATGTCTGCTTAATTAGAATAAACCTACATCTGAAACATGAATGTATCCAGCGAAAATTGTAAATTAAAAAAAAAAAAGAAAAAGAAAGCAAAAGCAAGCAAATTAAACTTACAAATAGAGCCCGTTGGAGCAGTAATTTTCAAGAGAAACAAAAATCAGCAGGCGTGAGCATGAGATGAGTAGCTAACAAGCAAGAACAGTTTCATCTCTTCACACACAGCAAGAGGATCAGTGAGTTCAGAAAGCTCAAACAAACACAGAAAGCCAAGAATAAAAGAAAATAGCTTAGTAGCTAGGAGATCTGTATCACTGCATATATATATAAAAACATACAACTGTCAATAATTGACCAACCATGTCTTTGTCGGTAATAGCAAATTGAAATGAATATGTATTACATATTATATATTAAAATAAAATAAAATAAAGCACCTTTTTTTTTTAATTATCTCCTTTATTCATCCATCATCAAATGTCGGCTTCTTTGATTTTATCACTGCATAAAATTATTCCTTTACCCTTCCATTTTATTTTACTTTATTCCTTCTAGTTGCTTCAGTTCTTTTTATCTCAAGCGTTTTTATTAAGACAAAATGTCCTTCTTTACTCCACATGGCCTTGGCCGCTGCTTGGAAGTTACCATCTTGATTTATTGTTAACGTTATTTCTCTTTTTTTTTTTTTTTCTCAATAATAAATAGTAGTGTAATCAAGTTCAACCGAGTTAAGTTAATATTACTACTAAGCTCTAATTTGACTCATTTGCAAAGCTCAAAACTCAACTTGTCACATTCATTCTTTATCCTTCCATCACGTTTCTAGGAATGATAACAGTCTTGCTCGCCGTTCAGCGAAAGATGGTTTGAGTGCAGCATATGGAGGATGTTCCTATCCATTGAGCTGAGTTATCAGCAAAGGATGTACCCATATCCCTTCCTATTCTAAAAATAAAGAAATAATAATTATTAAAAAAAAAAAAAACCATAGGGATTCCTTCTTGTCCATATATCATCACTAAAAAATTAAAGTCCATATATAAGCATGTGCAAAGTAAAAAAGCAAAGGGTTACTTTCTTGTCCATATCTCATCACTAAAAATGAATAATTTCCGTAAAGTAAATCATTTATTTATTTATTTTTATGAAATTGTGTGTTGAACACCTCAGCTTGATCCCAACGTCAAATAAACTTTTAACTTTCTGAAAGCAAAGCTTCACAAATAATGGAGAGCGTGAGCCATGTTTTTACCTTTTTTTTTTTTTTTTTTTGTGAAGTCTTTCAACATGGGACAACTGTGTTCAATATTTCCAGAGAAAAGCTTGGAAATTGCAGCAACGACTCTTTTGTAACGTTTTCCAGCAAGGGACAGCTATATCCTATTTTTAGCCAAAACTTGTCAATGTATCACTGGGGAACTACACAAATAAAATTTCAAGTTTTTTTTTTCTTTTAAATATAGAAAAATATTTGATTTATTCTTAATTTAACCTTTATCTAATTAATTTCATTTTTTTATTTATTCTTATATTTTATTTATAAGAAATTCTTATATTTTTTTAAAAGAAATTTTAGTTATTAATTTAATAACTAAAAGAAAGCAAGCTATATGTTAAATTCAATTAATTGATTAATTGAGCTGCACCTAAGACAAAGCTTAAGTGGAGGAAGAGCCCTCAGCACATGTTGTCTCACATTGGTTTAGATAAGGATTTTGCGCTAAATATAAGACTTGGGTATATCTCTTTCCTGTAGCTAGCTAATGGAGTTAGGTCTAGTCTATTTTCTCAACATGATATGTTTTACCTGTAAATTTTATGCTCCAGACATTCATGCATTGACAAGAATGGGAGTATTCATCCACACTGATTTAGGATAAGGACTTTGTGCTAATTATAAGATTTGAACAAACCTATTCGCCTTCAATTTTTTGGGTGGAGTTAAGTCCGATCCATTTTCTCAACGATACATATTGCTCAAAAATTAGAATAATGTTTCTATTTTTTTTTTAAAAAAAAAAAAAAAAAGGCCTTGAGGAGCAGAAAACATCTCTAAGTAAATCATTTCATGGAGTAAATAATTAAAATACATATATCTAAAGATGGCAATCCAATATTAAATATGCGAACACAACTTTACTCTTCTGCTTGAAATTGCTTGAAATTTGGGATCCTGAAGTATTAAGTAGTTCTTCCTATGTAAGATCTAGTTGATCCCTTGTATCAACCATAATATCATATATGCCATGATTTGATATCTATTTGATATCATATATCATAATATCTATTTGAATGTCATGATTTGATAAAAATGGGATTTGATTTAGCATAGATTATCATATTGGAATATGATTTATTGTTTGATTAGTTAAATTCATGAAATATTATTTAATTTATTAATGTGATAAAAAACTTTTAATATAAATTTTAAATAACACAAACATTTTCTCAAAATATTTCAAAATTTACAGTACTCAAATATCAAGGTGATTTTTTTTTGGAGAAATATTAAGGTGATTTTAGTTTAATATAATTAAGTTTGTGACTCTAATACATTTTTACTTTTACTTTTTAAAAAAAAAAAAAAAATTATATGTTACCAAATTAAATCTTACCTTCTAAAATTCCACCTTCCAAAATTAAGATCAAGTTCATCCTCTCTATCTTACATGGTAACAGCAAGTTCCTGTGCAACAACTGAAGTTTCCAAAGGACAATATGCAACTAAAGGAAAGAATGCATGCAGTTACAAGAAATTAGGACTTGGCATATAAAGAGAAAGCTTGGGTGGGGCAAGAGAAAAAAAGCCACTAGCAAATAGATCATACCTCTTTCTTCATGTTGAATAATTGACTCATTGTTGCCTTAAGGTCTGGATATCCTATTAATTGATGGTAAGCATAATTTGTTCCGAGTTCCTTTAGCTTTGGCATGCTTAATGATCCATATATAAGTGGAAGTCTTCATCTCATTACATTCCCAAAAATTCAATTTTTCTAATAATGCAAATTCAAGAGCATAAATCCCACTGTAGAAACTCTTAAGATTGGGCAAACTTCAAAGTTTCCAAGACCTTAGTTGAGGGAACACAATTTTTTTCCCTGCTTTCTTCTTCTTGTTCATCCTCTTTTGCAACTATTATTTCCTCCAACAAATAGCAACTCTTTATATCCAGTAATTAGAGTTGTTCAAGGTCCTTGGCCACAAAAGCTGAGAATACGTTTCTCAAACTGTCACGCATGCATGAACTTGTTGCTTTCTCAGCTTCCGAAAGCCAATGACATTTTTCTGGAATTTTGTTGAGTACGTGCATCAGTTTTCTATGCACCCCAGCATCTTTGTTAATTCAATGCATCTCTTTCTATTCTAAAAAAAAATTACATAAAACGTCCATGTCTCATCACTAAAAATTAAAGCCCATGCTTTACAAGAAGTCAAAAATCAAATCAATGGAACGCAAATAAATATGTCTTTTTGTTTGATGAATTTGGGTGTTGAACACCTTAGCTTGATCCCAATGCTAATCACCATAATTTTTATATTTTACAAATAGGGAAACTCCATTATGCCCATGAATCATGGATGTTGTTATACACTGCTATTTACATAAAAAAAATCACAATTTTATTTCAGAATTTTATGTTCTTTTATCATTTTTTTTCCTTATCTTAACAATTAATAAATATATTTGTAGCCCATTTTTTGGACATTGGATGCTCTGCAAATTTTTACAGAGTTCGCATTAATTAATCACGACTATGTTAGCTATCATTTCAAAGAAAAAAGTAATTTTCTAATATAGAGTTTTTAGAAAAACAATTTTAAAAAAGAGAAATATATTAAAATTAATTAAAAATATATATTATGCATTCACATCAATAAAAATTAGAAAGATTATTTTATTGTGAACAAAAAATAAAATTAACGAGTTTTTTTTTAATAATTGTAGAGAAATAAAAAAATAAATGAAAAAATTAAACAGATATCATATTCAAAATTTATTCATGTGAACTATTTGTTAATTTATTAAGAGAAAAATTATTTATAATAATGATGAAAATATTTTATATTTGTGTATTTAATAAAGAAATATTAATCATATAATTGTATGGATCATATTATAAAGAGATAATTTAGTCTAATAATTAATATAATATTTAAGAAGTTGTGGCTAGTTCTTTTTATTTATATGCGTGTGTCGTTAGGTCATGTTGCCATTGTATTTTTATTTTAAGTTCCTATTAATGATACCAAATGCCTTACTTTTTTTTTTTTTTTTTTTTCAGGTCTTTGCCAAATTACTCCTGTTTAAGAATTGAATACCACTTTGCTGTTCTGCCTAAAATTTATGATATTTTTACGTGACTTTCTAATAAATATAAATATATTTTTAAAATTATTTAGTCCAGGAATTTGTCCACCGTCATATATAATTTATAAATTATAATTTTAGATGCTATCATTTCAATTGAGTTAATTGTACTAAAAAAAAATCATATTTCATATGACGTGAATGTCACAACCCAACCTATGGACCGAACCAGCACTAGGATTTGGGCTAGCGTAAAGCCCCCGAGATCCATAGTAAGCTTAACTATTCCTTAACCGAATCCTAAGGCCTATTTTAAGCCCAATTTCAAGAATTTAACTAGACAGAGTCCGTGTGTAACATCCTCCCTATACGTGTTCTGTACGTTCTATTGCTCCAGTAGTCAAATAACAGTCCAGGCAAGTCAGGATGTCTAGAACTACACTTCGGTGACAGTGAACAGACATATAATGATGAAATAAATAAAAAGAAAATACAAGAAAAATCAAACAAAAATGAAAGAGAGAAAATAATGCTAAGTTAAATGAGCTAAACAGCAATGATGGGTGATCAGACTGGGAAGGCGTTGAATTAGGCAGGCCATGAGGAACCCTCTGAATTTAATTTTGAGACATAAATAAAGGTTTATTGAAATGTAATTGATACTAAAAATATCAAAGAAAAATTAATAGATTAGTACAAAAAAAAATGAAAAATCGAGAAACAGACAAAAATCGATGTCACCGAAAAATCAGGAATATAACCCGAAGTGGGGTATTTTGGTCATTTGACACATAGTGTTGCCTTTTGACCTCAATCTCCATTAAAAATAAATGATATTACATTTAGAAAATGTCATGAAAAATTAAATTGTGATACATTATAAGAATAGTGAAAGAAATGGGGGATAAAATCTAATTTATGAAACTTTGAATAATTAACATTAAAATCCAAGTTAGTGCTCTACTAACTTGGATATTGGGACCCTTATCACAGCCTTGGGACAGCAGATAGCACTCACCATCATCTTCTTCATAATCCCATTTTACTTTGCCGAAATGAATTCCACCATGGAAATCACCATGGCCACCCCACATGCAACCTCCATGGGTGCATAATCAAGCCATCCTTTCCACTTCTTTCCTTCATTAAAGCTTGCCTACTCACCTTGGGGAAGATATTGGCAACAAGAAAAGCAAGATTTGGTGAAGTTTTGATAAGCTTCAAAAGTGGTAAGTGTCCAAAACCTCTCCCTTGCTTTAGTAAACCTTGTGTTTAGGTTGAGGTGAGTATTTTGGTGAAGAGAAATGAAAGAAATAGTGAGAAATGGACTTGTCCATTTTTGGCAGCCATGAACCTTTGTTGAGCTTGAGTTATTTTTACTTCTAATGAATGGAAATGAAGGTTCATTAATTTAAATGAAAGTTGTAGTAAGTTTGTATCTAAGTATATGCATGTAGTGTTTGAATTAAGGGTGTGAAATGGAACTTTGATGCCTTGAGCAAACTGCCATATTTGGCAGCCCCTAATAGCATGAATTTGTGTGTGAACATGTAGTTATTAATGAAATATGCTAAGGTTAAATTGTGGGCAGCAAGTGTAAGTGATATTGAAGTATGATTATGTTGAAGTGTATGTGTAATATTGACATTGAGATGTGTTAAATTTTGGTGGAAGTGAATGTTCAATTAATGGTGAATTGTGTGCATTGAACACTTGAATATTCTGCCCAAAATTGTTGCTGGAATTGTGTGCAATATATATGGGGAAGTGTTATTGATTGAATATTGAAGAAATGAGGAGGAGAAGGAATATCAAATTGGAAGTGTATGTGCTTTGTGCAGGTTGTGTGTGAAGGCAGTACATAAATTAGGCCATAAGTGCCAAACTATGAACCCAATTGGTATGAGGCCAATAGGGAGTGAAACTAGACACCAAATAGGCCAACTTTCATGTAGAAATGTTGCCAAAATTCTGCCTAGAAACTGACCTTAAAAATGACCAAATCCGGATTAGCAACCTTGCAACCCAGATTTTTGACCATATGAACAGTAGTCCTTTGGATGACCATAACTCACTCAAAACGGGTCCAATTAACCTGAAATTTTTACCATGGTTAGTTTAGACATAGATCTACAATTCTTATGAAGACACCAAAGCCCAGAAATGGCCAGAACCAAGTCAAATGGCTTGCACAAGTTCGGGTACAAAACTGCCGTACCAAAACTGACCTAAAATTGACCAAATTTTGCACTAAAGGTGCAATCTGTCCAGTTTTAGTAAATTGACCATATCTTGGTCTTTACAACTCAGAATGACCTGAAATTTTGCCCCGCGTGCAATAAGACATAGAGCTACAATTTTGCTTCTTTGACCAGAAGCTAAAAACCAAGGGAAATAGGACTTTAATCTAGACCAATCTTGAAACACTGATTTTATCAAAGTATGACAATAGTATCAGCATGATATGAATATTACATAAAAGACTTCTTAAAATCAAATTGAGTTTAAGAAATGAAATAATCACAGACTAGGTGTTCCGGCACGCCGTGTAGCACGCCTTGCTCGGCTATACTGTAGACGGGTGAGGGGTGTTACACCGTGCCTACCCCGACTTATCCATAAAGGATCGAGTCCCAGCGAGTTAAGCTCTAGGCGTGTCTATCCGTCCTATCCATAACCAATACCACACACCATACACACGCACACTGCTCCAAACTATCATAAAATAACATCCATAAACATTTCATCAACCAAAGATGCAACATAAAATGTGCCTAGTATTTAACTACATAAATATATTTATAGATGATACATAGGCATACCTTGAATATATAATAATATTAAAATTATAATTAAATTCAATATTCTACTCATAGACGTGAACTGAGGTCACTATGGTGGCTGGGCGGAGGAGGAAGGCTGTCCCGGCTCACCTGACAATTTCATTACAATTATTTAATATAATTGACTCAATACAAGCTTAAAAAGAACTAAAGACACCCTAAGTCGTGCCGAAAATCCAATAGAGTCCCTCACATACCTAGGACCTACCCAACCTGTAAAATGGCTCATAAATACACTTCTATATTCACAAATCACACAACCATATCTCAATCTCATCACATGGCTCCTCCTGGGCCTATCCAAACAGTCAACAACCCCAATTTTGAAAAATTACAATTTAATCCCTATAACTAATCCTTTTTGCAAAAACTACCCAAATGAGTTCTAAAAATTTCAAAATTTTGCTCTACAGTCCTTAATAATATTACTAAGCTAATACAAAATGAATTATAATTTTCTAACTACCCACAAATATTTTATGGATTTTCAATCTAAACTCGAAACTAAATAATTAAGAAAACTTAGGGTTTGGGCTTACCTATGCCAATTCTGATACTGAAAACGTGTCCGGGATGTCTGAAAATGGTGGAGTAGCCTATAATCTTGACTCAGTTCCGAAATGATTCTAGCAGCTTATTTGCTCAGCCCGAAATTGCAGATCCGGGCGACGGTCAAATTTTCACGAAACGAAAGTACCTACGTGAAGCTCACAATACCAGGGTTAGAATAAAATTTTTATATATAAAATAATTATTTAAAAATTAGGGGTGTTACATTCTCCCTCATAAAAAATTTATCCTCGAATTTTTATACAAGACAGATTAAAGAAACAATATTACATATTGAACAGATAGGGGTACTTCTGCACATGTCCTGCTCTGACCTTTACTAGTGTTCTGCTACATATTATCATACTATCATTTTTTTTTTAATCCTATCGATCACACTGAAAATATCTGTCCAACCCCAATCATAGACTCTTGGCCTCACCATTCTAAATTTTAACATCAAGCCTCTGTAACATTATCCCTCATTCCTTTCCCTCATCTTGCATATTTAAATCCCTTATGTTGGCTTTTATTCAGCTTACTCCTACTGACTTTGCTTCTTTATTTTATAAGACAATTCAAGTTACCACAACATACACTACAACTACTATCTACTTTGATTGCACACCTCACCTAACTTCTCTCATATTGTCAACAACCAAAAGGGTTCCAGGCCAGGACAGATAGATTTAATCAGAAAAGAGTTTCTGATGAGAAAATCTTTTAAATCAAGAACTGGAATTAAAAGAGAACATAATATTCATAGCAAATGGGATTTGACATAAATCATGACTCCAGCTCAAATTGAGATTTTGTAACAGAGAGACTCTAGTGCATGGTAACATATGATTATAAGTTCATTTAAATTAAACCTTATTACTAATTGGGTGGCCATGGCATGCTCTGCTAGGTGTTAACCATGGTCTATGAGGTGCATAAAATGATTTAGAGAAATAATTTATGGTAAGAAAGAGTTCTGATGATATTAAGAGTTGATATCATGTCTCATTGCCAATTAGTAATGAGCCTAGTATGTCACACACATACACAAGTAATCACCAAATTAAATATGATTTAATTAATTAATTAAAGAGTTTAATTGATTAATTAAATAGGTTTGGTTTGCAATTAGATTGCAAAGTCCCTAGCATGGCTTGAAATAAAATCTAGGTTATTGGATGTATAGTATAAGTTAAATTTATATTTAAAGTGTTTAAATATGAATTTAATTAATGAGAAATTAATTAATAAAGATTAATTATTTAATTTATATTTGATATAAATTGATTAGAAGAAGAGAAATAATTATTTTGGGTTGAGAACTCAAAATTAAGACACATGGGTATTTTGGTCATTTCACAGGGTGACATATGGCACCATGAGATGGTGACACATGGCACTATACATAATCTTGCCAAATGTCTTTTAATCATGTAAGATGATCAAAGTCAAGATTAAATATAGGTTTGACACTTGGCACAATGTGATTGGGTCAATTAAACCTAAAGCCAATCAGAATGTGACATGTGGCAAGGGTTTTAAGTGGTGACCTAGCTATATAAGTGTAAGGATGAAAAGAAAAAACACAAGCTGCTCATTCTCTCTTTGGTGCCGCCACTCTTGGCTGCCATCCCCTCTCTTCTTCTTCATCTCTCATCAATTCAAAGAGATTAGACAACAATCTCTTGAATTAAAAATACTAAAAATCGTTTCTAGTGTCCAGTTTACATCTGTAATCTCTCAAAAGGCAAAACTTGATTTTCTAATTGATTGAGAAAGCTTTAAAAGCTGTTCAAGGGGCTGCCATTGGTGATCTTGGTGTGGACAAGCTAGAGAGACAACATCTGGTGTCCTAGGCGCATCCCAAAGGTGCCAAATATATTGCAGTGCATCAAAAAGGTTAGTGCACTTGTTCTTGATCTAATTTAGGGTTCTAATAATTAATCTGATTAATTCTAAAATCTTAAATGGAAAATGTAGATCCAAAAACATATTAAAAGAGTTTTAATATGCTGTTTATCATTGAAATCAAATAGATAAAAATGAATCTTGCATGATGCATGTGACCATGATGCATATGACTCTAAGTGAAAAATTTTGAATTTCAATTATCTAAACTTGTGTTTTTCATGCTTCCTCTCCTACAATTGGTGTTAGAGCCACTATATTTGCCATTTAGATTATTGATTATATGATATAATTATCTAAACTTGTGTTTTTCATGCTTCCTCTCCTACAATTGGTGTTAGAGCCACTATATTTGCCATTTAGATTATTGATTATATGATATAATTGTGTGGTATGATCATGAGATGATAGATCCATTGCTGGTTGCAAAGAAAGGTGGCAGCTTGGTGACCAACACCATTGGTGCGCACACTTTGTGGCCTCCAATGGTGTGCGCAAGGTTTGGCTTTTTAATTTACAATTGTTGTATGATCTAAAAGCTCATCCTATGTCTAATTAAATTTTTTAATTAGAGTTTTAATCACACAATTAAATTTTGATTCAGATCTGAATTTTTTAAAGTTGTTTGAATGTGATTCAAATATGAATTTTTAAATTTGTTTGAATCATATTCAAATCTGGATTTTTAAGTTGAATATGAGATATTCAATTTAATTTAAGTATGTATGTTTTATTTAATTGTTAAATAGTAATATGCATGATGGATGATCATGGACTATAAAAGACCAATGTGATTGAATTTATTTCTTTTATGTTTTCTTTGGGTTGTAAATTAATTAATTAATTTATTTTTGGGCATGTATTATTAAGGTTGTAATAATCTTGGGTTGTAATTTCATTTATTTAGTTCTTGTAAATTCGCCTTGGTATGCCAAGGATTACTATGTAATTAGATTGCAAGAAGATCAAGGGGGTCAAGAGTATTGGTGGGATCAGTGGGAGGAATTCAAGATCAAGTGTTGATTATGTACTGCTTCAGCAACTCTTGTAAAATGAATGAATGAAACGCACTTAGGAATGCCCTAATTCAATTCTTGGTGGCTTAGAATTGAATCCCTTAGAAAGTCCATGATCATACCATATTTATTATTATCCATGAATGTATGAGATGTATGGGAATGTATGCAATTGTATGATATATGCATGCTAATTAGATAATATGCAAAGTGAGACCATAATAGTAATTAGGACGATTACAAAATCTTCTAAACAAATGATTAAGTTGGATATGCTATAATTAAAGTAATTATAACATTGGGCCCTCCATTGGGGCAATTATTTTAAGAAATTTTAAATAGTTGCATATGATGCAATTAATTTAAGAGATTTTCTTAAGAATAATTATTGAGCATGAGATGTTGTAAATATGTAAATGGGTTGGTGGCCAATAATGGATGCGCCTGAGGATATTAAAATTATTTGCATGTTTACTGGCTCAATGGGATCAACTTAACCAATGCAAGATAAGTTAATAATGGATGTGCCTGAGATTTTGAGTATTAGGAGCTAGGTAAAGAATTGAACCTCACATGAGATGTGATGGGCAAGGAGTTGCTCACTTGTAATTTATTGTTATTCCAATAATGGATGTGCTTGAGGATGATCAATAGGATTATAAGAATTCAATCACCCACTAGAAATTCATCCAACTAGGATTTCCGTTTTCTACTTTGGAAGTGTAGGATTCACTAAGTTAGTGGGAGGACCAATTTGATTAAAAGACCATAATCATTTTGGTTAATTACATGATACATTTACTAATTAATCTGGTTATTTTTTGCAGTTAATTTTCTGATAATAATGAGCACAGAACAACCACTACCATCCAACATCCTTGCAAGCATACTTGATCAAAATAGGTTGATAGGACCTAATCTATCTGATTGGCTAAGAAATTTGAAAATTGTCCTAAACCTTGAACATATTGGATATGTTTTAGACTCACAGGTTCCTAGTCCTTTACCTCCAGAGGCCACAAAAGAGGAACATGAAACTTTGGACAAGTGGAAGGAGTATGATATGAGAGCAAAGTATTACATGCTTGCTTCTATGAGTAATGAGTTATAGAAGCAGCATGAGAACATGCAGAGTGCGAGTGAGATCCTCCTTCATCTACAAGAGTTGTATGGTGAGCACATTAGGAATGCTAGGTATGAGATATCTAGGCAGCTGTTCTGCATGAGGATGTCTAAGGGACAGAATGTTGGGGATCATGTCCACAAGATGATTTGGCTGATTGAGCAGTTGGAACATCTTGATTTTAACATGGATTTCCAACTGCAGACGGATTTGATCCTTCAGTCCCTTCTTGAGTCATTTGAGAATTTTGTGACAAATTTCCATATGACTAAGCAAGAATGCACCTTAGTTGGTTTACTCAACATGCTGGTTATTGCCCAAAAGAATATGCAGGGCAATAAAGGAAAAGAGGTAGCTTTGATTGCATCTTCTTTTGCTGGAAAGTCTAGCAAGAAGAAGGGCAATAAGAAAAAAAAAACCTCAGATTCCTGGTCCTTCCAAGAAAATAGCTAAACAGAAAGGGAAGACTAAAGCTGATGGAGGCAAAGGAAAGTGTTTCCACTGCCAGAAGGATGGGCACAGGAATAGGAATTGCCCAGAGTATAGCAATCTAAAATAATGCAATGCCATGATGAAAATCAACTTAAGTTCAAAATATATTTGGCACTTAAGGTTAGGTAATGTTGCAGAAGATAGGATTGCAATGCTAGGGAAAATGAGAATTTTATCCTCATTGGGTTTTGGACCTACTCCAACTTGTGAATCCTGCCTTTAGGGCAAAATGACTTGATCACCCTCTGTTGGACAAGGACTAAGAGCTGAAAATATTTTGGAGCTAATACATAGTGATGTATGTGGTCCATTTAAAGAAATGGATAGAGGCAGTTTTCATTATTTTATTACCTTTACTGATGATAAATCAAGGTTTGAGTATTTGTATTTGATGAAATACAAACATGAATCTTTTGAAAAGTTCAAAGAATTTAAATCTGAAATAGAAAATCAAACAGGAAAAATTATTAAAGCTCTTCGATCAGATCGTGGAGGTGAATACTTGAGTACTGAATTTGATGAATACTTGAGAGAGCATGGTATTGTTTTCTAGCTGACTCCTCCAGGAACACCACAGCTGAATGGTGTATCTGAAAGGAGAAATCGTATCCTATTGGATATGGTACGTAGTATGATGAGCTATACTAATATGCCAATCTCCTTTTAGGGATTTGCATTAGAATCAACTTTGCATATTCTTAATAGGATTCCATCAAAATCAGTATCTTCCACACCTTATGAGATATGGCATGGAAGAAAATCAAGTCTTAAGCATGTTAAGATTTGGGGTTGTTCAGCATATATCAAAAAACTGAACACTGATAAATTGGAAACCATTAGGTTGGACTAGAAATTTTTTAAGAGTTTGGACTAGAAAAAAAATTCATCAGAATCATTAGGAAAATTTTCAAAATAAATGAAAGTGAAAGAGGATTTAGGTAAGGGAAGAAGAGAAGGAAGAGAGCTTTTGTGTATTTGCTTTGTAAGGGAAGAAGAGAAGGAAGAGAGCTTTTGTGTATTTACTTTGTTTCTTTATAATATGTGGTTATTATATGATGAATCTCTAGCTCGCTGAGGCTTGCATTGGATTTGTCTCCATCTTCCTTGAATTTTGAATGAATCTCATAATATTAACACTTATTTAATAAATTATAAATTATAAATATAGATATATACATATTACAAATATAAATTTTTATATATTAGGATACGACTTACAAAGAATATTTTAATAAAAAAAGTTTTATTATATTTTTGACATATATATATATATATATATATATATATATATATATATATATTAAATGTAATGTATTATTATTTAAATATAATATATGTAATAATTAACTATAAAATATATTAATTATATATTAATTATCGAAATATAAAATTTAGATAAAGATAATAAAATAAAACCTAAAAACTTAATTGTTTGAAATTAAACATAGAGTAATAATATTTTAGTTATTTTTGCCATAATTAATAAATTTGAATGAAAGGATTAATTTGCTGACAAAATAAAAATTTAGGGATTAAATTATTTTAAATTGAAAATATAGAGATTAAATTATGAGTTTTAATAAGTTTAAGGGACTAATTTGTCATTTGCCTTTTTACATAGCCTAGATCTAGATGTTCTACTGTGTTGACCTAGGTTATTCGAATCGGATCCTGACCCGATGTGGACAAAACTGCTAGGTTAGCTCTCTTGGCCTTGGATTTACATTGCACAGTTAATTCCTTACTGTCACAACACTCCTTTTTGCAATGGCCGATGAGTCCAATAGAACTGTAAGAACAATTTCCATATCTCTCTCTTTCTCCCAAATAGAATCTTTAACTCTTTTTCTTTTTCTGTAGATTGATTTCTTTTTCATTAAATTAACAGTCTTAATTGATTTGATTTCCGTTTTGGTATGTGAACACTATAGGCGTTTTTAGAGATTCAGAGTCGCATGATCGAAACTACTGCCAAATTGAAGCAGGTAAGGTGGATCTAACATATCCAGAAAACTGTAGATGTTGCTTTTACACAAATCTTTGTTATCCTGCTAGAGAATATGGTTCATGGGCTTTTTTTTTTGGGTTTTAATCAGTTTGTTTGCCTTTTGTGTTTCTTCTTAATTTGGCTGTGTGTATTTCCTTTTGATTTTACATTCAGTTAATATATGTTTTGTTGAACAATACTTTCTGCAATCAGGTGCAAAGCCAGATGCGAACCAAGGAGGGAGAAAAGAAGCGTGCTTACTTAACATTGGAGGAGTTGCGCCAACTGCCTGACGATACAAATACTTACAAATCTATAGGTAAACTGGCAGAATTATTTTTTTTTAGATAGTGTATTATAATTGGAGCCACCAGTTTAATTAAGGACTTGAACCAATTTGCATGGCACTCCATGATGCCTTATTTCTACATTAACTATGAACCAGTTTATTCTCTGGTATTTTGGCTTATACGTTAATTGTTTTCTGTTTGGATAAGTTATCAAATTGGCATTTTCGCTTCTTCAGTTGACTGTTCTTTGTTGTTTTGCAGGGAGAACGTGAGTAGTTTATGAACCAAATGGATTCAGTTAAATCATGATTTATTGGGTGTTTGGAATTGAAATAGAGACAGGCTCTCATGAATACCCTCCTCTCTGTTTCTGTCTCTGTCTCTATCTTTGTGTGTGGCCAGGTTTGTCTTGGAGCCAAAATCTGTTTTAATGAGTGAACAAGAACAGAAGCTAAAGGATAGTGAGACTGCAATAGCCTCACTGCAGGTATATCTCAGTGTGAGTGTGTGTGATGTGGGTAATGGTTGGCTCATCTATATAATGAAAAGCTATTCCATCTCATCTGTCTGCAATCCCAGAGCTGTTTTTTCTTTATGTTTTATATTTGGATAACTTGCTTCAATACCTTATCAAATCAGGAGTACTAAGACTGTGATTTCCTTTGGTCGTGCATTTCAAATTGTAGGTTTGACAATGACATCATCCATGGACGTCATGATTTTTTTTGTTCATTTTCTGAAAATAACTATTGCTGTGTACATGATGTTGAGTGTGTGTGTGTGTGCGCGCGCGCGTGTATTCAAGAAAAACTTGTACGCAGATAGACTTAAGCATGGTCAAGGATGATTGGTACAATTAATACAAGTCTTATTTTCACTCAAACATTTGTTTTAAAAATTGTTTTTCTCCTACCCTGTAGAAGTTCTTCGCCCACTTGATTATTATATATGACGCTAGAAGTCCTCTCACTTGGTTGAATATAAGATCCAAAGACCATAGAAAATGATAAGTCAGTCAGTTAGGGAGGAAAGATGGAAGCTTTGTGATAATATCTAGGATCGCATTGTTAAAGGGACAAGAACATGGAGAAATCTGATGAAACAATTACTCGAAAATTCTTGAGAGATTATTAGAAATGTAGGGAAGGAGGCCATGGTGATAAAGATCAAAGAGAAATTTGCAAAGAGGGAGACAGTTAGTGATAAGTTATCAGCACCAACCGTCTCCCAACTGTACTTTGAGTAACCACATAAAATACTTGCATACATTTTAGAATCATAGTCACCAATATTGAGTACATAGAAATGGAAGTGCATTCCATTCTATTATGAAAACTATTTTCTGTAATTTTTCTAAGATTTTATAAACTTAGCTTTAGTGCATGAGCTATAATTCAAATAATGGGCCTCTCTTGCATGTAAATTCTGCAGAAATAAACAATTCTGTTGTTCTTTGAACAGACCTCAAAGGAATACTTGGAAAAGCAAATGGCCGAGGTAGAGAACAACTTGAGGGAGCTTTTGCACCAAGATCCAGGTCTTGCTCGACAGATAATGTCCATGAGTGTAATGTAAGTTTGCTGTTTTTCACAACTTAGTACAATGTGTTTTACATTTGAAGGGAAGTTGTAAGTTATGATAAGAAATGTGTTGAAATTTCTGGAATGAATGCTTATGTAATTGCCTTTCTGGATAGTTTAAATTGTCTGTAATTTAGGTTAACCAGACTTTTCCTTCTTATATGGTGGTATGGTATTTTAAATTGTCTGCCAATTCTTGGTTCTCTTTCCTGAGAACTCAGAGTTCTCTTTTCTTTTTAGTTTTTAATATTGACAGCCTCCTTGGCGCCATTGCTAGGGAATCATTATGCAGACCAAGTCCATGTTATGTTTTACAGTTGTTGTAAGACGAACATTTATCTTTTGTACTGCCCATTCTACCTGGCTTGTAGCTTAATTAATTATCTGTCTTGGACAATTTAGGAAAGGATGACTCTTATAATTCCTCTGTAAGAAAGCATTAAAAAATGGGGGAAATATATTATATTTTAAGGGAAAAAAAAGCCATGATTAATAAGGGTTAGAACATTCTTCTGAATGGGTAAGCTGTGAAACAAATAGCCTCAATTGTAGAACCCTTGAGGAGAATGAAGTTATCAATACCATTTTAGAAACATTTTCTTGGAGTTTCTTTGGTAAAATATTCAATTTAGCCCCGTATTTATTGTAAAAGTATAATTTAGCATATTTTTAACTTTTTGTCCAAATTAATTTAAAAGTGTCAATTTAAGCTCTATCTAGCTCAAAAATTCAAATTTATGAGTTAAATTTCTTGATTTTTTTTTTTTTTAAATCAAGATGTTCAATTTTTTAATTTTGGGATTAAATTTTTTGATTTTTTTATTTAAGTCCAAAAATTAAAAAATTCAGTTTCTTGATTTTTCTGATTTTTGGATTAAATTGAATTTAAATTAAATTTTTTAAGTTAAATTAAATAATAAATTGAAAATATGTTAAATTAAACTTTCTTAATAAGTACTTTAAACCGAATTTCTTCTATTTCCATCTTATATCTTCACTCACGACCATCTTTGACCCCGCCAGTAAAATTTAAAATGCTCAAATGTCACTGGAGGGAGGGCCTCTGTGCAGTGTGTTACGTAGTTTGAAAAGTGAACGTTAATGATTTTTTTTTTCCAGACCCATTGCATGAACTGAAGTAGCCGTAGGGTATTGCATAGGTGACTGCTGCTCGTGCTAGCGAGGCCAGTGGTAAAGTCTGCCAAAGTAAACCTTGTTGTGCCAACAGCAACCTGTGGTTTTGATTATGCCTCAACTTGAATAATTTTGGTTGGTTGGTTATGCTGTCTCATGAATTTGGGGCGAGCATTTGATTGGTTGGTTGGTTTAATTTAGTTTAGTTTGCTATTTAGAAAAAAATTATTTCCACCATCATGAAATTTGGCATTATCTTGATATTTAATAAAATCCAACTATTTTTTTGGAAGAAAATTATCTTAAAATACATATAGCCATACATACATAATAATTAACATTATATTTCATGTAAACCAAAAGTCAATTATTTTAAAACTCATTATGCATAAAAGTGAATGAAACTTTAAACAAATTTTATAAAACATAAAATTGATTGAGAAAATTTGTAAAAAAGGAAAAGTTTTCTTAGGTTTAATATATAAAATCTTCAAATTGTAAGTTAAATTTGAAGGATTAATAACAAAAAGCAAAAGTGATAACTTGAATAATGCTATTTTACAATTATTAATTTGTAATTTATTTATTTGTTTAATTTAAAATATATGAAATATAAATTTGAGATTTTTTAATTTTTAAAAATAATTATAGTATTATTAAATTAAAATTTATTAATATTATTAATTTAATAATTAAATGTGTCTATTGTTAAGTTTTAAGGTGCATCCATCATTGCAAATTTAAGCTCCATTAACAAATTGATTTTTCTGTTAAATCAGACTCCTATCTATTAGTTAACCTCAAAGTTCACAAGTCGCATGATTTTGTTTAGCAATAGAATTACTCTTAGGAAAGGCAGGAAAGTGTCAAGTGGTCAAAATGTACTTGCTCGAAAGGTCAAATTTGAGCCGCTGTAAACCAAGAATCACCAAGGAATTCGAAGGGGTATTGCAAAAAATTTTTTTAATGAGTTAATCTTGAATAACACGATAAAACTATTATTTTTTTTATTTTATTTTATTTTATAATTAATTTATGAATCGATTATAAATAGTAATTAATTTTTGAAATTAATATTTTCTTTCTCATTATTTTTCTTTTATCTTTTTTAACTTTTCTCTCATTTTTTTTCTATTTTTTTCTGTCAATTTTTCTTCATCTATTTATTTATTTATCTTTTTCTTTCTCATATATTTTATTTTTAATCATCTTTTTATTTTTCATCTTTTTTATTTAATTTATTTTTCTTTAATATAAAATAAAAATTTTTGTATAAATATATTTTTTATTAATAAATTATTTGTAATATTAATTTTTAATAATTTTTTATTATAATATATATGATAATGTTTTAATAATTTATCTTATAAATATCTTTTTATATTTAATTTTTTGTTAATATTTTTATAGAAATTATTATTAGTAATTCTTTTATAATTTTTTATTTTAATTTTTTTATAATATTTTTAAATTAAAAATTTATTTTTCAGTTGTTAAATTAATTATAAATAATAATCATTAAAGTTATTAAAAAATTATAAAGTTTCTGTTAATATTAAAAATCGATTTTAATTATTAAATTGATTCGATTGTCAAATTTTAATAAATTAACAATTAATTTGAGATGTTGCTATTTTTTTTTTTTTTATAGCGAAGTTGATAGGCTGGAGTGGCGATGATTATGTCGAGGTCAATAGTGGTGTCAAAGTTGCTGAGTTTTGCAGGCTTGGTGTCTTGATCGACGGCGAGAGGCATTAGATTTGTGAGGACAATGACAAGGTTAGACGATTCTGCAGTGTCGACGGCTTCTATATTTTTTTTTTTGAGCTGCTAGGTGAGACCGTCTCTGCACCTAGGGTCATTTTTCGCTTGGGACATTTCCTTAGGCATTTGGCCGATCGTTGATCCCTTGCTGTGTTATCTACTCGTTATGCCTCGATGAAAGTTCTGCTTCTCGACTT
The DNA here is from genome assembly GCF_030052815.1 of Hevea brasiliensis. Classification (NCBI taxonomy): domain Eukaryota; kingdom Viridiplantae; phylum Streptophyta; class Magnoliopsida; order Malpighiales; family Euphorbiaceae; genus Hevea; species Hevea brasiliensis. Next base: position 42,491,155 of record NC_079508.1, on the reverse strand, counting down.
CTCTGTTATGGTTTCGACATCCGAAGCCTAGCCTTCAAAGGGTCATATATCTCCCCTCTGACAACTTTGGTTGGCCATCCAGTGGTGATTCCATAAACTTTTAAGTAGTTTCATAGAATTATGTTTTAAGCTCATGTATTACAAATCAAATCAAATATTTACATAAATAAATATTAAATATTTTAAAATTATAATTAATAAAATAATATCATATCAAAATAATTTTCTATAAATTATTGGATATTTATGCGGAATATGGCCAAAAAGGAAAAAAAAATTGTAAGGCTGGGATTATGGGGATGGAAGAGAAATATCCGAATTTACGAAGATATTTTGGTATCAAGAGGTGCTACAGCGCTCTGCTTTTGTTTGTCCTTTGTTTGAGAGAGCACGCCAGGGGAACTGACATGGGGCTGCCCTCGGCCACCACCGCATCTTTTTCATTCTCGACTACGATAAGCGCTGCCGCTGCCAGAGCCGCCGCCGCCGCTACAAAGCCAAGATCCTTTCTCTACCGCGGCCTTTATTTCCTTTCAACATCTTCCTCTCCTCTGCTTCCTTCTCCTGTACGTCCATTATCCTTTTTTAAATTTAACTGGGTAGCTAAAATGCTTATACTCTTACACTTTTCTGCGATACACCTTTGCTTGTTTGAGAATTGGATGATTGAGTTAAATATGCTTGTTTCTCCATGTCTTGATCTAAATAAAATGGGAAAAAAAAGTTTCTGAATGTTGAATGCATATCCTTCAAAGCACAGTAGATCTAGCTATGGTTCTAAGTCAAACTGAGGGCTTGGGCAGGGCATATTACCTTCTGTCTTTGTATCCTTGTTATCATTCTCAGTGATTTGGAGGGAGAAAATCCTGATTCATTTTACAATCTTGAGGGAAATTTATTTTGTTGTGCTGTAGCGTATTAGCATTCTAGACCCCTAACAAACATAGGTTTAATGTATTTTTTGAAGATTTTATTATTTGTGAGGAAGGATTATGACCAAAGTACAAGAACTGAATTCCATCTAAGGATTATGACCAAGGTACAAGAATTGAATTCCATGTAGAAAGCATAAACATCAGGAGTTGATTGACCTTTCAAAGCCAAAATTTAATGTCGAATCTGACCTCTAGAGCTCCACTTGATTTTAATATGGAAGATGGTTATTTCATTTTTGGAGGGTTGCTTTTGGCTTTTGTATAGAAAGAGTTAAAATTCTGAATGCCAGAGCCTGTATTTTGATCCTGGAAATTCAGAGATGCATGACTTTTGGCGGTGGCTGAAACTTGAAATCAGATGCCAAATGGCATTTCTATCATTATTGAATTTTCAAGCTATCAATGCAAAAGTTTTAAATGTTCGAGTAAATTAACAATTCTGGAAAGGAATTTTATAATTTTTAAATTTTTTATACAATTAAAAATCACCTCTTTAGGCGCTCAAAGCTAGTGCTAGTGCAAGGTGCCATCAGCACTTAAAGCTTGAATTTCAAGGCTGGCCTCTTTCAATATGGATTTTTTATTTATGCAAATTTGTCTCAGTTTTCAATTGTCTTTCATGACACATTACCAAGTTGCTGGAACTATAAAAAAAACCCACTCCCTGATTAATTTTAATTGGAATTTACAGCCATGTTATTCTTCATATCATTATTGACTAGATGATGCATGAAGCATTTGTTCTCACTAGGGCTCCAACCAAAATTGGCATGTGCATCATTACTTGGTTTAAAGCTAAAAGGTTCATGAGTCATGAAATGACAATGTTGACCAATGTACCATTTGCTGTCATTTTCAGAAGCTTATATGAATTAATATTGACTCCTTATCTCATAAATGCATCTCTGACATTACTTGGATACACCAAATTTTGAATCCAAGCATTCTGCAAAAAGTGATATCAACAATTTTCCTTATTCTTGTGAGGATCTAGGAAAATAGTTCTTTCATTGATATCTGAGTAGCAGTTTTGTTCATTGTACTCAATTAACATTTTATACTTAGAACTTTTCATATTTATCGAGTTGTACAAAAATGTTGCTATTGGATTGTTTCTTCAGTGTGATCTTGAAAATTTGCAACTTTTGGCTAGCACTTTTGATGGTTGTACTTACTGAACAATATATTGTGGGGACTTTCTATATTTGTTGAACTTTTAGAAAAATATTGTTAGTGCAATCATTTATTTACTTGGTCTTGTTGGAAGTTTGCAAATTTTGACCGTAAAGCTTCAGTTCATGTTCGGAGAAAACGCAGTTTGTATCCTTGGAGATCATCTATAGATAATGTTGCCCACAGAGTTTCTTGTAACCTGTTGAAAGTTGACGATGACATAAATGATGAGGCATGTGAGTTAGTTAATGGAGTGGAACTGTCAATAGGTGAGGGTGTTGATTCCATCCATGCTTATCTCTTCAAGGCGGTGAAAAATAATAATGGAACTGGCATACTGCTTTTGTCTGATATTTTTGGGTTTGAAGATTCATCTACAAGAGACTTTGCATATCGTGTTGCCTGCAATGGCTACAAGTATGTTTGCTTAATGTCTTTCCTTCTGCCATGTTTCTAACGCTTGTTTTATGCTTTCCTCTCCTTAATATAAACAATTCTTAATACGTCAGTTAGGGCAGTTTTACTCGATAAATGTTAAAAACTAAGTTACCTATTTCATATTCAAAAGACTCCCACCCAATAAGAAGCTTAATTGGTCACATACACTGTACAAATTCATTATGAGCAACACAGTTATGGAAGAAGAAAAAATAAAACTTGTTGACTGGTCTATGCCTGGTAGATATTTGGCAAGGAAATAAAAGATAAAGTCAAGAGAGAGAAAACAAGTTGTGACAGTGAACGGCAGAGGAAACTACACTTGGAGGATTGAAAGAAGAAATTTTAATTCTATACGAGTGAGGCAAACATGAGCAAACGGGGTGGGAAAAGAAGGTACATGAAACGTTGGGTAGAAAAGCAACCTTGCTCCTGTTTGTCTTACCGGTCGCCCTTCCCCTCCTCTCCTCTTCAATCAAGCTGCCTTAACTTTTCTGTCCCCGGGTGGATAAAATAATTTGTCAATTATGCATCTTATTATCATCTTTTCTCTTTTTATTTTGTTGGATTATTTTGGTAGTTGAAGATCTAGTATTTATATTTTGTTTACCATCATAAAGGCATCTTTGGCACCTGTGTTCGATAAGTAACACTAAAATTCTCAGCAGGTTAACGTAATTGTGGAATTAATTACCTCTTATTAGCTAGTGTAAAAATCTAATATTATTTATCAAGTTTTAATTTTGTAGTTTTTTCTTGGTCTCTTTTGTTGGTGATTCTTTAAATACAATGATGTTATCATAATGTTGATGCTGTGTCCTTTATTATAATTTGGTTTAGTTCATTGTTGCTGACTCTCAAAGCCTGCATAACTTCTTGTGTCCATTAAATTAAACTGCAGTGTTCTAGTTCCTGACTTATTTCGTGGAGACCCATGGGCAAAAGACCGGCCAATGACAATGTTTGAACATTGGTTAGCAAAACAAGAACCCCAGAGAGTTGCAATGGATATTGCCACGGCAGCAAAATGGATGGCTGATGAATTTTTAGCTGTGGGAATCTCAAAGAAGCTGGGCATAATTGGGTTTTGCTTTGGAGGAGGCCGACTGATTGAGGTGCTATCTAGAGACCAAGGAGCTTGTTTTGGCGTTGGGGTCTCCTTTTACGGTACGAGGATGGATCCATCAGTAGCTTCCAATGTTAAGGTTCCAGTATTGTTTATTTCAGGGGACAATGATCCACTTTGCTCAGTCAATGTCTCGAAAGATATCGAGAAGAGAATTGGTCATGGGTCAAGGGTAATTGTTTTTCAGGAAAGAGGTCATGGCTTTGCGCATCGTCCTAACTCCCCTGAAGAAGATAGAGATGCAGAGCTAGCTTTTGTACTCATGAGAAATTGGCTACACGATGGTTTGGTCTTAGAAGAATGAGGACAGGCTATGCAAATTCATTGCGCTTGTCAAGTTTGCTGCATCCGCTGCTGATGAATAGGCTGAAATTTCTTGGGAGAGTAATGATGGAACACCGAAGGTTTAATGCTGTAGATAGTTTGTGTCAAAAGTTCTGCAAGATGCATTGTTGAATAGAAAACATAGTAGAGGAAGTCATGTACTTTGTTCAAATTGTAATTATCCTAACTCCGATGTTGTACAAACGGTAAAGCCAAGCATTGCAGGATTGTAGTCTTAGAATTCTATATATTTAGCTGTAAAAATCATATATCATGTGTATTGAAAATTTAAATAAATAAATAAATAAAAAGATAGCTTCCGCCTGAGCACAAGCTGCATGCCAGAAAATGCCTAGCATGGGCTTGAGGTTCACAATCCGTGTACCGGTCGCCAGCCAAAACTTGAATGTGGTGTAGAGAAACATACAGTGGAAATATGGGAATCTCTCTTGATCATTACTGAAAATAAGAGCAGAAGAAGAAAGGAAAAGCCTTGGAAATTTCAATTCCTTCTTTTACTACATCAGAGAACTGTCATATATATAATAAATTTAGAAAAAAAAATCAAAATTTCTGCATAAAGAGATGTTCAATCATGTTTCTTCAAAAAAAAAAAAAAGACAAAAACAAGATTCAACAAAATCAAAATCAAAAGAGAAAGCAATTTTGGCAGTGTCGGCCAAGCAGTCCCTTCATAAGATCCTTGGGACCAATAAGACTTGGAACAAAAGTGACTGCTTGATCCCTTGAGTCAATCTTATGAATCTTGAGCTTGCAGACAAGTGTTGTCTCACGAATCAACCAAAATTTTCTGTATTTTGTAAAAACCATTGCAAGAAATGTAGAACTATCAAGACCATAAAACCTCGGGCGAGTGCAAATACCCGATGATGCATGGAAACGCCATTCGTTTCCCTGTGTAGGAAACGTTTTCGATACAGAAATGCCATGACACGGCGGTGGTGGGACGTTTTTGAGCTGTTTCATGAATTTCTGAACATTGGAAACGCGTGTCCCCAGCCTTCGACATGGCACATCACAAAGATAGAAGAAGAAGGAGGAGGAAGGGGGAGGAGGACTTACATGGTATAGCAGAACTAATACACTCTCCCTTTGCCCCTGCCTTCCCGTGAAACGCAGCATATATTTATGAAATGGCTTTTTATTGGTTTTTTTTTTTTTTAATTGTTTGTCTAATGGGTTTTAATTTTTTTGAATCTGGGTTTGATTTTGTTTTAGAACTTAGATTTGCATTTGTGGATGGGCTTGATTTAGAATTTAGATATACATTTAAAATTTAGAATTATAATTAATCAAGAAACTATATTTTTATTTTTATTTTTTTTTAATTTTAGTTATGTGAGTTATTAAAAAAATAATATCTATTTTTTTAACAAAAATTAATATGTAACTTCTAGTTATATATTTCATATTTTTTAATAATTTATATATTATTTATTTAATTCAATTTATTTTATGTATAGTTATACATTAAAAATTTTTGTAATAATTTATATAGTTAATGTATTCAATTCTATAGTTTAGTTTGTAATCTTTAGTTTATATATTGTTTAATATTTTTAAAAAATTATATTGTGCTTTTAATCTAGAGAATATATATATTCTTTTATATTTTTTATACTTCCGTGTTTTCATAATTTTTTTTTTACTTTTAAAAATATTATTTCTTTATATTTTCCTGTTTCTTATATTTGCATTCAAATTTTCACTCTTTAAATTTGTTTACTAAATAAAAAAAATTATGAGATAATTTTTATAATATATCTCTGTGCTTTACTTCATTTTTAATTATATTTCTTAACTTTAATTTATTATTAAAAAAATTTTAAACTTTAATTTTATTTCACAAAAATTTCAAAGTGATTTTATGAAATAAAATTAAAATTCAAAAATTTTTTAATAGTAAATTAAAGGTAAACGATGAAAGTAAAATGTGAAATAAAATTCAAAAATAAGGTATAAAAAAAATTACTTAATATTATGTAATCATTTATATATTTTTTAATAATAATATATGAATTATTGTGTATTATTTTTAAAAAATTATAAAATAAATATTTTATAATAAAATTATAATTATTGTAAAATAAAATTATTGACGGTAATAATTATTATTATTAAAAATTTATTAACAATAACAACAATTATTATATAATTTTTTTTTATATTGCTGTGTTGTATATTAAATTTATCGTAGTAAAATTATCATTACAAAATTTTTATTGCTGATTGCAATATTTGTTGCAGTGGGAATGATACCCGCGAATCTTGATGCAAAACTGCGATCTTCGTCAACGAACGAGAACCGAGAACGTTGCTGTGCTTGGATCCCGTACGGTACCGCGTGCTCCATTGCTTTTAGTTACGTAGATGGTAACTGAAACAAGGTGATTGTGGAATGGAAGAGCAGATAAAAACCGTCAAAATTCCAAAAACGCTCTCATCAAGGTCACTTGATCAAACAATTTTTTTTTTTTTTTCTGGGCGTTTGTGTTGCACAGAGCGTCTTCTTTCCTAGATAATAGAAGAGAAAATAGACAAAATAAAAAACTTGTTGAAGCAGACTCAGAACTTGGTTCAAGATCTACAAGAGCTATTGACAGTGAAAGAGCTTGCATGTACATACTATTCGTTCCTTAGCATACGGGTGATCTCGCAAAGGTTTAGTATTTTATGTCCAATTAATTATATCATTATTCTTTGAGATCTTACATCAATTGTAGTTAGGATGTGTGAATGACTTATATGAAAATAAAAATTATTAAAATTATTGTGATTTTAACAGATCTCGTCGCAGAGTCATTATGTGTCTAATGTCTATTAAAAAAAATTATATTGTTGAAATGTGTAATAGCATGCATTATCTCTTAATAAAAAAAATTATTGTTTAGTTTCTCTATCAGTTACTCTCTATATTTTTAAAAACAAATTACTTAATTCATGTTAATAGGTTCTATTAACTTTTTAGTCCGTGATTTTTTTTTTCCCTCTATAAGCACTCTTTCTCCCCCTCATTCTCTCTACTTTTCATATTTTGATATAAGTTAGTGCAAGATATATGTGCAAAAAAGGTTAATTTCCCTGAGTAATAAGATCGTAATTTAAGAAATTTATTTTTTAATAGTAAAAACATAAAAATAATGTTTAAAGAATTAAATAAAAATATTTGAATAATTTAAAAAAATGTAAATTCACACTTAGTATACATTGTAACATCCCGAAGTATACACTGTAACATCCTGAATTTTTAAGTAAAAATTATTTTCTAACTTTTAGTGTTATGAGCTTTGTATAGGTATTTTCATTTCGATAAAATTTCACCAGTGATCGGGATTGCATTTTTGAGTCAGACACACAGGCTGTTAAAAGCCCAGACCCATTTTAGAAGTGGGTCAACAGTACAGTGCTTTTCACCATTTTGAGTCGCCCCTAAGCGTTAGAATCGACGTAAGCAAACTAAAATTCTAAATTTCCTTATTTACCTAGTGTCAGGTTTAGAATAAAAATTCATAAAATATTCATGAGTGGTTAGAAAATTATGATTCATTTTGTAATAGTCTTATAGTATTGTTAAGGACCGTGGGGAAAAAATTTTAGAATTTTTAGAATTAGTTTGAATAACTTTTGCAAAATGTTAATTTTAAGCTTTATAATTGAATTGACGGACCATGTGAAATTTGTTTGGATTGGAGGGCCCAAGAGGGGCCAAGTGATGACATCCCGAAGTATACACTGTAACATCCTGAATTTTTAAATAAAAATTATTTTCTAACTTTTAGTGTTATGAGCTTTGTATAGGTGTTTTCATTTTGATGAAATTTCACCAGTAATCGGGATTGCATTTTCGGGTCAGACACACAGGCTGCTAGACGCCCAGACCCATTTTAGAAGTGGGTCAACAGTACAGTGCTTTCCACCATTTTGAGTCGCCCCTAAGCGTTAGAATCGACGTAAGTAAACCAAAATTCTAAATTTCCTTATTTACCTAGTGTCAGGTTTAGAATAAAAATTCATAAAATATTCATGAGTAGTTAGAAAATTATGATTCCTTTTGCAATAGTCTTATAACATTGTTAAGGATTGTGGGGAAAAAATTTTAGAATTTTTAGAATTAGTTTGAATAACTTTTGCAAAATGTTAATTTTAAGCTTTATAATTGAATTGTCGGACCATGTGAAATTTGTCTAGATTGAAGGGCCAAGTGATGACATCCTGAAGTATACACTGTAACATTCTGAATTTTTAAATAAAAATTATTTTCTAACTTTTAGTGTTATGAGCTTTGTATAGGTGTTTTCATTTCGATGAAATTTCACCAGTAATCAAGATTGCATTTTCAGGTCAGACACACAGGCTGCTAGACGCCCAGACCCACTTTAGAAGTGGGTCAACAGTACAGTGCTTTCCACCATTTTGAGTCTCCCCTAAGCGTTAGAATCGACGTAAGCAAACCAAAATTCTAAATTTCCTTATTTACCTAGTGTCAGGTTTAGAATAAAAATTCATAAAATATTCATGAGTGGTTAGAAAATTATGATTCATTTTGTAATAGTCTTATAGTATTGTTAAGGACCGTGGGGAAAAAATTTTAGAATTTTTAGAATTAGTTTGAATAACTTTTGCAAAATGTTAATTTTAAGCTTTATAATTGAATTGTCGGACCATGTGAAATTTGTTTGGATTGGAGGGCCCAAGAGGGGCCAAGTGATGACATCCCGAAGTATACACTGTAACATCCTGATTTTTTAAATAAAAATTATTTTCTAACTTTTAGTGTTATGAGCTTTGTATAGGTATTTTCATTTTGATGAAATTTCACCAGTAATCGGGATTGCATTTTCGGGTCAGACACACAGGCTGCTAGACGCCCAGACCCATTTTAGAAGTGGGTCAACAGTACAGTGCTTTCCACCATTTTGAGTCGCCCCTAAGCGTTAGAATCGACGTAAGTAAACCAAAATTCTAAATTTCCTTATTTACCTAGTGTCAGGTTTAGATTAAAAATTCATAAAATATTCATGAGTAGTTAGAAAATTATGATTCCTTTTGCAATAGTCTTATAACATTGTTAAGGATTGTGGGGAAAAAATTTTAGAATTTTTAGAATTAGTTTGAATAACTTTTGCAAAATGTTAATTTTAAGCTTTATAATTGAATTGTCGGACCATGTGAAATTTGTCTAGATTGAAGGGCCAAGTGATGACATCCTGAAGTATACACTGTAACATCCTGAATTTTTAAATAAAAATTATTTTCTAACTTTTAGTGTTATGAGCTTTGTATAGGTGTTTTCATTTCGATGAAATTTCACCAGTAATCGAGATTGCATTTTCGTGTCGACACACAGTCGCTAGACCTTGGACCCACTTTAGAAGTGGGTCAACAGTACAGTGCTTTCCACCATTTTGAGTCTCCCCTAAGCGTTAGAATCGACGTAAGTAAACCAAAATTCTAAATTTCCTTATTTACCTAGTGTCAGGTTTAGAATAAAAATTCATAAAATATTCATGAGTGGTTAGAAAATTATGATTCATTTTGCAATAGTCTTATAGCATTGTTAAGGACCGTGGGGAAAAAAATTTAGAATTTTTAGAGTTAGTTTGAATAATTTTTGCAAAATGTTAATTTTAAGCCTTATAATTGAATTGTCGAATCATGTGAAATTTGTCTGGATTGGAAGGCCCAGGAGAGGCCAAGTGATGTTGTTGAGTTAACTTGTGACTTTAGAATTATAATTTGAGCTACTTTATAGGTTGGGTAAATTTTGCCAAATTTCTGGTATAAATTAGAGTGTCTTTTGACTCTTTAGAGTCTTGTTTTGAGTTAATTCTGATAACTTTATAATATAATTGTTTAGATTATCAGGGTCAGCCATCCTCCTCCATTCAACCACCGCAGTGATTCCCAGTGTACTGTGAGTTGATGTTGATTTTACTTATAATTTCAATATTATTATACATACAAGGCATGCTCATGCATTCACTTATAATTACATGTATAAAGCTATTACAGGCACGATTTGTGTTGCATTATTATTTGATGAAATTGATATGAATGTTGACTTAGGGTAATTTGGAGTTGTGTGCATGCGTCTACATACATAAGGTGTGGTACTGGATATGGGTAGGACTGGCAGATCGGCTTGAACTAGTCTCGTTTGGGGCCTGGTCCTTTTTGTGACAAGTCGTGGTGAGCACGGCTTTGAGTTGATCTCACTAACTCCTACATTTGGATTATTAAGAGAAAGTCTCACTCAAGTTGATCTCACTGACAGAGGTTGGAATTAAGAAAGCTGTGTAGCGAATCAACCCCATATATATATATTTGATTTATGTGATACATGGGTGTGTAAGTGCTCCACATTATTTTTTGTGCGAATACTGTTTAAACTTAGTTAAGTGTGTTGATATATGCTACATTTCATTATTAGGGATGCATTAGCCCTAGATAGTTATAGAAATTATATTTAAAATCAACATCTTACTCGATGAGTCAAACACTCACTCATGTTCACCTTACTTTTTTTTTTTTCAAGATACAGAAGAATTCATTTTGTGATTACCTGCTTCCTTCCTCGTAAGTCCATTAGCAGCAAATATCAGTATTATATAATATTGATTACAAATCTAAAGCTTCACATGTGTCAGAAATATTTTAATTGGTTTGAAACTATAAAAGAGTATTTGTTTTAAAATTGTAAAGCTATATTTATGCATGTGTGATTGAATGAGATAAATATATATACCTTGGATGAGGAAGCTAAGCTCTCATTTGATGTAATTATTATGTTGAATATTATAAAGGTGAGCTAAGCTTTCCAAATGGATATATTTTGTGATTACAGGTCGAGTGGGTCAAGAACTAGATAGTTCAGGTCATGGTCGGACTCTGTCCGATTAGTTTCTTGAATTGAAACTTAGAGTATGGGCTTCATGGTTGGACTAGTACAGTTAGACTTACTACAAGTTTTGAGAGCCTATGTTAATTAAAATTTCGACCCATAATTTGGGTCATGACAACACAATAATTTTTATTTTCACTAAGAATATATTTTATTTTCAAAATATAAAAATTAATTAATTAATTAATTAATTAAAAATTAAAAACTAAATAGTAATTTTTTTAAAATTTTGACAGGTATTAATTAATAAATTTAATGAAAAAATTAAATAATTCAATGAATAATTAAATAATTTAATAGAAATACAATATAATAAGTATCTAATGTATTTTTTAAAATTTAATAATTTTTTAAAAATATAATTCTTTCAGAATTATATTTAAAAAAAATAATAAATTTTACTATGAAAAAATGGTTTCTTTATTTTAACGGCCAGGATTAATTTAGCGAAAGCGATTGTTGATTCTAATCTTGCAAAATCACAAGTACGCTCACTTAGATTAACCACAGCAGCAAGCAATCATTACCATTTATCATCTCCGCAAGAAGCACACACAGCGGATCCCAGCCTTCGGGTTCTGGAAGCGTGAATCTATCGATTTGTTGGACTTCCCTCGTTTCTTTTCCCCTCCTGCAATTAACCAAGCGATTCCTTTCCTCCCCTTTCCCTTTCGTTGCCCTTCTCTCAACCGTCACCATGAAGCGCGCCGTCAATGACATTAGCGGCGCCACCACCGCCACTGCTAAGAAACCTGTCTTCTTGACCAAAGCCCAACGCGAGCAGTTGGCTCTCGAGCGACGCCAAGAAGAAATCCGGCAGCAGAAACTACAGCAGCAACAGCTTCTCTCTCAAATCCGCCCTTCCTCGGACCCTAACAGCAACAGCAACCAAAAGCCCTCTGATTCTGACCGACGTGACCGCGATAGAGATCGGGATAGGGAAAGAGACCGTGACCGTGACCGTGACAGAGACCGCTCCTCGCGCCGTGAACGCGACCGTGAACGGGAACGCGAAGAGGAGGCCAAGGCTCGGGAGCGTACTCGATTGGAGAAATTAGCTGACAGAGAGCGTGAGAAGGAGCTTGAGTCGATTAAGGAGCAGTATCTAGGATCTAAAAAACCTAAGAAGAGGGTAATTAAACCTAGCGAGAAGTTTCGATTTTCTTTTGATTGGGAGAACACTGAGGATACGTCTAGAGATATGAATTCCTTGTATCAAAACCCTCACGAGGCTCAGCTCTTGTTCGGTCGAGGGTTTCGTGCTGGAATGGATCGCAGGGAGCAGAAGAAGCTCGCCGCCAAGAATGAGAAGGAGATGATGGAAGAGATTAGAAGAAAGGAGGGCGTCGAGGAGAAGCCTGAGGAGGCCGCCGCCAGGAAACTTAAAGAAGAAGCTGCTGATTTATATGATACTTTCGATATGAGAGTTGATAGGCATTGGTCCGAGAAGAAGCTCGATGAAATGACTGAGAGAGATTGGAGGATTTTTAGAGAGGATTTCAACATTTCCTACAAGGGATCAAAAATTCCTCGGCCTATGAGGAGTTGGGCTGAGAGTAAACTCAGTACAGAGTTGTTGAAAGCAGTTGAGAGGGCTGGTTACAAGAAACCATCCCCCATTCAGATGGCGGCTATTCCACTGGGACTACAACAGCGCGATGTGATTGGAATTGCGGAGACCGGTTCTGGTAAGACTGCGGCCTTTGTTTTGCCTATGTTAACTTACATCTCGAGGTTGCCCCCCATGAGTGAGGACAACGAGGCAGAGGGGCCTTATGCTGTTGTAATGGCACCTACTCGTGAACTGGCACAGCAGATTGAGGATGAGACTGTGAAGTTTGCTCATTACTTGGGTATCAAAGTGGTTTCCATTGTTGGTGGACAGTCCATTGAGGAGCAAGGTTTTAGGATTAGACAAGGGTGTGAGGTAGTCATTGCTACTCCAGGTCGTTTGCTTGATTGCTTGGAGAGGCGATATGCTGTCTTGAATCAGTGTAATTATGTTGTTCTTGATGAAGCTGATCGCATGATAGACATGGGTTTTGAACCCCAGGTTGTGGGAGTATTGGATGCAATGCCTTCGAGCAATTTAAAACCAGAGAATGAAGATGAAGAGCTTGACGAGAAAAAGATTTACCGCACCACTTATATGTTCAGTGCCACTATGCCACCTGCTGTGGAGCGCCTTGCAAGGAAGTACTTAAGAAACCCAGTTGTGGTCAACATTGGCACTGCTGGAAAGGCGACAGACTTAATATCTCAACACGTGATCATGATGAAGGAATCAGAGAAATTTCCCAAGTTACAAAGATTGCTTGATGAGGCTGGAGACAAGACAGCAATTGTGTTTGTTAACACCAAAAAGAATGCAGACACTGTTGCCAAGAATCTGGATAGGGCAGGATATCGCGTGACAACTTTGCATGGTGGGAAGTCCCAGGAGCAAAGGGAAATTAGCCTTGAAGGTTTTAGGACAAAGAGATATAATGTGCTTGTTGCTACTGATGTTGCTGGTCGTGGGATAGATATACCTGATGTGGCCCATGTCATTAATTATGATATGCCTGGGAATATTGAAATGTACACCCATCGTATTGGACGAACAGGCCGTGCTGGAAAGTCAGGTGTAGCTACAACATTTTTGACTCTGTACGACACTGAAGTGTTCTATGATCTTAAGCAGATGCTTATTCAGAGTAACAGTCATGTGCCTCCCGAGTTGGCTAAACATGAGGCTTCAAAATTCAAGCCAGGAACAATTCCTGATAGACCTCCAAGGCGAAATGACACTGTTTTTGCTCACTGAGAACTTTGGACACTTTAAAAGCTTCAACGCTTTGTGCCATGTAATGGTAGCTGAAGCATCTTGGATTGTGGCGGCACAGAGGAATTGAGTTTGCTCTTGATCAGGAATACAACAGTCAAGATTTTATTTATGGAAGTACTGTCCTTCCGAAATGTGGTAATTGATGTCATTATTTATACGCTGCCCCAGCGCACTTTATTCCCTTTAGATTGTTTAGCAAAAAAAAGGTTTCATAATTATATTAGTTGAGAATGGCATATTTAATCTCTAATTTTGCTTTAATTACGTGTAGTTTGCTTGAAGGGTTGACATGATTTGAGCATCAATTTTTGGACAGTTTTGGTTGGCTATGTTTTCATTTATGTGTTCTCTCTTGTATCACATTCTAATTGTTGCACTTCTGTATGGTCTGCATGTTTACTGTGGTTGAATGTTCTTTGGCATCATTTTTTAATTGGAAATTACTTCTGAGGCATTGATGAAATAATAGCAAAATTTTGATTTATAACTTGATATGTAAATTATGGTATGAGTATAGATTTTGTAAGTTGACCTTATTAGAAATAGGCCTTCACAAATTGTTGATCACTTGGTTTCTGTGTAACTAATCTAGTAGTCCAATTCAATATTTAGTTTGATAGAAAAGAGTAGAAGAAATGTTTGTTGTTGGTAGTTACAAGTATTATTGAAGGTTAAATCAGATTGGTATGCTAAAGTGATGTGATGATTCTAAGTTACAAGTTCAAATGGAAGAGGAAAATGGTCTTGGTAGAAATCTTCAGAATTTTGTGAGAACTGATGTAGATAGCAAATTGTTACTCTCTAACACCGTAGAACATTTTCATTTTATGTGGTGAAATAATCAACCAGGCATAGAATGGAAATAAAATTTCGATATTTGTGTAATAATATATTATATAAATGAGGAATTTGAAAAGTGTCAAGTCCTCATATCTATTTCTGATCTCATTTAATGCTATGTGCTGATTTGTATTTGTGTTACAGTGACTAGTGGGGCAAAGAGGATTACTTTAACCTTTGAGGAAGATTCATAGGGAAAAAATCAACATGTTCTTATGGTTTTCGTAAAAATTTTAAAAAAAAAAATTTACTTCTTAGTTCTCAGTGCAGAAAGCAATCTTGTGGGCTCTAACGAAAGGAAAATGACAAGATGAGAAGGGGTGGCTGGGGGAACAAGGTTCATTCGATGGTGCGCTAATGATTTAATTGATTTTCTTCTTTTTAATGGATAATTTTAAATGATTTTTTCTTCTTTTAAAATAGCATGTGTGAAAAAGAGAATACCTGTGAAAATATTTGAAAAAAGGGTAAATTATAGAATATTTTTGATGCATATACATCCTCATTCACGAAGTCATGATTCCACACTATTAAATTTAAATTTAAGAAATTAATTTTTTTTTGAGTGCTGAATGCACCACTTTTTAATACATCTTTTGCAAAAAGACTAGTCATTAACAAAGTAAAGTAGAAACTCCGGTGATCATGATTCATGGAAGTGAGCAGACAGCTAACTTGCCTAACGCATTTATATTTCATTACCTGCTAATCCGTCTTTGAAGATATGCTATGTACAACTCAACAATACAAGCCATGGAATGCAATTTGGTATGCGAAATAGGAAACTGATATTCATTAAAAAAAAGGGGGGGTAAAAGAAAAACCAAAGGTTAAATATTTGGTTAAAATTGGTATTTGAATTGCTATTAATATCAAAATGACCAAAATTGACATTAATTAATATTTTATTTCAATCATTTTCCATGAAATTTTGAGGATCTTTTCCTCCTTATAAAAGCTCTCATAACTAATGCTATTAGCGTATTATAACCATATGGCTATGTTCTGCTATGCATCGAGGAACAAGTCTCTTCTCCAACGCAAATCAGCATCTCAAGTCAACCACAGAGAGAGAGAGAGAGAGAGAGAGAGAGAGATTATGAGCACTGGTTTGATGAATTATGACACCTAGAAGTAGAAGCACTCGTGCTTCATTTGTAAGTGATCTACTGCACCACAAAATTCAGCTACAGTCTAATAGATTGAAACTGGTTCATCTTCCAGGTATCCAAAATCATCAAGAGTCCAGAGGTTATTTCTTTACAAAACACGTACACAATATGAAGTCAAAAAGATGCACCAATCATAGAGCACTAATTGCTCAACCCCTCTCAGTCCAGTAACAAAAGAATAATTCTGATCTTCCATTTTCAGCTAGCATCTCTCAAAAATTTTATAAAGTTTCTCCAATGAAGCTACCTGTGTATAGAAAGGATTATGAATCAGTCTTGTGGATATAGCCAATCCTGTTCTATGACATCCCCAGCAGCAAATGCTAATGGAAAACTAATATAAACAATACAACACTAGTACTAGGAAGGTTAAAGGAACCAATCTTGCATCTGAATTATAAAAACCAACATGCATTTATAGACTCAGTAATTTACCACTAGATTTTATTATTTACATCACATAGAAAGACAAGTATGTTTGTCAGAAAGAGACTAAATATCTAACTTACGTGCTTTATTAGACATAAGGTAAAAACCCTTGCCACAACAAACAAAATAAGATGGCATACCAGTCATCCAATTTGCATGAACTGCAATACACTCAAGGGGGAACTCTACAGATGACAAATCCACACAGCCCAAGATGCATTTAAGACATGAATTTCACTGAACTTGCCAGAAAAAAAAATGATAGAAACTATCAAGTTAAAAGCAGTGTTTGAACAGAAATTACAATATCTTTACCTGAACAAATGTTCCATTTGTAGCCATTGAAGCTTGTGGTTTGAAAAAGAGTCTCATGGCGGGAAACAAGACATGCTGAATCGACCATTCACGTTGGGCCCATGTAGTCTTTGCCTCAGCTAACAGATCATGCTCAATTTCATCCTCATTTGAACCATCCGCTGTGAACATTGAGGAAAACTTAAGTTTCAAGGAAAATAAGTGCTACTGTATCATTAGGAGAAGGAACAAACAGAAAAAGGGACTCATGCAAGGTATGTTTACAGACAGTGGAGAACAAATACAGAGAATTCTTGATGTGCTTTCTTTCCTTGAAGAATGGTAGAGTGATTAACAAGAATAGACAATAGAACAGTGTCAATTACATGTTATATGCAAAAAGCCAGATGATTCACCTAGTACCTATAAGAATAAAGGTGTATAGCATAAAGTGTATCACTACATAAAAGCAAAAGTGAACAAGACATCCTGTACCACTGCCTACTTCAATTTGCGACCATGTAGCTTTGGTACATGACAATTAGTCTCCTGCTACACCACATTACCCAATTCCATCAGAATTGGCAGACATAGTGACATGTAACAAGTGCATTGGCAGTTTCGAAATCCCATGTTTCATTCTAGTCAAACTGCATTCACTTCAAATTGAACTTTTATTGTGAAGGGGAGCCGGCTGTATTCCAAAATGGTAAGCCACTCGTAACATGATTCACAAAACCCCAATACTATCTTAATGTCAAGCTAGATAGTACATACCTTTTTTCAGCAATTTTTTCATATGTCACATGGGAAACCAGCAAACCTTACCTCATAAATCCATCACTTGGCTACCAACAAATGCACACAATTCAAAACTACAACCAAGTTAACACCACCAAGAAGAAGAAGAAGAAACTTTCTTAATCTTTCTGCTGCCAAGCATTTTAACTTCATCATTCAATTACTTTTCTCATCAATTGTTGTAAACTCTTCTTTTTTGTTTTTTCTTTAAGCATAAATTTATGCTTCAGTTTGTGCTAAATTCTGTTCTGCATATACAGTATTATGGAGACTTGGGAAGTGTAGGAGGGCAATGGAAAAAGGCAAGTTAGAATGTAAAAATATTATGGCATCAATTTCACCAATCATTCAAGATAATTATCTTTTTGGATCCATATCATGAGATGTAGCTAAGTTTTACGCTAGCTGTGACCCATCACAACTGCTTTCCGTTGTACAGGCTTGGGACCTACTATGCATGATCTAACAAGTGCTATACTCATCCCCAGGTGGAGTTGTATTTAAGATAATAATCTCAGTTTACAATTGCCACTGCTACGGCTCTCATATGGTTCAACACATTACAGAAAATAAAAATAACTGGAAAAGCGATAGATAGACCAACTTCTCCAGATAGGTAAAGTCTAAACCATCAAGCAGCAATGAAATTGAGCAACATCCAGGGGGTTGTGGGGGTGTTCTGCAACTTTACCAGTTCAGGAAAGTAAGAGTTTAGCAATAGTTGTAGAATTTTAAGAGAGCAGGCATTATTGTGAATTGTGGGCCCAGGAGTGTGGATCAATAAACAGGTTGACAGCCATGCTAAATTGGGCTGCAATTTGGGCTCTCCATTTAAGCCATTTTGGTTTGGTTTGCATCACGTTATAAAGCCCTTTATTTTCTGCTTCTTAGCCAATGTGGGACTTTGCCCCGTTGTTCACATTCCAACAGACCCCCTCAAGTGCAACCGGAGACAGGCTTAGGCTCACAAGCCCAATTGTCACCTCTCATTGCATGGGGTGGCCTATCTACTTGGGTTTGGCTCTTCTTGGCTCTTCTCTCATGGGTCTGGCTCTCCTCGACTAGTTCATAGGTCCACCTGAGTCTGGCTCAGCTCACGGGTTTGGCTCCTTTAGGCTTAACCCACTATGCTTTCAAATCCTATATCTATCGCCGTTGGCCTTCACTATTCTAATACCATGTTGAGAATCATGGGCCTAGGAATGTGGATCAACAAACAGACTCACCTCTATGCTAAATTGGGCGAAACTCGAACTCTCCATCACAAAAATGGTCTAAGCCATTTTCATTTGGTTTGCATCTCTTTTTATAAAGCCCTTTAATTTCTTATCCTTGGCTGATGTGGGCCTTGTCCCATTCTTCACATTCCAACAATTCACACAAAATCTAAAGCATTTTGCCAATAAAAGTTCAATGAACAACAGCTCTTAATATAACTTGACAAAAGAAATAGAGACTCGAGATATTGGAATTTAACTCTCCAAAGATACAGTATACTAAAAAAAAAAAAAATAGACATAAGATATCATTCAAGATATTGACAAGCTAAATACTACATGAATGCATAAAATTCCCAACAGTAGACGTACCTATATCAGTGGGACCTTCCTCATTGTCGAGATTATTTACAGGTCTTCTCCTTTTGTAGAACTGCAAACCATCACCAGATGGATTGGGCAATAAAGGAGGGTTCATAGCATAAAAGTTTCCAAGAGCTGCTGCAATTGTCTGAAAGCATACCTTCTCATCCTCCCAATTAACCTAACATTTTTTGTAGAAATCAAACTTCAATATAAAAGTGAAATATCTGCTCAGGCATTGATATTTTGAGCACTTCACAGCTCTTTTTTTTTTTTTTTTTTTTTTCCAGACACATACATACATAACAAAGGAGAGAGATTTTTAATATTTGTTGTATAACCTAATCTGACTAATAAAAGTATACCTATAACAGCCACTTTCCTTTCACTTCATAAAGCTGCCAACTATTTCCCCTTATTAGAGTTAGCAAGTCTTCCCATATCCCACACATTCTTGTATTCTTTAACAATTGTCTTGTGGGCTTATTCATTAGGTCATTGTTATCTCAAATTATTGAATCCAACAATCTCAAAACTTAGCCATGCAAAAAGGGTTGAAAGATTCTACCAAAATGTAGAAGACAGAGAATTTAGAGAATTTCTTTTATATTTCTTCATACAAAAATGATTTACAAGAATTCTAATTTATATACAAAGGCTAGGACTAAATAGGAAATTAATAAATATAATGATTCCTAATTATTCTAATTTACAGCTAATTAAGGGATCTACACTAATTAAGGGATTCTAACACTCTCACTCAAGTTGGTTCATGTATGTTGCACATGCCCAACTTGCAAACTATGGTATGAAACCCCTTACAACTTAATCCCTTAGTGAACACATTAGCTAACTGGTCTTTCTACCCTACGTAAGAGATACTTAAGGAACCATTGATAACTTTTTCTTTTATGAAGTATCTGTCAATCTCTATATGCTTGGTCCGATCATGCTGAACTGGATTATGAACTATACTGTTGGCAGCTTTGTTATCACAAAACAAGGACAAACCACTAGCTTCTAGCAATTTTAAATCCACCATCAACTTTCATAATCACAATAGTTCACAAATACCTTGAGCCATTGTTCTAAACTGAGCCTCTGCACTAGATCTAGCTATCACATTTTGCTTCTTGCTTCTTCAAGTGACTAGATTACCACCTACAGTAACCAGATGTCGATCTCCTATCATCAAGATATCCAGCCCAATCTGCATCTGTAAAGGCCTTAATCTGAAGATGGTCATGCTTTGAGAAAATAAGTCATTTCCCAGGTGCAAATTTTAAGTACCGCAAGATGCGGAAACAAGCTTCCAAATGAGGTTCACAAGGATCGTGCATATACCGACTCACTAGACCCACTGCATATGTTATATCTGGTCTGGTATGCGAAAGATAAATCAGTCTGCCAACCAACCTCTGATATCTCCCTATATCCACTGATTCCTCAACTTCAGCTTGCAATTTGTGATTTGCCTCAATGGGAGACTGCTGGTTTACAGCCTAGCATTCCTGTTTCCTCCAACAGATTCAGTATGTACTTCCTTTGAGAAATAAAGATTCCTTTATCTGAAGAAAGTACTTTAGCCTTCCCAAATCTTTGATTTCAAACTCTTGTGCTAGTCGCTCCTTCAGATGAGTCATTTCTTCCCTATCATCACCAGTTACCACAATATCATCCACATAGACAATAAGCAGAGTGATCTTACCCTTACAGTGTTTTATAAACAAGGTGTGTTCAGCATTGCTTTGTCAGTATCCAAAGGAAACCATAGCCTTACTGAACCTGTCAAACCATGCCCTAGGTGACTATTTTAAGCCATATAGTGCTTTCTTTAATCTACAAACTTTTCCTCTAGTCTTCTCATCCTCAAATCTTGGAGGAATTTCCATATACACTTCTTCCAAATGACCATCTAGAAAGACATTTTTTACATCAAACTGTTACAAATCTCACTCAAAATTTACTGCACATGATAGTAAAATTCTGATGATATTCATTTTAGCAACAGGAGCAAAGGTTTCCTGGTAATCTACCCCATACGTCTGTGTGAAGCCTTTTGCTACCAGCCTAGCCTTATACCTTTCAATTGAACCATCTGCTCTATGTTTCACAGTGAACACCAACTTACGTCCAACTGGTTTTTTTCCCAGTGGAAGAGCAACATGTTCCCATGTCTCATTCTTTGCCAGAGCTTCCATCTCCTCCACCATGGCTGCCTTCCATTTTGGATCAAGAAATGCTTTCTTCCAATCCTGTGGGATAGAAACTGAGGAAACAGACAATAGAAAGACTCTATAGGATGGAGACAAAGAATCATAGGAAATGAAGTTAGAGATGGGATGTTTAGTATAGGTTCTAACACCTTTTTTTAAAGCAATAGGAATATCAAGATCATTATCAGAAGAAGAAAAAGCAAACTGAGAATTAAAATTAAACTCTTCAGGAACCAAAGGAGACTCATCACATAGCTCAGGATGTTCAAAATTGAATCCAGAGATTCCAATTGATCAGCAGTCTCCTGCTCAATGGCTATATCTTGTCTTGTTCCGCCGAATATAAATTCTTAAATCTGATCTATTTAGTCTCCCTCGAGATTTAGGTGACTCCCCCTGAGTATCATTATTAGGTATAGGTTTTAAACTTAAATTTTTCCTTTGAAGTTGAAAGTTGAGAGAAGACAAAGAAGAAGGGAAAGACACCTCTTCTTCCTTTCTATGCTCCCCCTGAAGAGGTGGATGGAAATAAGATTCAAATTCCCTAAAGGTAACATCCATGCTCACAAAATATTTCTGTGTAGGAGGGTGATAAAACCTATACCCTTTCTGAGTACTGGAATAATCAACAAAGACACACTTGAGGGCTCGAGGTTCTAACTTCCCCCTATTAGGCTAATGAACAAAGCAAATACAACCAAAGACCTTTGGAGGAATAGTATATGAATTTTTACCTTGCAAAACCTCTAAAGGACTCTTAAACTCTAAAGTCTGGAGTAGCATCCTATTAATAAGATATGCAGCAGAAAGAATAACATCCCCCAGTAAGGTTTGAGAATATTCATTGTAAACATAAGAGACCTAGCAACCTCCAGTAAGTGTATTTTTTCTCTCAGACACTCTATTTTGAACACTAATGTTAACACAACTAGTCTAATGCAAAATTCCATGTGACTTCAAATATTCCTGAAAAACTCCATTCATATACTCTATGTCATTATCAGTTCTCAGTATTTTAACATGAGCATCAAACTGGGTGCTAATCATTTTGTGAAACTACTGAAAACATGAAATACTTCATTTTTCCCTTTCATCAGATATACCCAAGTTAACCTACTGCAACAATCAATAAAGGTCACAAACCATCTATAACCCGATAAAAACAGTTTGAGTAGGCCCCCACACATCAGAATAGATAGTCATAAAAGGAACTGAAGCCTTATTATTTATTGCAGGAAAAGATTGTTTAGTATGTTTGGCAAACTCACAAGCATCACATACTAACAATTCAGTTTTGCATTGCTTAAACAAAAGAGGATAAAGTTTCTCTAAAACAATAAATGAAGGATGTCCAAGTCTCCTATGCCACTGGATAATTTCTTCCTCAACACCTATAGATTGTCCCAACATGGCCTGATCAGTACAATCATTCAATAAATATAGCCTATCTTGCAGTCTACCACTGCTAATCATTCTCCCTGTTATCAATTCCTGAAATACACAGTGAGTGGAAAAAAATTCAATTTTGCAGTTGAGAGCTTTTGTGATAGAACTGACAGACAGAAGATTAATAGGAAAGCTAGGCACATGTAAGACAAAACTAAGACTTATAGTAGGAGTGCATTTAACAGAACCTGCTCCAGAAACATTAGATAAGGATCCATCCGCAAAGCGGACTTTTTCTTTGCCTGAACATGGAGAATAGGATATGAATTTATTCGAAGAACCTGTCATATGTTTGTTAACTCCAGAATCTATAACCCAAAATGAATTATTATGATTGGCAATAAAAGCATTACCTAAGTTGACGAAGTTAGAAGAGGCAACTGTAGTGGATTGTGATTCAAGCTGTGACAGGAATCGCCTTAGAGTCTATACCTCTTCATTGGAAAACATCCCAGGGATAGCAGTATCTTCAGAAACACTCAGAACCTCAGATACATATACTTGTGGTCTAGTAGAGCCCATCCTTTTTCCTCCACGCCCCTTTAGTTGGGCGGCCATGCAGCTTCCAACATTGTTCTTTGGTGTGCCGAGATTTCCCACAGTAGTCACAATGCAAGTAATCCTTATCTAATGGACCATGTGACTGTTGTCATAAGGAGTTAGCAGTCAGCCCAGCCTTATTAACAGCTGTAGAATTGATCATGACACTGCTTCTGCTCTCCTTCTGTTGAACATAAGAATATGTCTGTCTTAAGGTGGGCAAAGGATCCTTACCAAGTACTTGGACCCGAATCTGATCATACTCCACATTTAGCCCAGCAGGAAAATCATATATGCGCTTCTTCTCGATCAATTTCTGGAACTTAACTGCATCAGCCGGACATGAAGCCTGTAAGTCCTGATAGAAATCCAACACTTGCCATAGACCACTCAATTCCTCATAATACTGAGCAACAGTCAACTCACCTTGTTTCATTCCATGAATCTTATTCCTAAGCTCATAAACTTGTGCATCATTCCCAACTTGAGAATAAGTCTGAGAAACAGCACTCCAAATGACAGCTGCACTATCCAACAGTAAATACCCACGAGTTATATGAGGTTGCATAGAATTGATGAGCCATGACATAACAAGAGAGTTCTCCGGCTCCCACTGATTGTAGGTAGAACTAGCACTTTCTAACTTTTTCTTATCTTCAGTGATATACCATTACAGTCCTCTAGCCTGAATGAACAGTAGACAGGATCTATACCATGCCAAATAATTAGTTTCATCCAACTTTACAGGATTAATTTGTAAAGAGGGATTATCACCGACAAATCTAGCCTTTGTTTCAAAGGCTTCCTTCTTTCCATCGGTCATTTTTCAATTAAAGGAATAGGTACTGAGGCAGAAAGCAAGAAACTGGGCAACAGAAGGTACCAAAAAATAAATGTGCAAACCAGGTGTGGAAACACGTTGGTCAGAGGCGCGCCAGACAGGGAAGGTCGTCGGCAAGAGGCACGGCCGGAGAAATCACCGGAAAAAGGGTGCACGCACCGGCACGTGAAGAATGACGCGAGGCTTCTGGAGGCGTGTGAGCTCACTCACTTCACCGGACGGCGGGGAGACTCCGGGCGTAGGCCGATCGGCTGGTGTCCTTCCTCCTCAAGTGGGTGGTGACAGTCACCTCCCTTCTTAGAATGACGTAGAAGCTTGACCCACAAAAAAACCTACCCAGAGCTACACTGTTAACGCCAAAAAAATTTTGACACAGCTCTGATACCATATAGAAGACAGAGAATTTAGAGAATTTCTTTTATATTTCTTCGTACAAAAATGATTTACAAGAATTCTAATTTATACACAAAGGCTAGGACTAAATAGGAAACTAATAAATACAATGATTCTTAATTATATTCTAATTTACAGCTAATTTACACTAATTAAGGGATTTACACTAATTAAGGGATTTTAACACAAAAAAAAGAAAGTTTTTTTTTCTTAACAAGCAATTTGATAAAAAGGACTTCATAAATAAACAAAACCCACAATGCAAGTTAGATACTTATTATTCATTATACACAAATTTTCAACATAAGGCAGTAAAAATCTAGAAGTAACCTGAAAAGGAAAACCAAGGAAATTCTGTGGGTTAATTATGTTGATTGTTATTGAACTTGCTAATATATTTTTGTTACAAAACTTCTACTTGTTACAATGACCTAGTTTTGACTTTCCATTTTGGATTTTTCATCTAATTCCAAAAAAAATCCCATCAAAAAACTTACATGGACCACCTTTTTTAGCAACATTGCTTACATTTTTAGGTTTCATAAATTGAATACACTTGAAACATGCATTTCTAACTTGTAAATTAAGAAATATAAATGAATAATTTTGTTTATTTTAATAAAACAAGTGGTCCACATTAGCAACACTATGGCTATGAAATTAGTGAGAGT
Source organism: Hevea brasiliensis (assembly GCF_030052815.1). Lineage (NCBI taxonomy): Eukaryota > Viridiplantae > Streptophyta > Magnoliopsida > Malpighiales > Euphorbiaceae > Hevea > Hevea brasiliensis. Next base: position 42,466,187 of record NC_079508.1, on the reverse strand, counting down.
ATAATTAACCCTTAACAATTGGAATTTTTCCCAGAATCAATTGAACCAAATTAAAATGAAATTAGAGTTATGTGACCTAATTGGAACAAATTAAAGCTACAAAATTAAATTGGAATTCTATGATAAATGACCATTAGTATAATTAACCCAACTTTTATTCTTTTAAATTGACATTTTTTTCAAATCAAAGATATCACAATAATACGATGTAGAATATCAAACCAACATAAAGTACAATATCATAGTCAAAAGAAGGAACCTACATCATTGCCCAAAGAAAGTACCAATTCAGGGATTCGATCCATGTCGGGCATGTGCTGGTCAAGTATAACAGGAAGCCTAGATAAATTTCCATGAGAGTCAATATAAATGCAGAAATACTCTTCTAGCATTTCAGCCTTTTCCTTCAGCAACTCAGTATTCATCTGGAGAAAATCACGGCATGATATAAGATAATAGCAGAACAGAAAATTCCATTGTAACTACACCAATTAAAAACCTTTTTACAGTTCAAAAATTGAAGCTTTGCAATCCAATCAGATTGAGGCAATGAAGAAAAATTAAAAATTAAAAAAAAATGTCATTGCCATTATGAGCCTAGAAAACAAATTCAGGTGACAAAATATTAAAGAAACTAGAGCAACAAAAGGAATATACATATATTTAAGAACCTCTAGCATATTCCACCATTACAACTAAAATGCATGCAATCTTGACTGTCTAACAGCATGCCTACATGGAGCACACAGAATACCTAAAGCCAAGGCACACAGCACAAGTATATACTTGAGGGATATGATGCACATATCTATATATTTCATTCCAATCCCAACAAGTGAGAAAACTACCCCTTGAAATAGTCAAAATGAAATTTCTTTAAGGTTCAAGACACTTGGTAATTGCAAAATAAAAACATAACGAAAATCAAAATGGAAGTAACCAGTCTGAAGAACAGAAGCTACTTCTGCAATCTTCTCTTTCAGGTCATCATTTTCATTCGATTCTGGATCCAAGTCTTCTTCTTTCAAAGCCAACATAATGAGCTCTGGCAAGGGGGCCGGATCACTTAGTTGTATAGCATTAAAATGTGCAAACCGGCGTAGAACTTGTTGATACATAAGCTCTTTGCTGTTGAATCATAGAAACAAAAGTAGTTATTCAAATGAGGGGAGAAAGAGAACCAATTTTTTCCCTAGTGGGCTTGGCCCACATCTTACATCATTAGGGTTGCTAGACCCTTTTTGCAGTTTGGGATATTGGCCACCACTGAACCAAAGAAACCACAAAAAAGATATTTCATAGGTATTGCTCCAAAAATTAAATTAAAGAATAGAGAGAGAGAGAGAGAGAGAGAGAGAGAGAGAGAGAGAGAGAGAGAGAGAGGTTGTTATCCTCCAGAACCGGCTTTAAATAAAAAAGGTTATTAATTCAGGGAATTGGGGAAATAGGAGAGAAACCAAAAAGGCATACATGTAACTTTACACAAATACAAATAATAAAAATAATAATAATAATAATAATAATAATTTAAGTTCAGTACACTTGCCAGAAACAAATGAATGTTATGCTGCTATAAAAAGGTCATTAATTCAAGGAATTAGAAAAATAAGGAAGAAACAGAAAGGGCATATATTAAACTTTACGCAAATCCAAAAAACACATTTTTATCTCAAGTTCACTACATTTGCAAGATACAAATGGGTGCTATGATGCTATTAAAAAAAGCAATTAATTCAGGGAATTAAGGATATAGGAGAGAAACAAAAAATGGCATATATGTAACTTTGCACAAATCCAATGAACGCATTTTTTTACCTCAAGTTCACTACATTTGCAAGGTACAAATGAGTACTATGCTGAAGCAATGCAAAAATATCATCTGCCATTCCAATATATGTGCACTGTCGTACAATGTCCAGCAGACCTACATGATTATAATTCAGCGTGAACTATTAATAAATACTTGACTCCAACAAAGGATTTCAACGCCAAACACATGAAAAGTTTTATCAAAGATACCAGAATGACAGTTGCAATCAATATCATTAATCAGCTCTTGAATGCTAGTGAGATCAGCAGTTTCCTTTGGGTTCCTTCTTTGCCTAACCGAAGACCTACAGTTATACAATTTACACAAAATGTGGTAATTAAGTATGCACATAAGCTCATTCATCTTAAAAATTTTAAAAGAAAAATATGTGTATGTATAATGCTAATGCTAATGCTAATGCTAATGGCCACATTTGACATTTCATTGAAAATTTTAGGGAGAAATAAAAGGAACATATTTACATGATGGACAAAGAAGGGACCAAGGAAAGCCAAACACTGTACCCCAACCTTACAACAAATAAAATCCCATAGCGAAAGGTTTTAAATGATCCTCTCCAACTTTAAAGCACTGTTTTGAACATTACCTAAGGATGATAGTAAAACAATCAAAAGCTCTTTAATTTTCTTCGTTTTAATTGGCATATCAGGCCGGGAATTGATCAGGATGAAGTTACATATCTTAAGGAGCAGTTTTAATTGAATTTGGGGTATAAGAGATAATTAAACTCATTTGGTAAAATTATCTCGCTTAATACATTAAACTTGCAATGATCTTTTCTTATAAACTGTTCTTTGAACTTTCATATCAAAATATGATGACGAATTAACACCTCACTATTACTATCACCATCATCTATCATCACATTACTATCTCTCTCCATTGACGTTTTCATTACCATCTTCACCATTTCTATTGCACCATTATTGCCAATACCACTGGTACCATCACTCTCACTACCTCAGGCGTTTACTATTGTTTTTCTATTTTCAATGATAATAATTATCAATCTATAAAACTCAGCACTTAGTACTGCAACCACTAATAGTACATCTGTAATCCAATTATTAAATGTTAACCATAAATTTTTCAATCCCGGGTCCCACCTTTGATATTGCCAGTCTACATATTTACTTCAATAGTTTTATTCATAGATTAATAGACAAAAGAGTAACTAATATGCAATGAATTTTCAAATAAATATAAGAAAGGCATTTGAAAGTACCCATGGCTCAATTATTCATATAAAAGCTCATATACACAAACTAAGAATCATACCTTACAGCAGTCAAGGTAGAATTCTTTACAAGAGGGTGAAGAGGCTTGGCTTCAAAGTAGGCATGCAACCTTCCAGCTGGATCCAACACATCAGTTCTTACCATTTTATTCACAGGAATTTTTTGTGATTTTGACCCTAATCAAAATGAAATAACACAATATGGTTTAACAAAACATCCCAAAATAACAAACAAATGGACATGACAAGAGCATGAGGCTAACCGGCATATTATTTGCATACCAGAGAGTGAGGGTTCAACATTCAAATCCTTGCTTGTACTCAAATGACAACTTGGAGAAGGATCCACCGTCTAACACATGCATGAGACAAAATATACATAATGCAAAAGTTAAATTGCAATCTAGTATACAGAGAGCTTCAGAAATAGTGAATCACAAAAATTAAGTATATAGAGTCTTATTAAAATATATATTGGACTGCTTTATTTTTTAGACAAGATCCAAAAGTATTTTGAAGTGTTTTGCGATGAATTGTTTCAAATTGTAATCACCCACAGTATAGTGGAACATCTTGTCCTGGATAAGTATACTGTTTTCAGGTTTTTGTTAAGTTCCCTTTCTCAACAGCTAAGATGGAGCATAGATGCCAACTCTATTCCCCACAACCCTTGTCAAAGGGGAGGGAAGGGGAGAAGAAAGAGAAAGCAAGCAAATTAAATCTGAAATGAGAAAGTTTCAAAAGAGTTTTCCTATTCTCTAATTTTTAGAACAATATGTTCTCTGGAACTTTTGATGAGTTGCTTTCTGCTGCTTGAGTGGTTTCACGTTTATTTTTTAGATTATGGGTTGTGAGAAAATAGAACAGAAGAAGAATATTGAGAATGATTGAAGAGCTTGATTATTCCCTCTTGCCAATGGTGTCAATTTATAATCTTTACAAGACAACTAAATAGGAAATACTATCCTAATTAAATACGTAATTATAGCAACGATTATAGCACCTAAATATATTCACACAATCACTACAAATACACATATCCTAGCTATTCATGGTACATATCTTAACACTCTCCCTCAAGCTAGAGCGTACAAATCATATGCTCCAAGCTTATTACAAATATATTCAATCCGAAAGCCTCTGAGAGATTTTGTCAGGATATCTGCTAATTGGTCATTTGAGCTAACAAAGCTAGTGGCAATACACCCAGGTTCAATCTTTTGTCTGATGAAATGATAATCCACCTCTATATGTTTCGTTCTCTCATGAAACACTGGATTACAGGCAATGTGAAGTGCAACTTGATTGTCACAGATTAGCAGCATTTGTTTAAGTTCCCCATACTTCAACTCTTGGAGAAGTTGTTTCAACTATATAAGTTCACAAGTTGCCAAAGTCATAGCTCGATATTCTGCTTCTGCACTTGACCTAGCAACCACATCTTGCTTCTTACTTTTCCAAGAAATCAAATTACCTCCAATCATAATGCAATATCCTGAAGGAGATCGTCTGTCTGAAGGAGAACCTGCCCAATCTGCATCTGAGTAACCAATAATCTGTGAATGACCCCTGTCTTCATATAATAGGCCTTGTCCTGGAGCTCCTTTAATATATCTAAGTATCCAAATAACTGCATCCCAATGAATACTACATGGTGCTTGAAGGAACTGACTGACCACACTTACAGCAAATGAGATGTCTGGGTGTGTGATAGTAAAATAATTGAGTTTTCCAACCAATTTCCGGTATCTACCAGGATCCTCTAATGGCTCCCCTTGTCTAGGAACAAATTTGACTTTTGGATCCATAAAAGTATCTGTGTGTCTACAGTCTAACATGCCTGTCTCTGTCAGTATATCCAAAGCATATTTCCTTTAAGAAATGGCGATACTTGTCTTGGATTGTGCCACTTCAATCCCCAAGAAATACTTTAGCTTCCCAAGATCCTTAGTCTGAAAATGACTGGACAAGTGTTGTTTGAGTTTTGAGATCCCAACATGATCATTTCCTGTAATAACAATGTCATCAACATAAACAACGAGATAAATGCACTTATCATGGCCATTATGGTGGAAAAATACTGAATGGTCAGCTTCACTCCGAGACATTCCAAATTGTTGGACTACAGTATTGAACCATCCAAACCATGCTCTCGGAGATTGTTTCAAGCCATATAAAGAATGCCGTAGGTGACACACCAAACTAAATCCCCCCTGAGCAACAAACCCTGGTGGTTGCTCCATATAAACTTCCTTAGCTAGCTTGCCATGTAAAAAGGCATTTTTGATATCCAGTTGATAAAATGGCTAGTGATGAATGGCAGTTAAGGAAATAAGAAGGCGAACCGAGGCAATCTTAACCACAAGAGAGAAAGTATCACTGTAATTGAGGCCAAAGATCTGAGTATAGCCCTTTGCAACACGACGGGCTTTAAGTCTATCAATCTAGCCATCAGGCCCCACCTTGACTGTATAAACCCATCGACAGCCAACAGTAGATTTACCCTTCGTTAGTGGCACCAAATCCCAAGTGCCATTGTTATGGAGAGCAGTTATCTCTTCAACCATTGCATTACACCATCCTGGATGTTCCAAAGCTTCTCTAACAGTCTTAGGTACAGATACATTAGACAAAGTGGTTATAAAAGCATAGTAGGAAGGAGACAAACGATGAGAACTCACAAAATTATAAATAGGATGAGGATTTCGAGATGAACAAATACCTTTTCAGATGGCAATGGGAGGAGTAGCATTGTCTGTTGAAGGCGAGATCGGAATAGGTGAAGATGGAGGAGGGCAAGAGTCACCAGGAGCCGGTGTTGTACCTGTATCAAGCAAAGGAGCATCAATGGTGTTAGTGGGAGGATGAGGACAACGTGAGTAGACGTGTAGAGGTGGTGGACTGATTGGTGGTGGAGGAAAAGTAGAAACTGGTAAGGCGGTGGGAATAAAAACCTTGGATGCGATGTTGGAGGAAAAATAGAGAGATGTTTCAAAGAAGGTTACATCAGCTGATACAAAGTATTTATTTGTAAGTGGGTTGTAGCATTTGTAACCTTTTTGAAGTCTAGAATATCCAAAAAAGACACATTTTATTAATTTGGACTGAAGTTTGTCTTTGCCAAGAGTGTGATCATGAACAAAACAAATACAACCAAATACACGCAGGGACAACTGATGGGCATCTTGGTCGGGAAACAAAATGGAATGAGGACTCTGATTCTGCAAAACAGAAGAAGGCATTCGGTTAATTAAGTAACAAGCAGTAAGAATAGCATCTCCCCAAAAACGAAAAGGAACATTATGGTGAATGAGTAAAGTGCGGGCAGTCTCAACTAGATGACGATTCTTTCGTTCGGCAACCCCATTTTGTTGAGGGCTATAAGCACATGAAGTTTGATGAGTAATACCCTGAGAAGATAAGAAATGTGTAAAGGGAGTAAACAAATATTCTTTTGCATTGTCACTACGAAGTATTTTAATAGAAACACCAAATTGATTACGTATTTTAGTAGAGAATTTTTGAAATATAGAGAATAATTCAGAACGAGTCTTCATTAAAAATAACCAAGTACAACGAGAATAATCATCAACAAAAGTAACAAAATAATAAAGTCCCAAAGTTGTACTGACACAACTTGGACCCCAAATGTCTGAATGGACAATTTCAAACATGGACTTAGCCCTATTATTGACTCGCTTGGGAAAGGAAACACGACTTTGTTTCCCAAGTTGACAGGACTCACATTCAAAAAAAGATAAACTAGAAAGACTAGGAACTAATTTTTGCAATTTGGCAAGACTCGGATGATCCAAACGATTGTAAAGAATATCAGCGGAAGTGGTAGAGGCAAGAGCAACCGGAGAATTTGAAATAGAAAGATGGTACAACCCTTGTGACCCACATCCTACTCCAATCATCTTCCCGATACTCCGATCCTGCACAACAACAGAGTCAACTGTAAAGGTGACAGAACAATTGAGATTTTTAGTCAATTTACTAATAGAGATTAAATTATATGGACATTCTGGAGTGAACAAAACTGTGGTTAAAGGAATAGATAGAACGATTTTTACTTCTATGCCCTTAACTAAAGTTTGTGAACCATTAGCCAAAGTAACTTTAGACAAAACCAGAGGAGAAACTAGAGATGAGAAAAGGCTTTTGTTACCAGATATATGATCAAAAGCACCAGAGTCTAGGATCCATGGACCAATAAGCGAAGACTGTGTTAGATAAGCAAAGGAATTACCAGAATGAACACTGCTAGAAGATTGTTGTTTGGCTGTTTGATATTGTAAATACTCCTTGTAATCAGCTCCAGTTAATAGGATATAATCTGACACCTGATCCTTTCCATCAAGTAATGGAAGAATATCATTTTCACCGGATTGAGCCATATGAGCAGTTTTCGCTAGGCTAGGCTGTGACAGCCACGGACTCCCAGAAAGTGACCGGAAAAAGAAGGAAAGTTCCTCCCTATTAGGACTTTGTTTCAAATTTCAAATCAGACCCACCGAGGGCTCTGATACCATGTGAGAAAATAAAATGGAAGAAGAATATTGAGAATGATTGAAGAGCTTGATTATTCCCTCAAGCCAATGGTGTCAATTTATAATCTGTATAGGACAACTAAATAGGAAATACTATCCTAATTAAATACGTAATTATAGCCACGATTCTAGCACCTAAATATATTCACACAATCACTACAGATACACATATCCTAGCTATTTATGGTACATATCTTAACATGGGTCAAGGATGTTTTGGTAATCTTAAGATTGCTTGCATGAACTAGGCTTTATCTTATTGAGTTGCAGTTTAAGTCTTTAATTCAGTCTTCATTGATAGTCTAAGATTTGTTTAATATTTAACCTTAGTTTTGTTTGCTATAATGATAAGCAATAGATTTAGAGTTATATATACGATGTTTCATCAACATGAGTAAGTGAAAAGAACACTTCATGGTAAAGAAAGAAATTGACACTTTATAATTTGTAGTGCACCTGCCGACTTGAATTGGTACAATAAGCATAACATGCTAAACCTAACCTCAAACAAGATATGTAAAAAAAAAAAAAATTAAAAATGAAGAAGAAAAAGAAGAAAAGAATATTATAGATGGTGAGGATAACATATCACTAATATGCGAAGAATAGACTAGGGTATATTTCCAGCCACCATGATGGGAGCAACCAGGGATACAAGATGTTATGGTCCCGGCTAACGGATCTAGTTATGGGTCGATGGGTAGTAGGAGGGGTTGGTGTTTGGGTTAGGGTGTTTCCTTGAGCGACCTATGGTGGAAGACAAGAAAAAGTCAGACTCGTTAAAGGGAGCCTGAAACCTCAGTCAAGAAGACTTAAATTGGGTTTTAACAGTCTGTTTTATTCCATCAGATTTGCTGAATATATACAAGTGCAGAAATAACTACTCCCTACATACAAGGAGCACTACTTCTATATGGAGGAATAACCTCCCACTAACAACAAGAAAATAGGAAAATGGAGAAATACCCTCCTACAATGCAGGAATGTTGAAACAGAATCAAAACAGAAAGAGAACAACTACTGCTGACTAATTCAGCCACTCAATTACTGGTGACTTGGATTTAGGACCATGGGTATAACGGGAATATACTTGCAGGGGTTTGGTAACATTACTTCCCGCCCCCAATGGAAGCTTGTCCGCAAGCTTGAAGTCTGGAAACTTGTCTGTTATATGCTGGACCCTTTCCCACGAAGCATCTGCTGGTGAAGAATGACTCCAATGAATTAAAACCTCCGAATTCCTCCTTTGATACGATGATCCGTAATGGCTAAAGGATGGACAGGATCCTCCAAAAGAATGGTAGGTGGTAATGTTGGAGTGACAGTCGACCGGCATGATAGGGCTTGAGATAGGAAACATGGAAAACAGGGTGGATCTTGGACTCTGCTGGAAGGTCTAGTTTATAGGCCATGGTGCCAATGCATTCCAGAACCCGAAAGGGTCCGTAAAACCTGGCGGACAGCTTGTGATTAGTTCTTTTTGCAACTGACTGTTGTCTATACGCCTTTAAACGTAGCAGGACCATGTCACCAACTTTAAATTCCAGCGAGCGGTGGGACTGATCATAAGTGGCTTTCATCTTATTTTGGGCTTGTAACAGATTTTGGCGAAGTAGGTGCAGCATGTTATCCCGTTGGCGCAGAACAGTATCAACCGCTTCAATTGAAGAACTGCCATGCAAGTAAGATAATAGTCGAAGAGGTGGTCGACCATAAACAGTGTCAAAAGGTGTGGATTTAAGTAAGGTATGGTAGCTGGTGTTGTAGTAGTATTCAGCCCAAGACAACCAATCAATCCACTTTGATGGCGATGAGCTAGTGAAACAGCGGAGATACATTTCAACAGTACGGTTCACAACCTCTGTCTGTCCGTCAGATTGTGGATGGTAAGAGGAACTGAAACACAGCTTGGTCCCACATAAATGGAATAGTTCTTTCCAAAAAGAACTTGTGAAAGTCACATCCCTGTCACTGACCATAGTTTCTGGCAACCCATGTAATTTAAAAATGTTGTCAAAGAAGGTGCGAGCGACACTTACAGCGGTGTACGGGTGAGTGAGAGCCAAAAAATGTCCGTACTTTGAGAACCGATCAACGACAACCATTAAAACATTTTTTCCGCGTGAAGTGGGAATGCCTTCTATGAAGTCAATGGAGATATCAGCCCAAATTTGAGTGGGAACGGGCAAAGGTTGAAGGAGTCCCGCCGGTTGTAGTGTGTCAGTTTTATGCCGCTGACATACATCACAAGAACGCACAAAATCCCTTACGAAATTTTTCATCCCCTGCCAATAGAAATCTCTAGTGATTCTGTATAATGTCTTCTGGTAACCTTCATGACTTTGGTTGTGAAGAGCACTAACAACCAGCTGAATTGATGGGGAATTGGGAGGCAGGTAAACTCTGTTATTGTAGAAGAGTAACCCATCCCGAAAAACCCATTTTGAAGCGACTGTTCCATTGGTAATTGCAGAGATTTGTTGCTGAATTGCTGGTGAATCACTATGTTCCTTCCGAATTTCATCAAACAAACTGAGTTGAGGCATGGAAACAGCCATAAGGATTGAATCATCGGCATTCCGTCGAGAAAGAGCGTCCGCCACCACATTAGATTTGCCAGCCCTGTATTCAACAGTAAAAGAAAAACCCAGGAGCTTGCTAATCCAATGTTGTTGAGTTGCTGAGAGATGGCGCTGCTCAAGCAGATATTTCAATGTATAATGATCTGTCCGAACAATAAATTCACGTCCCCACAGATAGGAATGCCAATGCTTTAGTGCCTTCACTAAGCCAATCAATTCTCGCTCGTAAGCCGGAAGATTTTGATGACGAGCTGCCAAGGAACGGCTGAAATATGCGACTGGCCGGTTGTGTTGTAACAAGACTGCTCCAATCCCTGTACCAGAAGCGTCACATTCTATAACAAAAGTTAGATCAAAATTCGGTAGAAGCAGGATTGGAGTAGATGTCAAGGCTGCCTTTAACTTCTGGAATGCATCGATAGCGTGATCAGTCCAGTGGAAGTTGTTTTTACGCAGCATAGCAGTGAGGGGGGCGACAATGATGCCGTAATTCTGCACAAACTTGCGATAATAACCTGTGAGCCCTAGGAATCCACGTAACCCACGAATGGTGTTGGGCTTTGGCCATTCTAATACAGCAGCAACTTTGGACTGATCCACCTGCACTCCTTGGGAAGAAATAATATGACCCAAATAGGAAATCTGAGATTGACCAAAGACACACTTCGACCGTTTGAGGACCAACTGGTTCTGTAACAGCAATTGGAAAACCAGCCGCAAATGGTGGATGTGTTCTGCCCAGGATTGACTGAAAACCAAAATATCGTCAAAAAAGACGAGTACAAATTTTCGTAAGTAAAGTTGGAATACCTCGTTCATTAGCGCCTGAAAAGTTGAGGGAGCGTTGGATAATCCAAACGGCATCACCAGGAATTCAAAGTGTCCGTGGTGAGTGCGGAAGGCAGTTTTCTCTATATCAGCAGGATGCATCCCCACCTGAAAGTAACCCGAAAGCAGATCTAACTTTGAGAAGAACTTAGCTCCACCCAATTCCTCCAATAATTCGTCAATAACCGGAATAGGGAATTTGTCTTTGATGGTTTTGGCGTTTAATTCTCTGTAATCAACACAAAGGCGCCAGGAACCATCAGCTTTGGGAACCAGAATCACCGGCGACGAGAATGGGGAACGGCTGGGACGGATTATACCCTGCTGTAACATTGCAGCACATTGCTTTTCAATTTCGTCCTTCTGACCATGAGGGTAACGGTATGGTCGAACTACCACAGGACCAGCTCCGGGGATTAGGGGAATACGATGATCACAAGATCTGCTAGGGGGCAGCCCAGTAGGAGCATTGAATAAAGAAGCAAATTCCGCCAATAATTTCTGGAGTTGGATGTCTGGGTCAGATGAAATCTGCATGTTGTTCAGATCTGAACCGTGGGAAGAGCTTGAAGAAGTAATACCCTGCAATGTCACTAAGTGGCCCTGTTGATAAAAGCTCATGCTCATAACGGTGAAATCCCACAGAATGGGTCCCAAGGTTCGAAGCCAATTAACCCCCAAAACCATATCGAAATTGGTTAAGGGTAAAACAAACAAATCAACCATGAAAGAATTAGACTTCAGAAGGACCGGAATTCCCTTACAAATACCTGGGCTAGTAAGTTGCTCGCCATTGGCAACGTGTACCTTTAAACCATTCTGTTTGTTTACCACAGCATTCAGTTCCTCAACTTTTGCGGCAGAAACAAAACTGTGAGTGCTGCCGGAGTCGATGAGGATCAAGACTTGCCCAAGCATCCAACTGCCTATCAACCTCATGGACTGGGGATTTCGAATCCCAGTAATGGCATTCAAAGAAATTTCTGGATCAGCTGTGAAATCCTCTACATCTTCCGTCTCTTCCAAATCAATCCAGAACAATTTCTTACATTGATGGCCTCGAACAAACTGCTCATCACAATTAAAACAGAGTCCTTTCTTCCGCCTCTCCTCCATTTCATCAGGGGACAGCCGCCTCACTATCCGATTGGCGCGGTTGTCAGGTGGAATTGCAGCGCGACGAGTATCCCTCGCAGCTGAAGAACGTGGAAACAGTTTGCGTTCATACAGCCGAGAAATGCTCATAGCATTAACCAAGTCAGTGGGATGGTGAAGCTCCACTTCAACCGCAATGGAGTCTTGTAAACCACTGAGGTATAATTGGACCTTCTGGTGTTGAGTGAGAGTTCCAGCCCGAGACACAAGAGCCTCAAACTGATTCTGATAATCCGCGACAGACCCCATTTGCTTCAGTTTAGCTAATTCACCAAGTTTGTTGCTGCGGATTGGAGGCCCAAAACGGAGGTTACATTGGTGAGAAAACTCAGCCCAAGAGGGATTCGGAATGTCATCCAGCAACTGCATGTACCAAAGTTGGGCAATTCCTTCGAGAAGGTATGAAGCTAAACTGACCATCTCTTCTTCCGGAGTTTGTTGGTGCTGAAAGAAGTGTTTGCGACGGTTTAGCCATCCCAAAGGGTCATCTTTCCCATCATAGCGAGGAAAATCCAGTTTTGTGAATTTCGGTACAAACGAGCTTCCTCCAGATTTTTCAGAATTCGCAGTACCCGAAATTCCCTTATCTCTCCGTAAGCTTGCTGGACTTCCAGTGCTGCTGGTTTGGAAATCCTTTTTAGTGGATTCCCATTCCTGAGTTAGAGCATCGAATTTGGCGTCAGATTCCTTGTTGGATTGTTGCTCGGCTAATAACAAGTTAAAGAGCTTAGCCAGCTGGTCTTGAACAGAATCTCCCATAACTGCAGGCTCTGATACCAAACTGTTATGGTCCCGGCTAACGGATCTAGTTATGGGTCGATGGGTAGTAGGAGGGGTTGGTGTTTGGGTGTTTGGGTTAGGGTGTTTCCTTGAGCGACCTATGGTGGAAGACAAGAAAAAGTCAGACTCGTTAAAGGGAGCCTGAAACCTCAGTCAAGAAGACTTAAATTGGGTTTTAACAGTCTGTTTTATTCCATCAGATTTGCGAATATATACAAGTGCAGAAATAACTACTCCCTACATACAATGAGCACTACTTCTATATGGAGGAATAACCTCCCACTAACAACAAGAAAATAGGAAAATGGAGGAATACCCTCCTACAATGCAGGAATGTTGAAACAGAATCAAAACAGAAAGAGAACAACTACTGCTGACTAATTCAGCCACTCAATTACTGGTGACTTGGATTTAGGACCATGGGTATAACGGGAATATACTTGCAGGGGTTTGGTAACACAAGATTTTGCTTCTGGTGGAACTGCAATTGTTTAATATAGTAAAAATATTTATAGCTAATAATAAAGTGGATAGAATTGGGATAATCTGACATAACTAAAGACTAAGCCAGCTGCTGGATCATATAAGAACAAAGCCACTTTAATCCTCTTGTTTTGTAATTGACTCTTTAGAGGTAGGTTTGGAGGGAGAAAGGCTAACTGTTTATAGTTAGACTAAGCCTAAAAAGTAACAGAAAGTTCAAGTACTGAGCTTCACTGCCATATTTTAAATGTACCTGTTCATGAAATGTCTTTGCTTCATCTGAGCTCCTCAACTTTGATTCTACAGCCAATTGTATCTTTTCAACAATAATTTCCTGATTCAGAAGGCTTACCTGCATATTAATACATGAATCACTTGTTATAAGAACAAAGAGTATAGTTCTGATAGAATTAAAGAGAACAGTAAAATAAAATGCACACACAATTTCTACACAAGATTCGTTCATGTGCATATTCATCTCAGCACCTTTCATCTTCCATTTTCGCCAATCAAATAGTATGAGTCCTACCATTGGTTATGCAATCTTACATTGCTAAAGAATAATCATATACATCATTCCACATGAGTTTATCTTGTTCTTCTGCAGAATGATTTCAACAACTCAGATTGTTGGATAGGATCTGGTAATTAGTCTAACAAACATACCTCTCTCTTTGTTGGATGCACATTCACATCAATGTGATCAGATGGCAACACAATGGACATGTATACAAAAGGCTTTGATGCTTTCGGTAAGGTGGCAGCATAAACAATTTCAAGAGCTCTCTTCAAAGCATTGCATTCCACAAGTCTATCTGAAGTAAAGAAAAGAACAAAACAAAGAAAAATTAAAATAAAAAGGTTAAAAACATATATCTATCCATGAACACATGAGTGTGTTATTATGTGGACTAAAAGACCTTACTAATCAATTTCAAAGGACATCTATACAAAAGGTATATCCACCAGTCTATTTGAATTAAAGAAATGAACAAAATAAATGAAATTTAAAATAAAAAAGTTAAAAACATATCTCCATCCATGTACACATGACTTTGTTATTACTAGTCTAGCCCTCATTAAAAAAAAAAAAAAAAAAAAAAAAAGGAAGAGTAATGTCACACCCTTTTCTCTTGTAGATAAAATGTATTTATCACAAAGCACCAAAGGTGGTGGCACTCATGTTACAAGGGGTATACAACAATAAAATCTACATTTAAAAAAATCGCCTGCAAGATCACAGAATTATTAAATCAACATCAAAATATCTTTCTAGATGGCATTCTATAATTTCAGAAGCCCTCAAATTTCAATCATCAACAACACACCTCTGTATGCTAACAAAATTTAGATCTTAAGGCAGAAAAATCAAATTCAATACATTCTTTCTCAACCAAACTATTCACAACTTTATGTGTAACTATGTCAAAAGCAACATTGCTTCATCAGAAGATCCAACAAATCCACTAAGTTGAAGTGAAAGTCTTTTAAATCAAATGAACATTTTCCCTTCTCAAATTTTGAAGAAAATACATACCATTGATAAAAAGCACCATTGTCATTTTCTTTGCAATGTAATTAGAATTTGATATGAATCCATTCATATCAAAAACTGAACTAGAGGGATCACTGTCTGAAGCTTCTATTTTCATTAGATTGCGAGCAACTGAGACCCCATAAACAGATCGGATGGAATCCAGCCTTGAAGATGTGGCTACTGAATGTACATCTGCTCTGGCAGCTCCATGCTGATTGCAGTAGCATTATAAAGTGTTTATGCAAATAGCCCACTCCAAACATAAAACTATAGAAGTTCATGTGAAAAAAATATACTTTTGATAATCAAAGAAACCAACCTTTCTGCAAGAAAAGCTCACATTTATGTGATGAATGGAAAACCGGCATAGCAAGTCTACAATTTTTGAATAATCATCAGCAGAATTATGGAGTGTCTTCCTCCGAGCAATCATGTTATAGAACAAGTTCTCTATCTAACAAGACAATCACCCAAAGGAAATAAAAATCCACACAAAAACCTCATGTCATATAATAAGTTCTCTTCTATTCCCAATTTTGTTAAGGTTTAGTTTGCTTTCTAAACAGCAACAAATCCTAGTAAAAATGGTCAGGTTCACACCATTATCTGAGTCCCTTTCACAGCCGCACACGCCTTCGGCTGGTTCTCCATGACACCATCTCTATAAGATACTCTGAAAAACAAACTCCAAAAACCAAAATTAGAATTGAAGATATAACAGAGGCATTTAATCAAACAAGTAGAATACACACACCTGTAGCCGTGCAACTGACCTTCAGTGATGGTGGTGACCGTCACATGAGCCACATAGGTCATACTAGCCAACGCCTCTCCCCTGAAGCCCATCGACTTTATCGACTGCAAATCCTCAAAAGTGGACAGCTTCGACGTAGTGTGCCTCTCGCATAGTATAGGCAAATCCTCATACTATGAAGCATAAAAAACAAAAAATAAAATTTGAAAAAACAAACCGAAAGAAAATTAGAAAAAATATATATATTTATTTGAGGGCTCGCAACTTACTCGAATACCATGACCATCATCGGAGACTTGGATGAGTTTGAGGCCACCGTCCTTGACGACAACGTTAATGGAGGTAGAGTGGGCATCTAGACTGTTCTCCACTAGCTCTTTCACCGCCGATACGGGTCGTTGAATAACCTCTCCAGCGGCGATTCGATTAACCACGGACTCGTTTAGACGATGAATCTTTGGAGGATCTTTGGGCACAGGAACAGGTAATGATGATGATGATGATGAATCTATTTCCATTGTGTGAGTTGGTGCCTCTCCCGCCTAGAATGAGTGGGCGGGTATTGGGATGAAGTGGCACACAGAGAGCGGGAGAAAATGATAATTATATGCATCTTCGGCCCACCGCGCAACCATCAAAGCCGCGTAATTATTTTAAAAAGTTATTAACTCTAATTTTTTTATGAAATTAACTTAATTACAATTTAATTTCACAAAATTTAATAAATTTTATTAAAAAAATAAAATTAAAAATTTTTATGAATATACCCATAAAAATTAAGTGATCATCTGATATTTACCCATAAAAATTCATACAATTGAACCCACTATCAAATATCAATAACAAATAAATAAATAAATAAATAAATAAATATATATATATATATATATATATATATATATATATATATATATATATATATATATATATATAAACTCTACTAGACTTTTGTTTGATTATCACTTTTATTATTTACTTATTAACAAGTTTAGGGTTGAAATTCACTTATTTAAATTAAATAAAAATTAAAAATAAAAAGATTAAATTATTATTGTATAATGCATGAGTGATACTAAAAAAAAATTAACAATCGACTCGGTCAATTGTAAATATACTAAAATCATTATTAATCAATTTAGCAATCGATTTAACAATTGATTCAACTAGTTGCAATGAGCCTAATTACAAATAGCAGCTAACAATTAAATAGTTGCTTAAATTAATGAAATTTAAAAAATAAAACTTTTGATAAAAAAATTATTTGTTATTAGTAGCAATCGAAACATAATCAGTTATAAAAAATTTTTTATCTTTAATTTTGTAATTTTGTAATTAATTTATAAATCGATTACTATTTGTAACTAATTTAGTAATCAAAAAATTGATTGCTAATTTTGAAAAATTATTAAAAAAATAAATTTTTAAATAAAAAATTAAAATAAATAAATTTTTCAAAAATTACTAAAATAATAAATTATTAATGAAAGTTAGTACTAAAAATTAATATAAAATATTATAAAAATTACTAATAATAACTATTCTACAAAAAATATTAACAAAAAATTAAATATAAAAACATATTTAAAAGACAAATTACTAAAAAAATTACCATTTGTAATATTAATTGTTATAATATATATATATATATATATATATATATATATATTATAACAATTAATATTACAAATAATTTACGAACAAAATATATATTTGTACAAAAATTTTACTTTATTGTAAAAAAAATTAATTAAATAAAAAAATGAGAAGAAAAAAGATAAGAAAAAAATGATGAAGAAAATATATAAAAAAAGAAAAAGATGATGAATAAAATAAATAATAAAGAAAAAGATGAAAAAGAAAATAGATGAAAAAGAAGAAAAAAAAATGATGATGAATAAAATATATGAGAAAGAATAATATGAAAACGAAAATAGATAAGAAAAAAAATGATAAAGAAAATAGATAAGAAAAAAAATGACGAAGAAAATGTGTTAAAAAAATATAATAAATAAAATAGATAATAATGAAAAGGATGATAAAAAAAATGAGAGAAGAGAAGAAAGAGAGAAAAAAAAAAAGTAGTAGTTTATATAAGTGAATTAATAATGTTATTTTTTTTTTAATTAGACAGAAATTTTAAAGATAATATATAAGAAAAAAAATGATAAAAAAAATATGTTAAAAAAAGATAATATATAAAATAGGTAATAATGAAAAAAAATGATAAAAAAAATGAGAGAAAAAAAAAGAGAGTAGTAAGTAAAGAAAATGAGTTGTGTGGAGAGAAAATGAGTGGTAGTTTATATAAGTGAATTAGCAATTGATTTTAGCAGTCGATTGTCGGTTGTTATTTTTTTTTTAAATTGGGAGGAAATTTTTGGGAGAAAAATTTTGCAATCGGTTCACAAATTGGTTATAAAATCGGTTACTGATTGCAATCGATTTCAATCGGTTGTAAAAAATGGTTACTATTAACAACTTACAAATTAGTTGCAACTTAAAATTTAAAAAAAAAAGTGAGAGTTTTTTTAAGGAAAAAACTGGTTGCAAATAAAAAATAAATAAATAATTAGGTGGAAATTTTTGGAGGAAAAAAAATCGGTTGCAAAAATTGGCTACTGTTAGCAACCGATTCACAAATCGTTTACAAATCAAAAAGGAAAAAAAAATTGGGCATAAATTTTTGCGAGAAAAAAAATTTAGTAACCGATTTATAATTGGTTGCAAAAATCGGTTGTTATTAGCAACCGACAAGAAATCGGTTACAAATAACAACCGATTCTAACTTTAGAGCCAATTAAAATAATTCTTCAATTTAGCAATTAATTCCCTAAATCGATTGCTGTTAGCAAACAATTTTAAAATCGATTGCTGTTAGCAACCAATTTTAAAATCGATTGCTGTTAGCAACCAATTTTAAAATCGATTGCTGTTAGCAACCAATTTTAAAATTGATTGCTACTAGCAATAGATTTTTGCAACTGATTTCTTAATTGATTACTATTAGCAACTGATTTTTAAATTAGTTATTAATCATATATTTAAAGGTTTTCTAATATCAATTAGCTTCTAATATAATAAATCAGTTGTTATTAGTAATCGATTTTAGTAACCAATTATAAATCGGTTTTTAATAATAACCGATTTAGCAACCGATTCTTGAATCCATACTATCAGGACTTGGAGCTTTAAGCGAATCCATACCCTTCAAGGCTGAAATAACCTCTTTTGCTAAAAATGGATCATCAAGAATCTTAACATGTATCCTTATCTACTTTAGAATCAATCACCCCAACTACCTCCTTTACACTCTAAAGTTGCGAAGTGGCAAACAACTGTTAGTAATTTTGACTGCTCCTCACCTCCCACCTAGTTATCCCCCTCATCCTTTAACTTGAAAATTCCATTTCTCTGCTTTCTGTCAATAGCCTTTAGGTGGGAAAATCTAGTGTTTCTATCCCTCTCTTTTAGTCACAAAGCCCATGAACACTATCTCCATGTAACCTCATCATCTTTAAAACACAATCTAACTTTGTTGATGTAATACCCACCACTTTTTAACATCATAATATCTATACTTGAAGGAATATTCTGGTAAAAATTAAAACTTTACTAGTAAGGGAATTGCAGTAAAATATGAAAATATGTTCATTTATGTGTGTTTAAGATTTTTAAAATGTATTTAAAAATGAAAAATGATTTAAAGTTTTTATTTTTCTAAAAGTTTTAAAAGTAGTTATTTGGACAGAAGGAACATTGGCAGTAGAAGGATAGACTTTTGATAGCCGAAGAGTAGACTTTCAGTAGTCGAAGTTCTTTTTATAATTCAAATGTCCATTTGGACAAAACGGACTCTAGCAGCCAAGAGTCCCTCGACTATTAAGGGTATAAAAGGGACCACAGCTCATTTTTTTGTGCAAAACACTTGGGTTTTCTTTCCTTGTCTCTCTTTCAACTACTGAGGCATACAAAGAGCTTTTTAAAGAGATTTCTTTGAGTTTTTGAAGATCTAGAGATGGATTCTTCCATTTAGAAGTGTGGAAGAGTAGATTCAAGCTTGGGGTTTTGATTCTGTAACGCCCTCACTTTAGATAGTCCGTACATTCTACTGTTCCGGTGACTAATGCCTGTCTGGACAGCCAGAATGTCTGGAACCATATTTAAACTATAGTGAGGAGTCATAAATATACCAAATAATGGTAAAAAAATTAAGAAAAAATTTAAGCAATAAAATATAAGAAGGTTAAATGAACTGGTACTTCAGCGATGGGTGACCTAACGGGAAGCGATTGTAAAGATAGTTGCCGACCCTAGACCCATAGAAAAACTCTGTAAAATAATTTTTGGGACTCCAGTGAAGAGTTATTGAGCCTTAGATGGCAATAGCATGCCAATAAAATGTTAAGAAAATTTCCCAAATCAGTATAGATAATTTTAGTTCATTAAGCAAAACGAAAGACATTTTGATCATTTCATCTTCAGAGATGATTTTTGATCAACTTGTCCATTTAAGTAAGTGAGATCCATGTCTCAAAATATGAATAAATATTGCTAATAAAATTTAATTAAAAATGATAAAAGAAAGAAGAAAAAGAAAATAAAAACAAAATGAAATTTAATTTAATTATTATATAAGGATGACATCATTAAAAAGCTTCCCACCAATTAAAATTTAACAAGCCTACTTATAAGAGATAAAAGGGATTAAAATGCAATAAAAATCAGCTCATCTTCCTTTTTCTTTCTCCATGGCCGAACCCCTTTTGCCATGCCATCCTTCATTGATGAGCTTATCAAGCTTATAAAACCCTAAGTCCTCTTCATATTTCTTATAAGTCCCAACACAAAAACTTAACTATAGACCTTGATTGAGAGTTTTGGAGTAAAAAGAAGACAAGAATTTGAACTTAGGAAAAGTTGGGAATTCTTCAATTGAGTTTAGTGTCAATTCTCTTTTCTCTCTCTATGTACTCTTTATTAAGATCATGAATATGATGAGAAATTATAGAAATTGAAACAAAATATGCATGTTTGACTAGCTTGAATTTTGGGTAGCCTTGCATAGGTTAGGGTTTTGATGATTTAGTTGAATTGAAAATGGAAATTGATGACCCCTTGACATGAATTTAGTAATTAGAACATTGAAGTGTATGTGTAGTGCAAGGCCAATTGGAGGTGAAACTAGGGTCATAATGCCACAACTTTGATGAAGAAACCTTGCCCAGAAAATCAACTTAGGATGACCTAAAAATTGACCAAATCCGGGTAACTAATTCTGGACCTGGAAAATTAACCAAATGAACAGTGTTTGTTTAATTGGTCATAACTTTTGAACCAATGGAAAGCTTAGATATAGTACAACAACTTTTATGAAGAACACAAACTCAAATTCTGACCTTAACCAATTGAAATTACTAGCCAAAACTAGGTCACAAAAACTGCTAGAACCAAATTCTGCCCAGAAAATCTAGGAATAAACTAATCCGGCCAATTATGGTAAAAATGCCATAACTTGAGCTACAAAACTCCAAATAGAGTAATTCAAAAAGGGAATTAAAAAAGACACATTAAGAAACAACCTTGATGAAGAAAGTTTAGCCAAATTCTCACTGTAGATTGGTCTAATAGAACAGTAAATATTGGCTATAAAATCTAAAAATTTGAAATAATATGTAATGAGCCTTGAACTGTAATTGACAATTAATGCCAACAAGTGTAAAACCCAAAATGTGAGATCTTAGTGTAATTAGAATTAACATATCTATTATGTATGAAAAAATCAATATTTGTGCATGAATAGTAACTAATAAACATAAAGTGTAAAGAAATAAACAACTAACTGTATGCCCTAGTATGCCCAGAATGATTGGTTTGGATAGGTTAGTATGCCAATAGGATTCTGATAATAGTACTGCATATGGCTTAAGCCATTTTGTGATTTATGGCTTATTATGCCACTTTGTGATATTATGGCCTATGGCCATTTTGCTATGCTTGATACACTCGGCTTTATGCCTAATTGCTTATATGACTTGTTAGCCGTTCTGTTGCACACCTGGCAGACACTATGTGACTGATGGTGTGACGACCCGAGGTCCTTAGTACCCAGTGTCAGTTTACCTGTTTATCCAGTCCAGTCGACTAGTATAGGTTACTTGGGCAACTGAAATAAGACTCAATAAATTATTACCAAATAATGAACACATAACATACTAAAAGTTATACTATTATGAATAATTATCATAAATTCATTCTACATGAAATGATAATATAATATAATATCTGTATATTTATTTATTTAGTTTATTTTTATTTTATATTGGCACCACTAAGCTGTATTGCTTAGTGCGTTGCTTTTGCAACGCGTAGGTACTAGTGAGACTGATAGAGAGCCCAGTACACCTCAAACTGGGTGAGCGTCCGGATCTGCATTGTGTACAGTGTCACCACATCTTCAGTGTTCTTGGTAGGACTGCTAGGGTTCATGAGATAGTTGTATTTTATATTTTGTATTTTGATGTACGTAGACTTTCATTTTGCCATGTAAATTGTAAACTCTTGTAATTAATTGTAAATTATGTAATTAATGAGATTTCAATATTTTATTTATAAAATTGAGTATGAATTTTATTTATATATGAAATTATGAGATTGAAACAAAATATTGTGATGTGTTGAGATTGTGATTGATTGTCATTGGAGTTATGGATAATGAATATATTGAAAGTATTTTTAGCAGGCTCCGAAGAACTGTTTTCTCAATTTTTAGCCGTTACTCTGCCGAATTTTTATAAAATTTTCACAACTTTAAAATAATCAAAATTTCAATTCATGATATAAACTTTACATGAAAATAATTTAATGAGTAGATTAAGTTCTGGGAAAGGTAATAAGATAAGTAAAATGCTCCGGCATCGAGTGTGACATACTTTACTCGACTACACTATAGACGGATAAAGGGTATCACATTTAGTGCTATCAGAGCACAGTTTAAATGCTTTTGGGTCTAGATAGAGCATACCATGCATTGCATTTATAAGTGTTGAAGTGACACTAATGCAGATCTGTTGTTTTGGTTAGGATATGGATCCGACATCGCAGAGAGCAATAGAGGACGAGGTAGAGAGTCATGCTCCACCCATGGCTGAAGCTGGAGACAGGGGAAAACCTGCTCCACCAGCACTAGGGGAAAACCTGCACAGCCTCAGTTTGCCCTATTCCAGCAAATGACTAAATTTTACTGACAGATGATGGAGGCTATTCCACCATCACAACCACAGCCACAACCTCTGCCACCACCATAGAAGTCCCATTTGGAGAAGATAAGAAAATATGGGGCTATGGATTTCTTGGGAAAGAAAGAACATGATCCTCCAACAGCCGATAACTGGCTAGATAGAACAGAACGAGTACTGAGATAACTCCACAGCACCCCAAAGCAGAACCTGGAGGGTGTTGTATCCCTACTTCAAGATGATGCCTATCAGTGGTGGGACACAGTATCCAGAGAGGTGCAGCCAGATTAGATAACATGGGAATTCTTCCTCACAGAGTTCAGGAAGAAGTATGTCAGCAATGTATACTTGGAAGAGAGGAGAAGAGAATTTATCAGTCTGAGGCAGAAGTAGCTATCAGTGGCAGAGTGTGAAAGAGAATTTGTCAGACTGAGTCGGTATGGAAGGGAGATATTCTCTACAGAGGCTGAGAGGTGCAGAAGGTTTGAAGAAGGGTTGAATAATAACATTAAGATTATGATAACAACTTTGGGGATTTCATTTGCAAAATTGGTTGAAGCTACACTGAAAGTAGAAAGAGTCAAAATTAATGAGCAGAGCGGAAGGGAGAGACAGCAGAAGAGAGGTTCGGGTCAGACCAATGCATCCTCTGCTCCTGGTAAGAAGTTCAGAGATCCTCCTGCTCAGAGTGCTAGTCAGCCACAAGGTTAGGACCAGTCCCAAAGGCCCAAATCTCAGTTCACACAGAGGAGAGGCCAATCCACACCATTAGTGGGCAGCTCTCCAGGGACAGTGTTCAGGGGACTAGCCCCAGCAGTCTCTTCAGCGTGTCCACACTGCCATAAGTGGCATAAGGGTGAATGTTGGCGAGTGACTGGGGGTTGCTTCCAATATGGGTCTACTGAGCACCAGATCAGAGATTGTCTTAGGAGAACTGCTACAGCTGCTCCAATATAAGCAAATAGGCCTGCCTCTGCAACTCAAAGGGGTAGAAGGCCATGTAAATCTGAGGCAGCTGGTACATCACAGAGGCCGGCAATAGAATCAGCTGAGAGGACAGAGGCCAGGGCACCAGCAAGGGCATATGCCATGAGAGCTCAGGAGGAGCAGGACGCTCCAGATGTCATCCGGGGTATGTTATCTCTTTATTATATACCTGTGAATGCATTGGTGGATCCAAAATCCACACATTCATACATCTGCATCGAGTTACCTGTGGAAAGGGGAATTCAAGTAGAGGAAAGTGACCAAGACATTTTAGTCATTAACCCATTAGGCCACAGTGTGGTGGTAAATAGAGTGTGCAAAGGTTGCTCATTGAAGATTCAGGGATATAAGTTCTCGGCAGACCTTATTGAACTGCCTTTCTATGAGTTTGACGTGATTTTGGGAATGGATTGGTTATCACGTCATCAGGCAATAGTTGATTATAGATTGAAGAGGATTACTTTGAAAACTCCTAAGAATGACGAGATAACTATTGTGGGGGAAAGAACAGATTTTCTGTCTAATGTCATCTTAGCTACTGCTACAAGGAGACTGATCAGGAAGGGTTGTGAAGCCTACCTAGCACATGTGGTTGATACCAGAAAGGCTAGATCTAGTCTCCATGACATTCTCATTATAAGTGACTTCCCCGATGTCTTCCCTGAAGAATTGTCTGGCTTGCCACCAGAAAGGGAAGTATAATTTGCTATTGAAGTACTATCGGGTATAGCACTAATCTCCATTACTCCTTATATGATGGTACCCACTAAATTGAAGGAGCTGAAAATTCAGTTGCAGGAGTTACTGGATAAGGGGTTCATACGCCCCAGTGTGTCACCATGGGGAGCTCTAATGCTACTTTGTAAAGAAGAATGACGGGACTTTGAGGTTATGCATTGACTACCGGCAGTTAAACAAAGTAACTGTGAAGAACAAGTACCCATTACCTAGAATTGATAATTTGTTTGACCAATTGAAAGGAGCAGATGTATTTTCTAAGATTGATCTTAGATCAGGGTATCATCAGTTGAGGTTAAAGGATGTAGATGTGTCTAAGACTGCATTTAGGACTCAGTATGGGCACTATGAATTTCTGGTGATGCCGTTTGGTTTGACAAATGCACCAGCAGCTTTCATGGATTTTATGAACTGTATCTTCCATCCATACTTAGATCGGTTTGTAGTGGTCTTTATTGATGATATACTGGTGTATTCCCAGAACAAAGAAGAACATGATGAGCATTTGACGATTGTTCTGCAAATCTGAGAGAAAAGAAGCTGTATGCTAAGTTGTCCAATTATGACTTTTGGTTGAGTGAGATCTCCTTTCTTGGACACACATTATCAGCTGATAGGATTAGAGTGGATCCCAAGAAAATTGAAGCAGTGATGGAATGGAAACCTCCCAGGAATGCAACTGAAGTCAGAAGCTTCTTGGGGCTAGCTGGTTACTACAGAAGGTTTGTGAAGGGGTTTTCCTTGATAGCTGTTCCACTAACCAAGTTGCTCAGATTTGACTGGAATGATAAGTGTCAAGCCAGTTTTGAGAGGTTGAAGGTTATGTTGATAGAGGCACCAGTGTTAACACAACCAGTGTCGGGATAAGACTTTGTGGTTTGCAGTGATACTTCCCATAATGAGCTAGGGTGTATTTTGATGCAAGAGGGGAAAGTAGTCGCCTATACTTCTAGGGAGCTAAGGCCACATGAAAAGAACTACCTTACTCATGATCTGGAGTTAGCAGTGATAATTTTTGGATTAAAGATATGGAGGCATTACTTGTATGGTGAAAAGTGCTACGTTTACATAGACCACAAAAGTCTAAATTATTTGCCAACCTAGAAAGAGCTCAACCTTAGACAGAGGCGGTGGATTGAGTTCCTAACAGACTATGATTGTGTGATAGACTACCATCCTGGGAAGGCAAATGTAGTTGCTGATGCATTAAGCAGAAAGTCAATTGTAGCATTGAGATCATTGAATGCCCGTTTGTCCTTAGCTCATGATGGAGCCATTTTAGCTGAGTTGCAAGTGAAGCCAAACCTGCTACAGCAGATACAAGATGGGCAGAAGATAAATAAGAAGCTAATAGCTATAATGGGCAAAATCCCAGAGGGAAATGAAACTGAATATGAGGTGAAAGAAGATGGGTGTCTGTACTACAAAGAAAGAGTGTGTGTACCAAATGATGGGGAATTGAAGACCAACATTTTGAAAGAGGCACACACCAGTGTTTATGCTATGCACCCTGGAAGCACAAAAGTGTACCATGATCTGAAGCTTCACTACTGGTGGCCTGATATGAAGAAGGACATAGCCGACTATGTGACAAGATGCTTGACATGGTAACAAGTCAAGGCAGAACATCAAGTTCCATCAGGTTTGTTACAGCCTATAAACATACCCGAATGGAAATGGGACTTGGTCACTATGGATTTTATCAGTGGTCTACCTCTCACTCAGAAGAAACATGATGTAGTATGGGTGATAGTGGATAGGTTGACCAAATCTGCACATTTTCTGTCAGTTAGGACTGACTATTCACTGGAGAAGCTAACAGAATTGTATATCAATGAGATAGTTAGACTGCATGGAATCTCACTTTCCATCATATCTGATAGAGACCCGATATTTACATCTTTGGAAGAAGTTGCAAGAAGCCTTGAGCACACAGCTCTATTTTAGCACGGCTTTTCATCCTAAAATGGATGAACAATCAGAACGAGTAATCCAGGTAAACTTTGAAACCTATTGAATTATTACAAATAATGAATTGAAATGATAATAATAACATGAAATATATGTTAGGTCCTTGAGGATATGCTAGGGAGTTGTGTTATTGAGTTTAAGGGAAGTTGGGACAGATAATCCCATTGGCAGAATTCGCATACAACAATAGCTACCAGAGTAGCATACAAATGGCTCCCTATGAAGCATTGTATGGGAGGAAATATAGGACACCTGTGTGTTGGACTGAATTGGGCAGAGATAAACTTGTAGGACCAGACCTGATGAAATAAACTGAGGAGAAAGTTAAATAGATAAAAGCAAATTTGAAGGTTGCCTCAGACAGACAGAAATCTTATGTCGACTGGAAGAGAAAAGATATAGAATATGTAGTTGGCGACAAAGTATTCCTCAAAGTTTCACCCTGGAAAAAGGTGTTGAGATTTGGAAGAAAGGGTAAGTTAAGCCCTAGGTTCATTAGCCCATATGAAGTCATAGAGCGTATAGGACCAGTGGCCTATAGGCTAGCTCTACCGCCAGAGCTAGACAATCCATAATGTATTTCATGTATCTATGCTAAGAAGGTACATATCAGACCCTTCACATGTCATTTCCATGGAAGAAATTAAAATTCAACAAGACTTGACATATGAAGAAGAACCGATCAGGATCCTGACTCGGGAAGTGAAAGAACTGAGAAACAAGCAAATCCCACTGGTGAAAGTACTTTGCAGGCACCACAACACTGAGGAGGCAACCTAGAAAAGTGAAGAGACGATGAAGCAACAGTTCCCTCAACTGTTTGTATCAGGTAAATTTTGAGGACGAAATTTTTGTTAGAGGGAAAGAGATGTAATGCCCTCACTTTAGATAGTCCGTACATTCTACTGTTTTGGTGACTAATGCCTGTCCGGACAGCCAGAATGTCTGGAACCATATTTAAACTAGAGTGAGGAGTCATAAATAAACAAAATAATGGTGAGAAAAATTAAGAAAAAATTTAAGCAATAAAATACAACAAAGGTTAAATGAGCCGGTGCTCCAGTGATGGGTGAACTAACGAGAAGCGACTGTGAAGACAGTTGCTGACCCTAGACCCGTGGAAAAATTCTTTAAAATAATTTTTGGAACTCCAGTGAAGAGTTATTGAGTCTTAGATGGCAATAAAATGTCAAGAAAATGATAAGAAAATTTTCCAAATTGGTATAGACAATTTTAGTTTGTTAAGCAAAATGAATGACATTTTGGTCATTTTACCTTCAGAGATGATTTTTGATCAACTTGTCCATTTAAGTTAGTGAGATCCATGTCTCAAAATATGAATAAATATTGCTAAAAAAATTTAATTAAAAATGATAAAAGAAAGAAAAAAAAAAGAAAATAAAAACAAAATGAAATTTAATTTAATTATTACATAAGGATGACATCATTAAAAAGCTTCCCACCAATTAAAATTTAACAAGCCTACTTATAAGAGATAAAAGGGATTAAAATGCAATAAAAATCAGCTCATCTTCCTTTTTCTTTCTCCATGGCCGTGAAGGAGCGGAAGCATGAAAAATACAAGTTTATACCATTGAATTCAAAAAATTTTACCTAGGGTCACATGCATCATGCAAGATTTATTTTTATCTATTTGATTTCAATGATAAACAATATGTTAAAACTCTTTTAATATGTTTTTTGATCTGCATTTGCCATTTAAGATTTTAAAATTAATCAGATTAATTTTAGAACCCTAGATTAGATCAAGAACAAATACACTAACATCTTGATGCACTGCAGTGTATTTGTGCCTTTCAGATGCGTCTTCAGGATACCAGATGTTATCCCTCTAGCTTTTCCACACCAAGTTCACCTATGGCAGCCCTTGAATAGCTTCTGAAGCTTTTTCTATTAATTAGAAAATCAAGTTTTGCCTTTTAAGAGATTAAAGATGTAAACAGGACACTAGAAATGATTTCTAGTATTTTTAATTCAAGAGATTGTTTGCTAATCTCTTGGAATAGATGAGAGATGAAGAAGAAGAGAGGGAGAGCTTCAAAGTGGCGGCACAAAGGAGGAGCAGCTGCTGGTTGTGTTGTTTTCTCTTTATAACAACACTTATATAGCTATGTCAACACATTAAACTCTTGTCACATGTCACCATCTGATTGGTTCTAGGTTTAATTGACCCAATCACATTGTGCCAAGTGTCAAACCTATATTTAATCTTAATTTTAATCACCTTACATGATTAAAAGACATTTGGCAAGTTTATGTGTAATACCATGTGTCACCATCTCATGGTGCCACATGTCACCCTGTGAAATGACCAAAATGCCCCTGTGTCTTAATTTTGAGTTCTCAAACCAAAATAATTATTTCTCTTCTTCTAATCAATTTATATCAAATATAAATCAATTAATTAATCTTTATTAATTAATTTCTCATTAATTAAATTCATATTTAAACACTTTAAATATAAATTTAACTTATACTGTACATCCAATAACCTAGATTTTGTTTCAAGTCATGCTAGTGACTTTGCAATCTAATTGTAAACCAAACCTATTTAATTAATCAATTAAACTCTTTAATTAATTAATTAAATTATATTTAATTAGGTGATTACTTGTGTATGTATGTGACTTACTAGGCTCATCACTAATTGGCAATGAGACATGATATTAACTCTTAATATCATCAGAACTTTTTCTTACCATAAATGATTTTTCTAAATCATTTTATGCACCTCATAGACCATGGTTAACACCTAGCATAGCATACCATGGCCACCCAATTAGTAACAAGGTTTACCTTAAATGAACATATAATCATATGTTACCATGCAATAGAATTTCTCTGTTACAAAATCCCAACTCAAGCTGGAGTCATGGTTTATGTCAAACTCCATTTGCTATGAATATTATGTTCTCTTTTAATTTTAGTTCTTGATTAAAAAGATTTTCTCATCAGAAACTCTTTCTGAATAAATCTATCTGTCCTAGCCAGGAACTTGAAACATCAAGAATAATTAAATGAACATAGGATTTTATCTCTATTTACTTAGAGGAACCGATTCCATCTTGATCAACACCTACCTCCATATATAACTAGGAGGAGCCAACACATGTCCATATACCCATACACAGTACAAGTATGAAAGCAGTATCAAACTCAAACCACCTATATACAAGATAACTGTGTTATTTCAGGTCTAAAGATTATATGCACTGATATGATTTATGACAATGCATTGACAAGAGTAAACTCCATGTGCTTATCATAAGTGTCACTAGTTCGGCTTACTTATCATGTATAAGTGCTTATCATGTTTGTTATATGGCATGAGACTCACCATTCCATCTTATTTATATCTCATATAAATAACTTGGGAACAAACATGAATACAATCTTTCTGGATAAGTCATGTTCTTATTATGAAGTATCCTCGATTGTGAACCTATTTATGATACTTTGTACTAGAAATACTGTCACTCATATTCTTAATAACTTATTAATAGAATTTCTAATAAAATATCAATGGACCTTTTCTATTACACATAAATATATTATGTAAACGGAAAAGTGAAAATGCCTTTTATTAATAAAAACATGTACAAGATACATACTAAATTATATGCTCTAGGGCATACTACTAACAATCTCCCACTAGCACTAGAGCCATTCATTACAATATCTTAGAGCAATTCATTATAATATCTTAGACCCATCTTCTCAAGATGTCGGTCTAGCTGAGTCTGTGACATAGGCTTAGTGAATGGATCAGCTGGATTTTCAGCTAATGCTATTTTCTGCATGGCTATATCGCCTCGCCCAACTATTTCTCTGATAATGTGGTAGCGCCTTTCTATGTGTTTGGATTTCTGGTGAGACCTTGGTTCCTTAGCCTGTATGACTGCTCCATTGTTGTCACAGTGTAGTGGAACTGCTGACTCAATGGAAGGAACTACTGCAAGTTCTGTCACGAATTTCTTTATCCAGCGACTTCCTTTGCGACATCGATGCGATGAATATACTCAGCCTCGGTAGTGGAATCTGCAATCGTGCTATGTTTAGAACTCTTCCAACTGACTGCACCTTCATTACAAATGAACACATATCCAGAGGTAAACTTTCTATCATCGATATCTGATTGGAAATCAGAATCAGTATAACCATCCAATTGCAAGTCTCCACCTCCATAGATCAAGAATAAATCCTTAGTTCTTCTAAAGTACTTAAGGATATTCTTAACAGCTATCCAGTGTTCCAAACCTGGATTGGATTGATACCTGCTAGTCAAACTAACAGCATATGCGATATCCGGCGTAGTACACAACATTGCATACATTAAACTTCCAATAGCCGAAGCATATAGAATCCTGGCCATCTTATCTCTTTCTTCAGGTGTCTTTGGAGATATCTCTTTAGAAAGGTGGATACCATGTCTCACTGGTAACAATCCTCTCTTGGGATCAAGCATGTTAAACCTCTTTAACACCTTTTTCAAGTATAGACTTTGGGATAAACCAATTATTCTTTTCACTCTATCTCTATAGATGCGAATCCCATGAATATAGGTTGCCTCCCCTAAGTCTTTCATGGAGAATGTATTTGACAACCATACCTTTACAGTTGTCAACATACCTATGTCATTACCCATCAACAGTATATCATCCACATATAAGACAAGGAAAGTGATAGCACTGTCACTAACCTTCTTATATACACATGGCACATCCTCATTTTTTATAAAACCAAATGATTTAATTGCTTCATCAAAACGAATATTCCAACTCCTCGAAGCTTGCTTCAACCCATAAATGGATCGCTTTAGCTTGCATACCTTGGAACCACCTTGGGATTCAAAACTCCTAGGTTGTTCCATGAAAATGTTTTCTTCAATGTATCCATTGAGAAAAGCTGTTTTGACATCCATCTGCCAAATCTCATAATCATATTATGCAGCTATTGCTAATAGAATCCTAATTGATTTAAGCATGGCAACAGGCGAGAAAGTCTCCTCATAGTCGATTCCTTGCCTTTGGCGAAACCCTTTTGCTACTTGCCTTGCCTTATAGGTCTTCACCTTTCCATCAGAACCAAATTTCTTCTTGAAAACCCATTTGTTCCCTATAGGTACAATACCTTCAGGTGGGTCAACAAGATCCCAAACTTGATTCTTATACATGGAATTAATTTCGGATTTCATAGCATCAATCCATTTTGAAGAGTCTATATCTGATATAGCTTCTTCATAGGTAAGTGGATCATCTCCATGATCTACTTCTTCATGAGTAAACAACTCTTGTTCTTCTTCATGAAGGAAACCATTTCTCACTGGTGGGTGAGATACCCTGGTTGTAACACCCCCGTTGCATAGCCTGGTATATTTCACTGTTCCGATGACCGGTGTCGGTCCAGACAATTAATGGGATTAGGGCCACAGTTAAGACAATTTGAGAAGCCATAAACACAAATAATTAGTAATGTTTAATTAATTAACTATAAATAAGAAAAACAGAACATAAGAGGTTAAACGAGCTGAGAGTCACAGCGATGAGTGACCTCCTCGGGAACGACTGCGAAGTCATTTTAAACTCAAATTTCGAACCGTAAAAAGTGACGCTGCGGTCCTTAGGACCCTTATGAACACAATGGAAAAGAGAAAATCACGAAAAAGAACCGTTAAGTCAGTCAAATAATTAGGTCAGGGAGCCGGAAGAAATATTGGATTATTTGCAAACCGGGATGAACCGGCGAGGGACAATTTGGTCAATTGACCTCGAGAGCTGACTCCTGACCTAACTGTCAAATAAAATCGGAGAAAAGAAAATTTCAGAATCGAGAATTAAATTAAAGAACTAATAGAAAAAAATAAATAGAAAAAAAAAGAGAAAGAAGTTAGAAAAGTCAAAGGTGATGACATCATGAATGATGTCATAAAAGAATTAATTAAATATTTATTAAATTTGATTTTTATGGTCTTCCAAAGCAAAATAAATAAAAGGAAACAAAAGAAAAAAAAATTAGAAAAGTCTCATTTCCTTCTTCCTTGTGCCGCCCCATCCTCTCTCATTTTCCTCCATGAAAAGCCACCATTAAAGCTTGCATACAAGCTTTAATTTTTCCACTCAATTCTCATAACTCCCCTAAAAATTCTACTAAAGCTTGTTATTACTACTTAAGAAGGAGATTACAAGAAGAAAGAAGAGCAAAAGTTAGGGTTTTGAAGATTTAAGAAAGGTTAGTGTGTTAACTTGTTATTTTACTTCTTTAAATGCATATGCAAATGTTGACATGAGCTTAGAATTTATGAAATGAAATAAAAACATGGGAGAAGGACCAAACTGAATTTCGGCCAGCATTGTGGAGAGTGTTATTTGCATGGCTTGATTGACTTGGATAGGAATATGAACCTTAGTGAGTTAAGTGATGATAGTTAAAGGCATTGAAATGGTAAAATGCAAGAGTTAGTGAGATTAGGGTTGAATGCTAGGGTTTGTGAACCAAAATTTGGAGAAATGCTTAAATGATGACTTTGGTCTATTGTGAGATGAAAAATGGTCAATAATGACCAAAAGAAATGTGTGGAAATTGTGAAAATGAAAACCAAATTCGTAGGTCCAATGGTCATGCTGCTGGCAGCATGACCAAACCTACTTTGAAGGACCAAAACTCAAATTTTACAAGTCTAATTGATATGCCACCAATTGGGGATGAAAATAGACATAAAATAGCACAATTTTCATTAAGGAACCATGGCCAAAAACTGACCAAAACTTGGTGAAACAATTGACCAAAATGAAATGAGAGCAGTGCCATGCACCAAATCGACCAAATGAACGATGGCTGTTCATTTGGTCATAACTCGAGTTAGACAGGTCAAATTGACCTGAAATTTGGCTAGGGGTTAGAGGAGATATAGATCTAAAACTTTCATGAAGAATATCACCCCAAATTATGCCATTAACCCATTCAAATTATTGGGAAAAGTTGAGTTACCAAACCTACAACTCTGCAGATTTTCATTTGAGCAGTAATGTTTGGATGGCTATAACTCTCTCTAGAAAACCCGGATTTAGGCAATTCTTGAACCGATGGAAACCTAAGACATAGTAGAACGTTTCATATGAAGAAAGTTAGACCAAATTATGAACTTAACTTGATCAAATTACTGACCAAAGTTAGATCAAAATCTGTCATAACCCAAGATACCAGTATGAGCGATTGCGTGAGCGATAAACTTATTTTGGCCATAACTTGAGCTACAAAACTCCGATTGAGGTGATCCAAAAATGAGAATACACTTAAGACAATAAGGAACATTTTCTGTGAAGGAAGTTTTGTCAAATTCCAACAGTAGATCGACCAATGGAACAGTGCAACTTCGGAGCACCAAAATCGAAAATTGGCAATTTTGCCAAAATGACCTAAGCTTTGAGAAAGTGACCAAAACCAACAAGTTTGGTGACCAAAATGTGGTATGTGGGTGAAGTTGGAGTTCCCATACCTATTAATCCTTAAAAAGTCAACAATTTGACTTGAATAGTGTAGTGAATAGTAACTCGAAACACTAAACTTCGAAAACGTCGAATTTAACGCAATAGAGCTAGTTAAAGTGAAGTTAAATTTATTTTTGGACTTATGTTAAGTTATGGTACTGAAACACTATGAAATTGTGTGTTTCAGCTGAAAAAGACTTGGAAGCTCGGAGAGACTGAGTCAAGGCCTAGAGGTGACTCCAGTCAGGTTTGTGCACAATAAACCCTATTTAAGCATTTTACCTTTGAAAAATTGATTTAGCACGCATTATGAATTTATGAACTTTTGTGTTGCCACCTTGTGATCAAATTGTAACTTTGGAAATTGATTTGATTTTTGTGTGCAATATTTGAATGAAATGTTTAAAATGGATTTTTGATTCACACTTAGCATGACAGTTACTTATTATTCCTCCTCCATTTATGGGGTTGAGATCGTTTATTTTCCTCCCTCTCTGGCTTACCAGTTGAGGTTGTAGATCGGATGAGTACTCATTAGCTAGCTAGCCACCTCCCTCATTGATTTCGATTAATGGGGTTGTAGATTGCTTTGTCGTGGTGTACAACACGGCATTGATCGGAAATTTTGTGTCATTGCTTAAGTTGTGTACGACTTTGGCAATACTGTGTTTATGAAATTGTTTGACTAAACTGTGTTTAATAGATTATTTGACAAAAGGGTGTTATTATGAACTTCGATCATTATTGAAATGTGATTGAGAAACATTTGAATTGCGTTTGGCAATGAATGGTTTATTTATTGCATTTTAAATTTTTATTGTGTACCACTGAGTATTTTTATACTCAGCAATAGCTTATTTTGCTGTCGCAGATAAGAGCAAGGAGAAAGCAGCAGAGTGAGCTGCTGTTAAATCGAGGACTACTCGGATCTTTTGTACGGGTATTATTTTATGCCCTTGTAGATAAATTTTGATGTAAATATGGAAATGTTGTATGTATCAATATAAAGTCGAGCAGTTGTAAATAAATTGTAATAATATTATTTTGGATTTTCTTCTGTAAATTTAATATTTGTACATATGAATTTCCTGCTTTATGTTTTGTGAATGGAATTATTAAATATTCTGAGTTGACAAATTTGATTTGGATTGTGGAACTTTTTTGGAATGAATTGATTTGAGATGATTGAGTTATTGAAGGTTGGGAGTTGTGAAATATTTTTGGAAGTGCCTTTTACAGGTGTTTGAAGAACTGATTTCTCAAAATACAGAGGGAACTCTGTCAAAATTTTTATAAAATTTGCGACAAAATTTAAATGGACAAAAATTTTTACTAGTATTTTGAAGGAACGGAAGCGTAAAAAACACAAGTTTATACCATTGAATTCAAAAATTTTCCCCTAGGGTCACATGCACCATGCAAGATTTATTTTTATCTATTTGATTTCAATGATAAACAACATATTAAAACTCTTTTAATATGTTTTTGGATCTGTATTTGCCATTTAAGATTTTTTAAATTAATCATATTAATTTTAGAACCCTAGATTAAATCAAGAACGATTACACTAACCTCTTGATGTGCTGCAGCGTGTCTGCGCCTTTGAGATTCGTCTTCAGGACACCAGATGTTGTCCCTCTAGCTTGTCCACACCAAGAACACCTATGGCAGCCCTTGAACAGCTTCTAAAGCCTTTTCTATTAATTAGAAATTCAAGTTCTGCCTTTTAAGAGATTAGAGATGTAAACAGGACACTAGAAACAATTTCTAGTGTTCTTAATTCAAGAGATTGATGGCTAATCTCTTTGAATTGATGAGAGATGAAGAAGAATAGCTGGAGAGGCTCAAAATGGCGTGACAAATGAGAGGAGAGGCTGCTGGTTATTTTTTCTTTTCATAACCACACTTAAATAGCTAGGTTAACACATTAAACCCTAGCCACATGTCACCTTTTGATTAGCTTTAGGTTTAAGTGACCAAATCACATTGTGCCAAGTGTCAAACCTATATTTAATCTTGATTTTAATCATCTTACATGATTAAAAAAACATTTGGCAAGCTTATGTGTTATGCCATGTGTCACCATCTCATGGTGCCACGTGTCACAATCGTGAAATGACCAAAATGCCCTGTGTCTTAATTTTGAGTTCTTAACCCAAAATAATTATTTTCTTCTTCTAATTAATTTATATCAAATATAAATTAATTAATTAATCTCTATTAATTAATTTCTCATCAATTAAATTCATATTTAAACACTTTAAATATAAATTTAATTTATACTACACATCCAATAATCTAGATTTGGTTTAAAGTCATGCTAGGGACTTTGCAATTTAATTGCAAACCAAATCTATTTAATAAATCAATTAAACTCTTTAATTAATTAATTAAATCATATTTAAATAGGTGATAACTTGTGTATGTGTGTGACTTACTAGGCTCATCACTAATTGGCAATGAGACATGATATCAACTCTTAATATCATCGAACTCTTTCTCACCATAAATGATTTCTCTAAATCATTTTATGAACCTCATAGACCATGGTTAACACCTAGCATAGCATGCCATGGCCACCCAATTAGTAATAAGATTTACCTTAAATGAACCTATAATCATATGTTACCATGCACTAGAATCTCTCTGTTACAAAATCCCAACTCAAGCTGGAGTCATGGTTTATGTCAAACTCCATTTGCTATGAATATTATGTTCTCTTTTAATTCCAGTTCTTGATTAAAAGATTTTTCTCATCGAAACTCTTTTACGAATAAATCTATCTGTCTGGCCAGAACTTGAAACATCAAGAACAATTAAATGAACATAGGATTTTATCTCTATTTACTTAGAGAACAGATTCCATCTTGATCAACACCTACCTCCATATATAACTAGTAGGAGCCAACACATGCCCATATACCCATACGGTACAAGTATGAAAGCGATATCAAACTCAAACTACCTATATACAAGATAACTGTGCTATCTCAGGTCTAAAGATTATATGCACTGATATAATTTATGACAAAACATTGACAAGAGTAAACTCCATGTGCTTGTCATAAATGTCACTGGTTCGGCCTACTTATCATTTATAAGTGCCTATCATGTTTGTTATATGGCATGAGACTCACCATTCCATCTTATTTATATCTCATATAAATAACTTGGGAACAAACATGAATACAATCTTTCTGCATAAGTCATGTCCTTATTATGAAGTATCCTCGATTGTGAACCTATTTATGATACTTTGTGCTAGAAATATTGTCACTCATATTCTTAACAACTTAAGAATAATATTTCTAACAAAATATCAATGGACCTTTCCTATTACACATAAATATATTATGTAAACGGAAAAGTAGAAATGCCTTTTATTAATAAAATTATGTACAAGATACATACTAAATGATATGCTCTAGGGCATACTACTAACAATCTCCCACTAGCACTAGAGCCATTCATTACAATATCTTAGACCTATCTTCTCAAGATGTCGGTCTAACTGAGTATGTGACATAGGCTTAGTGAATGGATCAGCTGGATTTTCAGCTGATGCTATTTTCTGCATGGCTATATCGCCTTGCCCAACTATATCTCTGATAATGTGGTAGTGCCTTTCTATGTGTTTGGATTTTGGGTGAGACCTGAGTTCCTTAGCCTGTATGACTACTCCATTGTAGTCACAGTGTAGTGGAACTGCTGACTCAATGGAAGGAACTACTGCAAGTTCTGTCACGAACTTCTTTATCCAAACAGCTTCTTTTGCAGCATCTGATGCAAAGATATACTCGACCTCGATGAGTGGAATCTGCAGTCGTGCTCTGTTTGGAACTCTTCCAACTGACTGCATCTCCATTACAAATGAACACATATCCAGAGGTAGACTTTCTATATTCGATATCTGATTGGAAATCAGAATCAGTATAACCATCCAATTGCAAGTCTCCACCTCCATAAATCAAGAATAAATCCTTAGTTCTTCTCAAGTACTTAAGGATATTCTTGACAGCTATCCAGTGTTCCAAACCTGGATTGGATTGATACCTGCTAGTCAAACTAACAGCATATGCGATATCCGGCCTAGTACACAACATTGCATAGCATATGGAATCCTGGCCATCTTATCTCTTTCTTCAGGTGTCTTTGGAGACATCTCTTTAGAAAGGTGGATACCATGTCTCACTGGTAACAATCCTCTCTTGGAATCAAGCATGTTAAACCTCTTTAACACCTTTTCCAAGTATAGACTTTGGGATAAACCTATTATTCTTTTCGCTCTATCTCTATAGATGCGAATCCCAAGAATATATGTTGCCTCCCCTAAGTCTTTCATGGAGAATGTATTTGACAACCATACCTTTATAGTCATCAACATACCTGTGTCATTACCTATCAACAGTATGTCATCCACATTTAAGACAAGGAAAGTGATAGCACTGTCACTAACCTTCTTATATACACATGGCTCATCCTCATTTTTTATAAAACCAAAGGATTTAATGGCTTCATCAAAACGGATGTTCCAACTCCTCGAAGCTTGTTTCAACCCATAAATGGATCGCTTTAGCTTGCATACCTTGGAACCATCTTGGGATTCAAATCCCCTAGGTTGTTCCATGAAAATGTTTTCTTCAATGTATCCATTAAGAAAAGCTGTTTTGACATCCATCTGCCAAATATCATAATCATAGTATGCAGCTATTGCTAATAAAATCCTAATTGATTTAAGCATGGCAACAGGCGAGAAAGTCTCCTCATAGTCTATTCCTTGCCTTTGGCGAAACCCTTTCGCTACTAGCCTTGCCTTATAGGTCTCTACGTTTCCATCAGAACCAATTTTCTTCTTGAAAACCCATTTGTTCCCTATAGGTACAATACCTTCAGGTGGGTCAACAAGATCCCAAACTTGATTCTTATACATGGAATCAATCTCGGATTTCATAGCATCAATCCATTTTGAAGATTCTATATCTAATATAGCTTCTTCATAGGTAAGTGGATCATCTCCATGATCTACTTCTTCATGAGTAGACAACTCTTGTTCTTCTTCATGAAGAAAACCATATCTCACTGGTGGGTGAGATACCCTGGTTGTTCTACGAGGAATAGCTGTAGATGTTTCATCAATGGGTATAGGTTGACTAGATGGATCTATATCCATCTGATCTGTTGGTTGGTCAGAATTCTCCAATTCTAACTCTATTTACCTTCCTTTGCCTCCTTCTTGAACAAACTGTTGTTCAAGAAATGTGGCATCTCTACTTATCACAACCTTTTGTGAAGTAGGCAAATAAAATAATATCCAAAACTATCTTTTGGATATCCAACAAATCGACCTTTTTTCTGATCTGGTCTCCAATTTATCAGTGTTCAGCTTTTTAATATAAGCTGGACAGCCCTAAATCTTAACATGCTTAAGACTTGGTTTTCTTCCATGCCATATCTCATAAGGTGTGGAAGAAACTGATTTTGATGGAATCCTATTCAGAATATACAAAGCTGATTCTAATGCAAATCCCCAAAAGGAGATTGGCATATCAGTATAGCTCATCATACTACGTACCATATCCAATAGGGTACGATTTCTCCTTTCAAATACACCATTCAGCTGTGGCGTTCCTGGAGGAGTCAGCTGAGAAATAATGCCATGCTCTCTCAAGTATTCATCAAATTCAGTACTCAAATATTCACCTCCATGATATGATCGAAGAGCTTTAATACTCTTTCCTGTTTGATTTTCTACTTCAGATTTAAATTCTTTGAACTTTTCAAAGGATTCATGTTTGTATTTCATCAAATACAAATACCCAAATCTTGATTTATCATCAGTAAAGGTAATAAAATAATGAAAACCCCCTCTAGCCATTTCTTTAAATGGACCACATACATCACTATGTATTAGCTCCAAAATATTTTCAGCTCTTAGCCCTTGTCCAACAAAGGGTGATCTAGTCATTTTACCCTGAAGGCAAGATTCACAAGTTGGAGTAGGCTCAGAGCCCAATGAGGATAAAATCCCCATTTTCTCCAATTTTGTAATCCTATCTTCTGCAACATGACATAACCTTAAGTGCCAAATATATTTTGAACTTGAGTTGGTTTTCACCATGGCATTGCATTCATTTAGATTGTTATACTCTGGCCAGTGGAAACACTTTCTTACTGGCAATGGAAACACTTTCCTGTTAGCAGTGGAAACACTTTCCTTTGCCTTTGTTAGCTTTGGTCTTCCTTTTCAGTTTAGCTATTTTCTTGGAAGGACCAGGAATCTGAGGTTTCTTTTTCTTATTGCCCTTCTTGTTGCTGGACTTTCCAGCAGAAGAAGATGCAACCAAAGCTACCTCTTTTCTTTTATTGCCTGGCATATTCTTTTGGGCAATAACCAGCATGTTGAGTAATTCAGCTAAGGTGCATTCCTGTTTAGTCATATGGAAATTTGTCACAAAATTCCCAAAGACTCGAAGGATGAAGGATCAAATCCGTTTGTAGTTGGAAATCCATATTGAAGTCAAGATGTTCTAACTGCTCAATCAGCCGAATCATCTTGTGGACATGATCCCCAACATTCTGTCCCTCAGAAATCCTCATACGGAATAGCTGTCTAGATATCTCATACCTAACATTCCTGCTGTGCTCACCATACAACTCTTGTAGGTGAAGGAGGATCTCACTAGCACTCTGCATGTTCTCATGTTGCTTCTGTAACTCATTACTCATGGAAGCAAGCATGTAACACTTAGCTCTCATATCATGCTCCTTCCACTTGTCCAAAGTTTCATGTTCCTCTTGTGTGGCCTCTGGAGGTAAGGGACCAGGAACATTTGAATCTAGAACATATCCTATATGTTCAAGGTTCAGGACAAGTTTCAAATTTCTTAGCCAATCAGACAGATTTGGTCCTGTCAACCTATTGTGATCAAGTATGCTTGCAAGGATATTGGATGGTGGTGATTGTTTTGTGCTCATTTTTATCAGAAAATTAACTGCAGAAAATAACCAGATTAATTAGTAAATGTATCATGTAATTAACCAAAATGATAAAGGTCTTTTAATCAAATTTGTCCTACACCAAACTTAGCGAAACCTACACATACAAAGTAGAAGCGGAAATCCTAGTTGGATGGATTTCTAGTGGGTGATTGAATTCTTATAATTCTATTGATCATCCTCAGGTACATCCATTATTGGAATTACAATAAACTATAAGTGAGCAACTCCTTGCCCATCACATCTCATGTGAGGTTCAATCCTTTACCTAGCCCCTAATGCTCAAAATCTCAGGTACATCCATTATTGACTTATCTTGCATTAGTTAAGTTGATCCCATTGAGCCAGTAATTATGCAAATAATTTTAATGTCCTCAGGTACATCCAATATTGGCCACCAAACCATTTACATATTTACAACATCTCATGCTTAACAATTATTCTTAAGAAAATCTCTTAAATTAATTGCATCTCATGCAACTATTTAAAATTTCTTAAAATAATTGCCCTAATGGAGGGCTTATGTTATAATTACTTTAATTATACCATTTCCAACTTAATCATTTGTTTGGAAGATTTTATAGCCATCCTAATTACTATTAAGGTCTCACTTTGCACATTATCCATTTAGCATGCATATATCATATAATTGCATACATTCCCATACATCTCATGCATTCATGGATAAGCAGTAAATATGGTATGATCATGGACTTTCTAAGGGATTCAATTCTGAGCCACCAAGAATTGAATCAGGGCATTCCTAGGTGCATTTCATTCATTCATTTTACAAGAGTTGCTGAAGGAGTACATAATCAACACTTGATCTTGAATTCCTCCCACTGGTCCCACCAATGCTCTTGACCTCCTTGAACTTCTTGCAATCCAATATTACAAAGTAATCCTTGGCATACCAAGGCGAATTTACAAGAACTTAAATAAATGAAATTACAACCCAAAAATTATTATAAACTTAATAATACATGCCCAAAATAAATTAAAATAAAGTAATTAATTTACATTCCCAAAGAAACATAAAAGAAATAAATCCAATCACATTGGTCTTTTATAGTCCATGATCATCCATCATGCATATCACTATTTAACAATTAAATAAAACATACATACTTAAATTAAATTGAATATCTCATATTCAACTTAAAAAACCAGATTTGAATATGATTCAAATAAATTTAAAAATTCAGATTTGAATCTCATTCAAACAAATTTAAAAATTCAGATTTGAATCACATTCAAACAACTTCAAAAAATTCAGATTTGAATCTCATTCAAACATTTTTTAAAAAATCAGATTTGAATCACATTCAAATATTTTTTAAAAAATCAGATCTGAATTTTGTTGAATCAATTTTAAAAAATCAGATTTAAATATGATTCAAACAACTTTAAAAATTTAGATTTGAATCACATTCAAACAACTTTTAAAATTCAGATTTGAATCACATTCAAATAATTTTTAAAATTCTGATTTGAATCATAATTTAATTGTGTGATTAAAATAACTAATTAAACACTTTAATTAGTCAAATAATAGGCCTTAGATCATACAACAATTGCATAATTAAAAGCCAAACCTTGAACCACCCATGGAACCATTGTTACCGCCACCAATGGTGGCTTCACCATGTGTGCCGCCACACCTCTTGATCCAACCAGCAATGGATCACTTGATCTCATGATCAAACACACAATTAAATTATATAATCAACAATCTAAATGGCAAATATAGTGGCTCTGATACCAATTGAAGGCAGGCGTAAAAACACAAGTTTATACCATTGAATTCAAAAATTTTCCCCTAGGGTCACATGCACCATGCAAGATTTATTTTTATCTATTTGATTTCAATGATAAACAACATATTAAAACTCTTTTAATATGTTTTTGGATCTGTATTTGCCATTTAAGATTTTTAAATTAATCATATTAATTTTAGAACCCTAGATTAAATCAAGAACGATTACACTAACCTCTTGATGTCTTTGCAGTGTCTGCGCCTTTGAGATTCGTCTTCAGGACACCAGATGTTGTCCCTCTAGCTTGTCCACACCAAGAACACCTATGGCAGCCCTTGAACAGCTTCTAAAGCCTTTTCTATTAATTAGAAATTCAAGTTCTGCCTTTTAAGAGATTAGAGATGTAAACAGGACACTAGAAACAATTTCTAGTGTTCTTAATTCAAGAGATTGATGGCTAATCTCTTTGAATTGATGAGAGATGAAGAAGAATAGCTGGAGAGGCTCAAAATGGCGTGACAAATGAGAGGAGAGGCTGCTGGTTATTTTTTCTTTTCATAACCACACTTAAATAGCTAGGTTAACACATTAAACCCTAGCCACATGTCACCTTTTGATTAGCTTTAGGTTTAAGTGACCAAATCACATTGTGCCAAGTGTTAAACCTATATTTAATCTTGATTTTAATCATCTTACATGATTAAAAAAACATTTGGCAAGCTTATGTGTTATGCCATGTGTCACCATCTCATGGTGCCACGTGTCACACTGTGAAATGACCAAAATGCCCCTGTGTCTTAATTTTGAGTTCTTAACCCAAAATAATTATT
Source organism: Hevea brasiliensis (assembly GCF_030052815.1). Lineage (NCBI taxonomy): Eukaryota > Viridiplantae > Streptophyta > Magnoliopsida > Malpighiales > Euphorbiaceae > Hevea > Hevea brasiliensis. Next base: position 42,422,425 of record NC_079508.1, on the reverse strand, counting down.
TTCTTTTTCTAATTAATTTATATCAAATATAAATTAATTAATTAATCTCTATTAATTAATTTCTCATCAATTAAATTCATATTTAAACACTTTAAATATAAATTTAATTTATACTACACATCCAATAATCTAGATTTGGTTTAAAGTCATGCTAGGGACTTTGCAATTTAATTGCAAACCAAATCTATTTAATAAATCAATTAAACTCTTTAATTAATTAATTAAATCATATTTAAATAGGTGATAACTTGTGTATGTGTGTGACTTACTAGGCTCATCACTAATTGGCAATGAGACATGATATCAACTCTTAATATCATCAGAACTCTTTCTCACCATAAATGATTTCTCTAAATCATTTTATGAACCTCATAGACCATGGTTAACACCTAGCATAGCATGCCATGGCCACCCAATTAGTAATAAGATTTACCTTAAATGAACCTATAATCATATGTTACCATGCACTAGAATCTATCCTTTACAAAATCACAAATCAAGCTGGAGTCATGGTTTATGTCAAACTCCATTTGCTATGAATATTATGTTCTCTTTTAATTCCAGTTCTTGATTAAAAGATTTTTCTCATCAGAAACTCTTTTCTGAATAAATCTATCTGTCCTGGCCAGGAACTTGAAACATCAAGAACAATTAAATGAACATAGGATTTTATCTCTATTTACTTAGAGGAACAGATTCCATCTTGATCAACACCTACCTCCATATATAACTAGTAGGAGCCAACACATGCCCATATACCCATACACAGTACAAGTATGAAAGCAGTATCAAACTCAAACTACCTATATACAAGATAACTGTGCTATCTCAGGTCTAAAGATTATATGCACTGATATAATTTATGACAAAACATTGACAAGAGTAAACTCCATGTGCTTGTCATAAATGTCACTGGTTCGGCCTACTTATCATTTATAAGTGCCTATCATGTTTGTTATATGGCATGAGACTCACCATTCCATCTTATTTATATCTCATATAAATAACTTGGGAACAAACATGAATACAATCTTTCTGCATAAGTCATGTCCTTATTATGAAGTATCCTCGATTGTGAACCTATTTATGATACTTTGTGCTAGAAATATTGTCACTCATATTCTTAACAACTTAAGAATAATATTTCTAACAAAATATCAATGGACCTTTCCTATTACACATAAATATATTATGTAAACGGAAAAGTAGAAATGCCTTTTATTAATAAAATTATGTACAAGATACATACTAAATGATATGCTCTAGGGCATACTACTAACATATTTAAACTTGAATAAATGGTTTTTAATTTCTACCAAAATGCTCACCACTTCCAAAATGTAAGAAAATTGTTTTAAAATCCCTTGTGGGGTACTTAATGAGTTATCGGTAGGTGAAGTTCGGTAGTTCATTAAGTATTCTACGGGATCATGTTATGCCTTACAGAGGGGTAAGGTGTGACACTGGTTGTTCTAAGAGGAATAGCTGTAGATGTTTCATCAACGGGTGTAAGTTGACTAGATGGATCTATATCCATCTGATCTGTTGGTTGGTCAAAATTCTCCAATTCCAACTCTATTTGCCTTCCTTTGCCTCCTTCTTGAACAAACTATTGTTCAAGAAATGTAGCATCTCTGCTCACCACAACCTTTTGTGATGTAGACAAATAAAAATAATATCTAAAACTATCTTTTGGATATCCAATAAATTGACCCTTTTCTGATCTGGTTTCCAATTTATCAGTGTTCAGCTTTTTTATATAAGCTGAACAACCCCAAATCTTAACATGCTTAAGACTTGGTTTTCTTCCATGCCATATCTCATAAGGTGTGGAAGAAACTGATTTTGATGGAATCCTATTCAGAATATACAAAGCTGATTCTAATGCAAATCCCCAAAAGGAGATTGGCATATCAGTATAGCTCATCATACTGCGTACCATATCCAATAGGGTACGATTTCTCCTTTCAGATACACCATTCAGCTGTGGCATTGCTGGAGAAGTCAGCTGGGAAACAATGCCGTGCTCTCTCAAGTATTCATCAAATTCAGTACTCAAATATTCACCTCCACGATCTGATCGAAGAGCTTTAATACTCTTTTCTGTTTGATTTTCTACTTCAGATTTAAATTCTTTGAACTTTTCAAAGGATTCATGTTTGTATTTCATCAAATAAAAATACCCAAACCTTGATTTATCATCAGTAAAAATAATAAAATAATGAAAACCGCCTCTAGCCATTTCCTTAAATGGACCACATACATCACTATGTATTAGCTCCAAAATATTTTCAGTCCTTAGCCCTTGTCCAACAAAGGGTGATCTAGTCATTTTGCCCTGAAGGCAAGATTCACAAGTTGGAGTAGGCTCAGAGACCAATGAGGATAGAATCCCCATTTTTTCTAATTTTGCAATCCTATCTTCTGCAACATGACATAACCTTAAGTGTCAAATATATTTTGAACTTGAGTTGGTTTTCACCACGGCATTGTATTCATTTAGATCACTTGCATTCATTTTGTGTTTGTCATTATTATCCAAATAATAAAGACCATCATTCATGTAACCCGAACCAACATATTTATTTCCAAAATAAATATTGCAAACATCATCTGTGAACTGAAATTCATAGCCATTTCTAGTCAAACTAGATATAGAAATGATGTTCTTAAAAGCATTAGGTACATATAAAATATTATCCAAACACAAAACATGTCCAAACATGTAAAAAGATTTAAATCCTATGGCTAAAGCTTCAATAGTTGAGCCATTGCCAATCCAAACTCTAACATCTTGAGAATGCAAGCTGCTACTATTTGCTAGTTCTTGCATATCATTAGAAATGTGAGAATTGGCACCAGTATCTAAAACCCAAGCTGTAGATGAACTATGAGTATCATCAGAATCTAAATAATAAGATATGGACATACCTTCCGAATGTTTATCCTTCTTGTCCTTTAGAGAAGTAAGATACTCTCGGCAGTTCCTTTTTCAGTACCCATCCTTCTGGCAGTGGAAACACTTTCCTTTGCCTCCATCAGCTTTAATTTTCCCTTTCTGTTTAGCTATTTTCTTAGAAGGATCAGGAATCTGAGGTTTCTTTTTCTTATTGCCCTTCTTCTTGTTGGACTTCTCAGTAGAAGAAGATGCAATCAAAGCTACCTCTTTTCCTTTATTGCTTGGCATATTCTTTTGGGCAATAACCAGCATGTTGAGTAAACCAGCTAAGATGCATTCTTGTTTAGTCATATGGAAATTTGTCACAAAATTCTCAAAAGACTCAGGAAGGGACTGAAGGATCAAATCCGTCTGCAGTTGGAAATCCATGTTAAAGTCAAGATGTTCTAGCTGCTCAGTTAGCCGAATCATCTTATGGACATGATCCCCAATATTCTATCCCTCAGACATTCTCATGCAGAACAGCTGCCTAGATATCTCATACCTAGCATTCCTGCTGTGCTCACCATACAACTCTTGTAGGTGAAGGAGGATCTCACTCGCACTCTGCATATTTTCATGCTGCTTCTGTAACTCATTACTCATGGAAGCAAGCATGTAACACTTAGCTCTCATATCATGCTCCTTCCACTTGTCCAAAGTTTCATGTTCCTCTTGAGTGGCCTCTGGAGGTAAGGGACCAGGAACATTTGAGTTTAGAATATATCCTATATGTTTAAGGTTCAGGACAAGTTTCAAATTTCTCAGCCAATCAGAGAGATTAGGTCCTGTCAACCTATTGCGATCAAGTATGCTTGCAAGGATATTGGATGGTGGTGTTGTTCTGTGCTCATTATTATCAGAAAATTAACTGCAGAAAATAACCAGATTAATTAGTAAATGTATCAAGTAATTAACCAAAATGATTATGGTCTTTTAATTAAATTGGTCCTCCCACTAACTTAGCGAATCCTACACTTCCAAAGTAGAAAACGAAAATCCTAGTTGGATGGATTTCTAGTGGGTGATTGAATTCTTATAATTCTATTAATCATCCTCAGGTACATCCATTATTGGAATTACAATAAACTATAAGTGAACAACTCCTTGCCCATCACATCTCATGTGAGGTTCAATCCTTTACCTAGCCCCTAATGCTCAAAATCTCAGGTACATCCATTATTGACTTATCTTGCATTAGTTAAGTTGATCCCATTGAGCCAGTAATTATGCAAATAATTTGAATGTCCTCAGGTACATCCAATATTGGCCACCAAACCATTTACATATTTACAACATCTCATGCTTAACAATTATTCTTAAGAAAATCTCTTAAATTAATTGCATCTTATGCAACTATTTAAAATTTCTTAAAATAATTGCCCCAATTGAGGGCCCATGTTATAATCACTCTAATTATAGCATTTCCAACTTAATTATTTGTTTGGAAGATTTTATGATCATCCTAATTACTATTAAGGTCTCACTTTGTACATTATCCATTCAGCATGCATATATCATATAGTTGCATACATTCCCATATATCTCATGCATTCATGGACAATAAATAAATATGGTATGATCATGGACTTTCTAAGGGATTTAATTTTGAGCCACCAAGAATTGAATCAGGGCATTCCTAGGTGCATTTCATTCATTCATTTTACAAGAGTTGCTGAAGGAGTACATAATCAACACTTGATATTGAATTCCTCCCACTAGTCCTACCAATGCTCTTGACCTCCTTGAACTTCTTGCAATCCAATATTACATAGTAATTCTTGGCATACCAAGGCGAATTTACAAGAACTTAAATAAATGAAATTACAATCTAAAATTATTACAACCTTAATAATACATGCCCAAAATAAATTAAAATAAATTAATTAATTTACAATCCCAAAGAAACATAAAAGAAATAAATCCAATCACATTGGTCTTTTATAGTCTATGATCATTCATTATGCATATCACTATTTAACAATTAAATAAAAGATACATATTTAAATTAAATTGAATATCTCATATTCAACTTAAAAATCCAGATTTGAATATGATTTAAATAAATTTAAAAATTCAGATTTGAATCTCATTCAAACAAATTTAAAAATTCAGATTTGAATCACATTTAAACAACCTTAAAAATTTAGATTTGAATTACATTTAAACAATTTTTAAAAAATCAGATTTGAATCACATTCAAACAATTTTTTAAAAATTCAGATCTGAATATTATTCAAACAACTTTAAAAATTTAGATTTGAATATGATTCAAACAACTTTAAAAATTTAGATTTGAATCACATTCAAACAACTTTTAAAATTCAGATTTGAATCACATTCAAACAATTTTTAAAATTTTGATTTGAATCAAAATTTAATTGTGTGATTAAAACTACTAATTAAACACTTTAATTAGTCATAGGATAGGCCTTAGATCAAACAATAATTGCAAAATTAAAAAACCAAACCTTTGCACCACCCATGAAGCCAAACCATGCACACCATGTTGGTGTTCTTCAAGCATGCTGCCACACATCCATTACAATCAGCAATGGATAAATCATCTTATGATCAAAACACATAATTAAATCATATAATTAACAATCTAAATGGCAAATAACCTGGCTCTGATACCAATTGAAGGAGCGAAAGCATGAAAAACACAAGTTTATACCATTGAATTCAAAAATTTTCACCTAGGGTCACATGCATCATGCAAGATTTATTTTTATCTATTTGATTTCAATGATAAACAACATATTAAAACTCTTTTAATATGTTTTTGGATCTGTATTTACCATTTAAGATTTTAAAATTAATCAGATTAATTTTAGAACCCTAGATTAGATCAAGAACAAATACACTAATATCTTGATGCACTGCAGTGTATTTGTGCCTTTCAGATGTGTCTTCAGGATACCAGATGTTGTCCCTCTAGCTTGTCCACACCAAGTTCACCTATGGTAGCCCTTGAACAGCTTCTAAAGCTTTTTCTATTAATTAGAAAATCAAGTTTTGCCTTTTAAGATATTAAATATGTAAACAGGACACTAGAAACGATTTCTAGTATTTTTAATTCAAGAGATTGTTTGCTAATCTCTTGGAATAGATGAGAGATAAAAAAGAAGAGAGGGAGAGCTTCAAAGTGGCAGCACAAACGAGGAGCAGCTGCTGGTTGTATTGTTTTCTTTTCATAACAATACTTATATAGCTAGGTCAACACATTAAACCCTTGCCACATGTTACCCTCTGATTGGTTCTAGGTTTAATTGACCCAATCACATTGTGCCAAGTGTCAAACCTATATTAATCTTAATTTTAATCATCTTACATAATTAAAAGACATTTGGCAAGCTTATGTGTAATGCTATGTGTCACCATCTCATAGTGCCACATGTCACCCTGTGAAATGACCAAAATGCCCCTGTGTCTTAATTTTGAGTTCTCAATCCAAAATAATTATTTCTCTTCTTCTAATCAATTTATATCAAATATAAATCAATTAATTAATCTTTATTAATTAATTTCTCATTAATTAAATTCATATTTAAACACTTTAAATATAAATTTAACTTATACTGTACATCCAATAACCTATATTTTGTTTCAAGTCATGCTAGGGACTTTGCAATCTAATTGCAAACCAAACCTATTTAATTAATCAATTAAACTCTTTAATTAATTAATTAAATTATATTTAATTAGGTGATTACTTGTGTATGTGTGTGACTTACTAGGCTCATCACTAATTGGCAATGAGACATGATATTAACTCTTAATATCATCAGAACTCTTTCTTACTATAAATGATTTCTCTAAATCATTTTATGCACCTCATAGACCATGGTTAACACCTAGCATAGCATACCATGGCCACCCAATTAGTAATAAGGTTTACCTTAAATGAACCTATAATCATATGTTACCATGCACTAGAATCTCTCTGTTACAAAATCCCAACTCAAGTTGGAGTCATGGTTTATGTCAAACCCCATTTGATATGAATATTATGTTCTCTTTTAATTCCAGTTCTTGATTAAAAGGATTTTCTTATCAGAAACTCTTTCTGAATAAATCTATCTTTCATGGCTAGGAACTTGAAATATCAAGAACAATTAAATGAACATAGGATTTTATCCCTATTTACTTAGAGGAACAGATTCCATCTTGATCAACACCTACCTCCATATATAACTAGTAGGAGCCAACACATGCCCATATACCCATACATAGTACAAGTATGAAAGCAGTATCAAACTCAAACCACCTATATACAAGATAACTGTGCTATCTCAGGTCTAAAGATTATATGCACTGATATGATTTATGACAATGTATTGACAAGAGTAAACTCCATGTGCTTGTCATAAGTGTCACTGGTTCGACCTACTTATCATGTATAAGTGCCTATCATGTTTGTTATATGACATGAGACTCACCATTCCATCTTATTTATATCTCATATAAATAACTTGGGAACAAACATGAATACAATCTTTCTGGATAAGTCATGTCCTTATTATGAAGTATCCTCGATTGTGAACCTATTTATGATACTTTGTACTAGAAATACTATCACTTATATTCTTAACAACTTAAGAATAGAATTTCTAACAAAATATCAATGGACCTTTTCTATTACACATAAATATATTATGTAAATGGAAAAGTGAAAATGCCTTTTATTAATAAAAATATGTACAAGATACATAATAAATGATATGCTCTAGGGCATACTACTAACAGGCCGAACCCCTTTTGCCATGCCGTCCTCGATTAATGAGCTTATCAAGCTCAAAAAGCCCTACGTCCTCTTTATATTTCTTATAAGTCCCAACACAAAAACTTAACTATAGACCTTGATTGAGAGTTTGGGAGTAAAAAGAAGACAAGAATTTAAAGTTAGGGAAAGTTGGGAATTCTTCAATTGAGGTTAGTATTAATTCTCTTTTCTTTCTCTATGTACTCTTTGTTAAGATCATGAATATGATGAGAAATAATAGAAATTGAAACAAAATATGCATGTTTGACTAGCTTGAATTTTGGGCAGCCTTGTATAGGTTAGGGTTTTGATGATTTAGTTGAATTGAAAATGGAAATTGATGACCCCTTGATATGAATTTAGTAATTAGAACATTGAAGTGTATGTGTAGTACAAGAATTGAAATTTTGTGAATTAGGGTTTTGAGTAAAATTAGGGTTTTGTTCATGTGATGGTGAATGAATATTTGAATGGTCAATTAGTGACCATTTGGTAAGGTTTGACTACAAAATGAAGTGAATTGTGGCATTAGATTAAGGATTTGCTATGCGGCCCTATTGTGCTTATAGGTCTAGACTTGAGTCCAGTGCGTTTTGGCAGCCATAACTTGGTTTGTATAGCTTCAATTGGTGCAAGGCCAATTGAAGGTGAAACTAGGGTCATAATGCCACAATTTTGACGAAGAAACCCTACCTAGAAAACTAACTTAGGATGACCTAAAAATTGACCAAATCTGGGTAACTAATTCTAGACCTGGAAAATTGATCAAATGAATAGTATTTGTTCAATTAGTCATAACTTGGCCTAGGAAGGTCCAAATGACCTGATTTTTAAACCAATGGAAAGCTTAGACATAGTACAATAACTTTTATGTAGAACACAAGCTCAAATTCTGACCTTAACCAATTGAAATTGCTAGCCAAAATTAGGTCACAAAAACTGCCAGAACCAAATTCTGCCTAGAAAATCTACCAATGAACCAATCCGGTCAGTTATGGTAAAAATGCCATAACATGAGTTACAAAACATCAAATGAAGTGATTCAAAAAGGGAATTAAAGAAGACACATTAAGGAACAACTTTGATGCAGAAAGTTTAGCCAAATTCCCACTGTAGATTGGTCTAATGGAATAGTAAATATTAGCCATAAAATCTGAAAATTTGAAATAACATGTAATGAGCCTTGAATTATAATTGACAATTAATGCCAATAAGTGTAAAACCCAAAATGTGGGATCTTAGTATAATTAGAATTAACATATCTATTATGTATGAAAAAATCAATATTTGTGCATGAATAGTAAGGTAAATAGTAACTAATAAACATAAAGTGTAAAGAAATAAACAACTAACTGTGTAAACATGCCCTAGTATGCCTATAATGATTGGTTTGGATAGATTGACATGCCAATAGGATTCCGATAGCAATACTGCATATGGCTTATGCCATTTCGTGATTTATGGCTTATTATGTCACTTTGTGATATTATGGCCTATGGCCATTTTGCTATGTTTGATACACTCGGCTTTATCTCTGATTGCTTATATGGCTTGTTAGCCGTTCTGTTGCACACCTGGCAGACACTATGTGACTGATGGTGTGACGGCCCGAGGTATTTGATACCCAGTGCCAGTTTACCTATTTATCCAGTTCAGTCGACTAGTATAGGTTACTTGGGCAACTGAAATAAGACTTAATAAATTATAACCAAATAATGAACACAAAACGTACTAAAAGTTAGACTATTATGAATAATTATCATAAATTCATTCTGCATGAAATGATAGTATAATATAATATCTGTATATTTATTTATTTAGTTTATTTTTATTTTATATTGGCACCACTAAGCTGTATTGCTTAGAACGTCACTTTTGCAACGCGTAGGTACTGGTGAGACCGATAGAGATCTGCATGGTATACAGTGTCACCATATCTGCACTGTTCTTGGTAGGACTACTAGTTGTATTTTGTATTGTATTTTGTATTTTGATGTACTTAGACTTTCATTTTGCCATGTAAATTGTAAACTCTTGTAATTAATTGTAAATTATGTAATTAATGAGATTTCAATATTTTATTTATAAAATTGAGTATGAATTTTATTTATATATGAAATTATGAGATTGAAACAAAATATTATGATATGTTGAGATTGTGATTGATTGTCATTGGAGTTGTGGATAATGAATATATTGGAAGTATTTTTAGCATGTTTCGAAGAACTGTTTTCTCAATTTTTAGCCGACACTCTGCCGAATTTTTATAAAATTTTCACAACTTCAAAATAATCAAAATTTTAATTCATGATATAAACTTTACATGAAAGCAATTTAATGAGTAAATTAAGTTCTGGGAAAGGTAATAAGATAAGTAAAATGCTCCGGCACCGGGTGTGACATACTTTACTCGGCTACACTGTAGATGGGTAAGGGGTATCACAGATTCTCTCACCTTCAAGCTCCAAGAAAATAGGTAATTTCCTTTTCTTCTTGATCTACTAGGTAGATCTAAGAAAGTTGAGGAAGGATTAGGTTTTTCTAACTTCAATTTCATGAAAAGTTCATTTTTAAGTTGAGTTTTAGAGAAATTTATGCATGTTAGGGTTAGGGTTTTTGGGTCTATGTGGAAATTTCATATTTTTTTTATTAGCTTAGTAATGTTTAAATGTTATGAGTCTTAAATGGCTAGTTTCCCTTGATGGATTTGAAGAAATCCATATATATGTTATGTTGGGTTTGGAGAAAACCTAATATTTGAGTTTTTGAGTAATGTATGTGGGTATTAAGTATGATTTCAAGTTATTTTAGGCCCTAAAGATATGTATTTATGGTTAGATTATGTTTTGGAATTGAGGTTTTTAGGAGAAGGAATTTGCATGTTTTCGACCTGAGAATTATTCTAGAAATTCTAAAAATTCCCAAGTTTGGCTGCCGAAACATGTAGTTTCTCAGAAAATCTGGAAAATTTTCGGGTTCAGCAGCCAAAGTCTAAGACTTCAGCAGTCAAAGTTAGCTCTAGACAATAAGGGGTGTTCAAAGCCTGAGACTTCAACAGCTAAAGTTTAGCACTTTGGCAGCTGAAGTGAGTTCTACTTGACTTTTCTCCATTATTTTTTAAGATTCCAAAATATAGTTTCATGGTTTCTAAGGGCCTAGAATAAGATATTTATGATATATATAGAGTTTTAGAACCTTGTATGACACTCTAAGGTCAGATTTTATAGGATTAAGTTTGAGGGAATTAAAAGGTTAATGATCTAAGGATAGCTATCATTCGAAATAAGTGGCTAATAGGCTTCAAGAGGTGAGTAACTCTAATCTTAATAAAATAAAAACTATTTAAAAGTAAGTAATGATCATTTTCATGCATCATATCATATTTATTTAGGATGTATGCATATAGAACATGAAGATGTTACATAATTGTATAATTTGTTATTAGTGCAACGATGGATGTTGGATGACCCACTAACTCTCCCCATATTTATGACTATATTACGTTATACATATTATGGATCCATAAGTAAATCCTGTGAGTAGATCTTAATGATGCCAATTCAGGGGAGATCAATAAGTTGCCTTAGGGTGCATAACACAGGTTATTTTTTAAAGGAAAAATTGGAGAGTTACTAATGATAAGTCCATCATACGTGAAATGTTTGTGATGTGAAAACTCATGTGAATGATGCACTGCATATGTGTGAATGCATGATGTAATTAATGTTGGTTAGTTTACTCATTGAGCTTGTGTAAGCTTACCTCACTCCCCTAACCCCCAGATGCAAAATTACAGGACTAAAAGAGTTATTTGAAGGAAGAGTATCAAGGGTAGCCCATTTCTTTATGTATGATGTATGGGTAGATAAACATATAAACTGTAAATGGATAATACTGTGCTAGGAACTTAAGAAATTTAGAGTTATTTAGTATTTTCAAGCATGATAATGTATACGTTATGTTAACCCTTCTTGGGAGTATGTATGCTGAACCATTACACTTTAGAACTTATGTATGTGAAGGTTCACATTATGAACTATTTTTATATTAAAGATGTTTATGTATAGATGAAAAGACTAAGGTGTAATGGTATAAAGTATGCTTAGATGATGAGGTATAGGAACATGTGCATGTTTTACAAGCTTTAGACTTGTTACGGGTTCTAACAGCCTTAAGCTGACCTGATCCCTAGCTTCGGTAATGGCCCTTGGCTTGGTTCATTACAGTTGAACTTGCCTTTGAAGTTTCACATTTTCAGTTGTTTTTGGGTTCAGATTGTAAATGTTCTAAATTTCTCATAAAACCTTTAATTTGCTTGCCCACATGACCAAATTGCTCTTTATTCCACTGCCCAAGTGCTTTAGTGCACTTTTGCAATATGGATTGAACAGAATTAGAACCATGCCTATTAGATCGGTGCTACACATCACGAATGACCTAGTCACATTGTTGATCCCAAACCCACATCATTTCAAAATGGAAAGGTTTATTACCCCAATCATGTCAATGACCCTGAGTATCCAACAAAATGAGACAATGATCAGAGGCATTTCTTGGTAGTGCAACACTTGAGCCTTTGGAAATAACAAAAACCATTCATCATAAGCAAAAACCAATCCAACCTTTCCTGTATGTTATCAAACCCCTATCACATACCATAGAATGACCTTGAGTATACAGCAAAATGGGGCAATGATCAGAGGCATTTCTTGGGTAATGCAACACAAGAACCTTTGGAAATAACAAAAACCATTCATTATACGATCAAACCTTTCTTAAATGTTATCAAACCTCACTCTACCGTTATCCTACGTGAAAGGATTGCCCAAAAAACTTAAATCACATACTGTCACCATCTCCTTGAATGCATCCATAATAGTTTGAAATTAAACCAACTCACCATTTTTCTCAAAACTATATAACATTTCATTAAAATCGCCAAAAAGGAACAAAGGCATAGAACTCCATTTAAAAAAAAAAAAAACTCATCCCATGCAACTGTCGTAACAAATTCCACGTGAGATATCTATTAAGAGGAAATGCCTTGAGGAAAAAGAAGAAAAAATCCATTTTGAGAGGCTTTTCTTATGCCACCAAAAATTGAAAACACCACATTTTTTTCCTCTCTTTTAAAGTATTAAATTAATTTGGTAAATTGTTTAAATTTTTCATTATTTTGATTTTTTTTTTCAGTTATGATTTTATCCACCCCATTTTAGCCTTGCCCATAATGACTAGGCAAGATACGTCACCGTTGAGGGTACAAAATCGAGAAGCAGAGAGAACATTTTCAGGGGAAAAAACGGAACATTCTAGACTTTCTAGTGAAATGAAGGCAAGCACATTACATCAGCATAAGTTAGTTGGCTTCTGTTGTTGTTTTCATACATAACGCTTCTCTTGTGCGATCCAATGCATCAATTCTCTTAATCTCAGCTTTCATTTTTCCACGAGACCAAAATCCATAATTTTTTAGGTATTTATTACAAATCAATAAAATCGCGACCACCGGAGTGGAAATGACGGAGCCGAAGAGGATGGCTGGAGGGGTTGCGTTGAATTTTCCAGTGAATGAAGAGGAAACAACGTCGTCTTCTCTTTCAACTCCGCTGAAGGCACCTCCTCGAAGGTTGAGACGACGTCTACTTGCGGAGCCTAAAGCCCCTCTCTCTTCTGAAGACATCGAAGCTAAGCTCAGAGAGGCTAATATCCGTCGACAGGTAAATTAGCGTGACTTGCTGGCTTCTGTGGTTTTGATCCACAAAAGGCGTTTGATTTTGGATCTTTTTGAATCCCTCAAGTATCTTTTTATCGTGATGTTTTCCATTGTTTAATTGGAATTCAACTAATAATATTATTATTATTGAATTAGAAACCTGGAGAAGAAAGAAAGCTGCTTTAAGCTATGGATTTCATGTGATAGATTGTTTCTTCCCTGGAAAATTGAAAGCTGAACTAGATCAAGCCATCTTTTCTATTTAAATTGCTCTCTTCTTGATGAATGTTTTGTTTGTGATCTTAATTTTGATGTATCAGTTACCAACGAAGATTCGGCAGTATAGTTAGTTTGGTTTTTTCACGTTTTGGTGACTTGCAGCAAATGCCTTTTTGAGTAGGATGATTGATTTTCATTTTCTGTTTTGAGGGCTTTAGTTTTATTAAGTTCTGCTGAAGGATGTTTTCTCTGTTGGTTGAGCAGCAATTCTACGAGTTCCTGTCAAGTAAAGCAAAGCCCAAGTCAAGAAGCTCTCCACAGACTTCCTGCCTAAGGGAAGATCTTGCTCAACGGCTTGAAGCAAGTCTCAATGCTGCTGAGCAGAAGCGGTAATATGTAGGCCTTTTTTTTTCCATGAAACATAGGAAATTAGATAATATTGGATTTTCTATCTGATGTTTTATATTATGGACAAGTGCGAGGGAAAATAAACAATTGGAGCAAGAAGGATTTAAGTTTTGTGTCTGTTTTATTTTTGAACTTCCTGCCAAATATGGATTTGCAGCTTCATCTCTAATTGTTTGAGCCAACTGAAAATTGTTTATTTCTTTCCTGCCTCAAATTAAGTGATTGTAGGGATGAGATGGCATTATCTAATGATGTTCGGCCTCGGAAGCCTGCACATGTGTTTGAATACCAAAAAGTTATCCATGATCATGTGGTTCGGTGCAACTAAGTTTTGTTTTTGAACCAATAATGCATAAGTTATGAGGTGGTCCATACGCAGCAACATTTTAAATTGCAGTTGTGGATGATTGTTGCATAACTGGGCTGTTGCAGACACAAGTGTCATAGCACAATGCCTAGTTCCGATCCAATCAATGAAGTTAATATGTGAACGTAAAATGCTCAAAATTATAAATTTTGTGGTTATATTTGTTATTGCATGATGAACTCAAATACAAATTAATTTGACAAAAAATTTAAGCTTTACATGTCATGATTCTAAAACTGATTTGCAGAAGTGTTAAAATGTAACGGTCTGCTATTACTAGAGTGTAGAACGTTGAGTATGTTTGGCTGACAGTGTGCTATTACTGGTGTGTAGAACAATAAGTAGTATATATGACCAAGATGTAACAATTAAATGTGAACTGTAGTTCACATGTCAGTTCAAACGTAACACAACATAAACTTATCCTTTTCAAATTATAATAAAATGAGCAGGTTAAGCATTCTTACTAGTGCTCAGATGCATCTGGCAAGGCTGGATGAGACGTGGCAAGCAGCTAAAAGTGGTGTAGAAAGACATTTTGAGAAGGAACCTGATGAGCTTGGCATTAAAGTTCAATCACAGGTTGAGCAAGCAGAGGCAAAGCCTATGCTTCTCCTGAAAGTCCATAAACAAAGGGAAGCTGCAAAGAGAGAGCAAGCAGCTCTGTCATTGAAGCAAAAAATTTCTATGGAGAACAATTACACACTGTGTGTCCGTGCTGCTATTTATAAAAAACGTGCACCTGCTGAAAGAAAACGGTTGGGGTTGTTGGAAGGAGAACAAATGAGGGCCTGTACAAGACTACTGAAGGTAAGGCAGATAGCTCAGTCTGTCAATGGTCAACAAAAGACTAAGAGGAAAGAAAAAAAGGACCAATTGGAAGATCGCCTCAAAAGGGTATGTAAGTGGTTGAAGTTACATCTTTCATGAAGAAATTGTTTATCATGTGTTGTTTTAAATTAATATCTCTTTTTATGAGATTTTAATTTGATAATGACTAGGCTAAGAGACAAAGGGCTGAATATTTGAGGCAGAGAAGAAACTTGAGTAGTCATCTGCATGCCTCAAAAATGATCCATGAGCAGGAGGAGTACCTTTCAAGAAAGTTAGCAAGGTGAATATGTGATTTTTTTTTCTGTTTTTGTGTGTGTGGGGGTGGGGGAGCGGGGGAGGGGGTTTATTTTTCCTTTCTTGTTTTCTCATTTCTTTAACATTTATATGTGTCTTCTTTTCGTTTTCATGTAACTCTGGTTATTTTTATTAAAGTAATATTTTTTTTTTATTTACAATTGGGGGTATAAGTTATTTCTACAGCCCCTAAACTATATAATGCATTTCTGGACTGAGGAAAGGTGTGTTAGTCATCCATTAGTTGCACTCTATCAACAGACTTTGGACTTGTTACATTTGACACTGAGATCTATTAAAGGAATGGATATAGTAAGCATGTCAGCTTATATGAGAAGTGAACAAATCATTTGAGAATATTTCCATGGAATTCTCCTCTGATGTTCTATGTAATTGTGATTTTGGGAATTTAACAGGTACTGGAGGCGCTTTGTAAAATTGAGGAAAACTACTTTCTATTTGGCAAAAACTTATGTATCCTTGGGGATCAATGAAGAATCTGTTAAAGCAATGCCATTTGAGCAGCTTGCTATTCATATCAAGTCAACAACAACCATTAATATGGTGAAAGCTTTAGTTGACCGTCTAGAGAGTCGCCTCAGATTTTCATGGGCAGTCAGAGGTTGTCAATCTAGTCTAGCCAACATTGATCACCTTCTTAGGTTTGTTGCTTTCCCAAATTATACAGGCAATTCTGGCAATCCTGCCCAAAGAGGAGCCAAAACAACCAAGTCTGATAAAGAGGAAGCTCAGATGCCAGTAAAATTATCAAGATATCCAGTCAGAGTTGTGCTGTGTGCATACATGATAATAGGACACCCGGATGCGGTTCTCAATGGACAAGGCCGAGTGTGAGATCACTCTAGCTGAATCTGCAGTTACTTTCGTTCGAGAGTTTGAGTTGTTGGTCGAGATTATAATAGATGGCCCTATTCAATTTTCACGAGAGAGAATAGCCTCTGCAATTCCTAGTCAGAAGACCTTTAGATTTCAACTGGAAGCTTGTGATAAAGCATGGTGCCATTACCTGCGTCGCTTTGCGACATGGAAGTTAAAGGATGCTAAATTGCTAGAGGAGGATTTGGTGAGAGCTGCATGCCAGCTTGAATTCTCTATGATGCAAAGCAAGCTGACTCTAGGAGATGATGAAACTCTTTCTGATGATATGGAGGTTATCAAAAAGCAGGTTGATGTTTGCTTGCCCATGGCATATAGCTAACTGTTGAATAATTTTTTCTGTGTCTAATATTTTCCTCAATAATTTTCACCATGTTAGGTTTTGGACAAGCAGAAACTTCTAAAGGGAAAATTGCAGCTTCTTAGTGGTAATGCTGGACTTAAACATATGGAACGTGCTCTTACTGAAATGCTGTCTAAATTTATTGGAGACAAGAAATCTGTGAGTCCATTTAAATCATCTACTGGTCAGATTTCATCATCATGTCCACCTCATTCATTGGAGGGGTCTTCAGTTCCCATCTCTGTTGGGACAAGTTATTTGGCTTAAGGTTGTCAACGGTCTAGCGGCAATGCCATAATTGACTCCTCCTCTGAGATAGCTGATTCTTCTCCAGGTGAAGAAACAAGTTCTTCTCCACCCAAAAGGACCATCGATGACCATCAGCGCTCTGATCCACTGTTGGCTAGTGAGAATGAATTACTTGTAAATGAAATTATCCATGAACATCACCATGGATTAGCTTATACTCGTAATGCCACCAATAAAGATCAGAACAATGTTCAGGTTTGTATGCCAATTTAAATGATTTCTATGTTTATTGAGAATTACGATTATCATTTATTGATCTACTAGCATGTGGGATAGAGATGCAAATCCTCAAGGTACTTGCTTGTTTTAACAGTGCTCTACATCTTCAAAAAATAGAACTTGTCTCTTGGTTAGTCATTTAGTAATTTGCTAGACTGTGGGATCAGGTTACAAATACTAACAAGATTCGTTTCTTGTGTTATTTAATTATGCTTTGTTTGTTACCAATTATTTAAAGGGCCAGGACTTGCTAGTATTGGACACAATAAAAATTCTCTCACATGAGCCTTGACTTCATTATCCTGCAGGCAAAAGTGAGAGACAATTGAAAAGGCTTTTTGGGATAGTATTATGGAGTCTGTCAAACAGGATGAGCCTGATTTTAGTTGGATTCTTAAACTCATTCAGGAAGTTAGGGATGAGCTATGTGAGATGTCTCCTCAGACTTGGAGACAGGAGATTGTTGAGACTATTGATGTTGATATTCTCTCACAGGTGGTTAAATTCTACAGCTCTTGCTTACTGCATCCATAAGTTATTATTTACTGAAATATTAATATTATACCTTGTCAAACTTTCCTTCACTTAAAGGTGCTGAGATCAGGAACTTTAGATATGGATTATCTAGGGAAGATCCTAGAGTTTGCATTAGCCACTTTGGAGAAACTTTCTGCCCCAGCAAATGATGAAGAAATGAAGAGCTCTCACCATAAATTACTCGAAGAACTGAGAGAGATTTCTAAAGTTGGAGTTAAATCAAATGCCTCAATTTCATTTGTAGTGATTAAAGGTCTGTGGCAAGTCCTACAGGAGATTCAGGTGTGTTTCTGGTCTCAAGTCTTTTCCATCTAACCTCCTGAAGTTGCAGTTCTTGGTGCTTTAGCCATGGGACAAGAAAAATTAATTTCATAGTGTGATGCATAGCTGTATCGTCCGGCCTGTGCAAGATTTGCTGAGAAATATTGTACGTATATAAATTTCAAACTTTGAATTCACAAAATATGAAAGATATAATTTAAGTCATAGAGCTCAATAAAAAATTATTATGTGTTGTGCAGTAATCATCTTTGAACCAAGCAACAAATTTCCTCTCTCCTCTCCCCTTCTCCTTCCCACCCCCTACACCCCACCACCCTCCTTTCTTCCTTTCCCTCTCCCTCCCCCTTCTCTCCTTTTACTGTTTGTAATTGTAACTGTTGTCAATTTTAAGCCTTTGATGTATACATGTTTCATGTATTTGAAGGTTGCGCCTGCATCTATATCTGTGGTTGCATTATGACTCAAACTTGAAAACCTGCTTCACTGATTGGGGTTTCCTGTGTTTAGTCATAGTTGTTCTGAATGGTTTCTTTTTTCAATCAAATTCATTCCATGCTATATCTTTTACACTCTTAATGCTTCACTTGCAGTTTTATGGCAGCTTTTTATTTCCTCAACTCAAGATTTAACCAAATCAAGATGCCTGTATGCTGTAAATAGCACCTTAATTATCTTAGTGGTGTGCCCACATAAACTTAGGTAACACTACCAGCTAGTTGAACTGTAGAATATACACAATGGTGATGCTTCTAGCTTTTACATGTGTTGCCGGACTTTTGCAGATAAATAATCAATCTTACTTTTTTTTCAGTTTCATTTGTGGAATTGTCAAATAAAAATAGAAAACAATCTTTTTTTTTTTCTGGTAGAGGTGTTGATAAAAAAATACTGGTAGAGGTGTTGATAAAAAATACTGGTAGAGCTGTTTTTTTTTCAATCCAAAACACACAAAAAGAAAAAGAGTTGTCTTGCTGTTATCTGCAATTGTGTGATGAAAACAATTGTGACTGAATGTTTTATTTCCAGTTTGTTGATCCTCCGCCAAACACTTCCGACCGAGAAGCTAGTGACCAATTCTCTAGACATGGAAAATATAGTATCTGAGTGCATGAAGCAACTCTATGAGCTGTTAGACAGTGTTGAAGATGTAGGTATATCAGAGATTGTTGCTAAAATTAGCGGGTTACTAAAAGGCAATGGCCTTGTGTTTGGTGCTGAAAAGCTCCAAGCAAAGGAGACGCTTACGGAAAACATGTTGGGAAAGAGCTTGCAAGCTGGGGATCCTATATTTGCAAGAGTTTCTCGCTGTATTTCTCAAGATTTGAGAGTTGTTGTTTTGGAGGAAAGGAAGGGAATTGGCAGTGGCAGCTCTTCAACGAGTGGGACTAGCACTCCTTGCAGGCAGGTAGGGTAATGGAGGCTGCCGAAGTTCTGATTGTAATGGCAACTGTTTCCTGTAGTGTTCATCGGACTTGGTATGAAAACCTTCTTAACATGTAATAAGTTCAGGAAATATGGAAAGAATATTGTGTATG
This sequence comes from Hevea brasiliensis, assembly GCF_030052815.1. Lineage (NCBI taxonomy): Eukaryota > Viridiplantae > Streptophyta > Magnoliopsida > Malpighiales > Euphorbiaceae > Hevea > Hevea brasiliensis. Next base: position 42,402,762 of record NC_079508.1, on the reverse strand, counting down.
CTAGTGTTTGATTACAAATTCCTGGGAAATGTACGGTTGCAAAATATGTGCAGTTGATAGAACAATATTGGAGAACTTGATCTAACTTAAACATAGGAAACACAATTGTAAATAATGCGTATTGATGGTTTTAATTTGGAAGCATATCAATTAGGAGTAGCTTCAAAATAAAATCAATTCCAAGTGGTTTCTTGGGACTTGTAAGCTTATTTATAAACGTGTACTCTACAAAGTCACATCTGCAATTCCATCCGCTTGGCTTGCTTTTTGAAGACTACAATCTTCAAGTGTGAATGCAAGCAAAATTGGGACGGTTTAGCCTGTGAAGAGAGGGAGTTTATTCCTCAATTATGTTATTCGTTTATTATTTCATTTAACAAAAGAAAAATAAAATATAAATATCACATTTGCTTTTCTTTATTTTTTTTCTTTCATTTAAAATTTCTTCCCTTTCCTTGTTCTTTTGCCTTCTATCATTGGGGTTTAACAGCTCAAGGCCTGATGCATAGAATGTTTTATGAGTAAGATTATAGAATATTTTTCCACCACATCAAATGGTGCTCACTTTTTTTATAAAAATGTGGGTTTTTTTATAATATAAAAAGTAGACTTACGGATAATTTTTATTTTAATTTGATTTATAATGAACTAAAAATATAAATATATGAGTTTTATATACATATTGTGTTTTGAATTTATAATAAATCGAATCTAAATAGAAAAAAAAAATCTGTGAAAGGATATGCATGTGTGCACTGGAGCACTTGATAATATCTTCCTGTATGATTTTTGGTCCCCGAGTTTTAACGTTCTTCCTACACACAATAAGCCTGGTTGCTAACTTTTTACTCATTCGTAATGCAATCACTAATTTCTTACTCATTCTTTATGTCTATGTGCACTATCCAACTTCCAGAATGACTATTAAGAAAGGATTAAGAGAACAAACAGTAAACTATTGTAATGTTCAACGCAATTATCATCAAAATTTGGGGTACGGAAAGTATATTTTCGGTGTTTAAGGATAAAGAATTTTGGTTTTTAGGTAAAATTAGTACTTTCTTTTTCATTGTTATGGTTGTCGATGGATTCTTTTGATGAAAAATAATGGTTTCAAAAGGTTTTTATAATGTAGGCTATTGAATAAAAATGTTAGAAAATTTTTAATATTTTTTTATAATTGTGGACATCTATTGGTTATGGTTCAAAAGCTCATAAATATGATTTAGTTAATTTGGGCTAAATACTCTAATTTTTATGTGGATTAAATTTAGAGTGGGTCATTGAAGCCCATAGATCAGTAAGGGAAAAAGTCCATGAACTCTTCTATATAAAGGTGTACTAAATCATCTCTCTTCAAAACTAACACCACTAAGGGCTTGTTCGACAATATTAATTATTCTAATAGCTGTTACCTATTTTAGTAAATGTTAGCTGGTTACTAGCTATTAGCTATTAATGGTTAATTATTTATATAGCTGTTAAAGTCGAAGTATTTGATAAAAATAGCTCTTAGATTAGAAGTTAAATGTAAAAATAGTAATAAAATCTTATTGACTTTAGTCAAAATGCTTCCTCAACCCCTAAAAACTAGGAGAGATAACTTTTTATGGACCACTCCCTCAATATCTAAAAGCTAATATAAACACAAGAGCCCTGTTTGACATTGAGTTTCAGAGCTTGAAACTGCTTTTCTGAATAAAAGCACAATTTTAGATGCTGTTGAAAAAAACAGTTTGGAAAAAGCTATTTTATTATTTTAGTATTCTTATGACTAAAACTGATCAAATTTAATTTTTAATTATTTTTTAACACTCTCTAACTAGTATATTTAAAAAAGTGATTTTCTCAACAGCAGTTTCAACAGTAATGCCAAATAGACCCTATGTTATCGAATAGTATAAATAAGAGAAGTAGTGTTTTGACTCTAGTCAAAATGCAAAACAATACCTTAAAAGTTATTGCCAAACAAAATCTAAGAAATGATCTGAAATAAAACTTATGCGTCTTTTCTCATTTTCCTTGTTAGAAATGTAAATTTTTTTAAGAATTCAACTTAATTTTTTTTTAATTAATTTTTAGTTAATTCTCATATTTAGAGTAAAAAAAATTCAATTCTTTTTACTTTTTTTTAATTAAAAAAATAAAAATTAAGTACAATTTTGTGTGAATTTAATTGAATTTCTTTCTTCTAAATTTCTTTCTTCTGAATGATTTATTCCGAAAGAAGTTTTTGAGACTACATACAATGTGTAAAGAGGGAAAATTCCGAGTGCGAAATTTTCAATAATTTCTCTGCAACAATTATGGATCCAAAATCATGTAAGATTAACAATCAATATTATTTTTGTATTCTAAACTCTCATGATTTGATTTAGGACAGTAAAGTTTATATTATTTCAACATGTGGTATTAGAGTCTAATTCATAATCTTAAAATAGTTTTTAACAATCAAATAATGGAGCTTTGATTTCGATTCTAATACTCTGAATCGAAGCCTAACATTGCTACTGCTTATGTTGTTGGCAATTGCTCCTATTCTTCAAAAGCCATTGTTGAAGAGGTAACAGAGTTCGTTCTTTCACTTATTTCATATTTGCATCAATTGTAGTTTTAAAATTTTTCTAAATTAAGCAAAAATAGTTGATCCATTATGAAATATTCAAAGGCCCATTATATGATATAATAATTAATTTGGGTTAGATTCTTTAAATTTTATGTGGGTTAAATTTGGTGTGAGTCATATCGAAACCCACAAATCAGTGATGGGGAAGCTTATGAGATCTTCTGCGTAAAGGTTTGCTATATCTCCTTTTCACAACTAACACCACTGAGAAAATAATACAAAGATCACTAATAATACCCTCCCCTCTCTCTAAAAAGTTCTTGCTTAGGTGTTAGTCGCAGGCGAGGGGGTCTAGCCGGCTGGCTGTTGAACCTCTTCCTACTTTGTCTTTAGGTTATTATTTTTTTAGCAGTTTCTTAGCTGGTTCTTTAGTTTTTCAGTTCTCTTTTAGTCTCCATATAATGGAGTTGTAGTTCTCCTTTGTAGATGGGGATTTTGCTTGGTGTTTTAGGAGTTTCAGTGGGACTTCTTGCATATTGTAGCAAGCCTCCCCTAAAAATTGTGTAAAAGTTTTAAGAAGTAGATCACTTGGCAGTTGGAGGAGTGGTTTAGAGATGAGCCACTTGTCTTTCAGGGTAAATATGAATGGCCCGTTTGCAGGCAGCCTTGTTCCTGGTTCATCCTGCAACGGTCCAAGTCTCAGTTTTCTAGTATTCTTTTGCTGTAATTTCTTCTCCGTTCTCATCTGACTCTATTGGCATTGAGCAAGGGAGATATTAATTTAAGTGGGTGCTTAAGAGTATCTGTAATAGGAATGTTGTTGTTCTCCTTTACTTGTATATCCTTCATTCCATTATCCTTCATTAGTCTATTTGGTTTGAATTGAATAAATCGAATCGAACCGTCTTAATTTGATAATTTGATTTAATTTTTAAGATAATTCAGTTCGGTTCGATTTTAGAGATTAAAAATTTAGGTTATTTTGGTTCGGTTCAATTTTAGAGAGAAAAAATTATTTGAATCGAACTGAATTGCTTTATTAATTTTTAAATTAATTTATTTTTATAGGAAATTTATGAATTGTAAGTAATTATATATATATATAAATCGTTTAATTTCATTGATTAGTGGTTATTAGATTCAAATTAAGGTCAAAATCATACCAAATAACTTGAAAATTAAGTCTAAATTGAAAAACCTATCAAAACTCAAAATCAATGGGTTCAAATTGAACCGAACCGAACCGAAATATAACGGTTTTATTCGATTTGATTTTTTATTTATTTCAGTTCGGTTCGATTTATAAAATATAGTAATTCAGTTAATTCAGTTTTGATGGTTTGGTTCAGTTTGAACTAAATGCTCAGCCCTAATAAAATTACTGTAAAAAAAAAAAGTGAAAAATTAGACAGATTAATTTTATTCATTGGAATTTTGAAAAACTATTTCTTTGTGTTACATTTAGCTTCGACAAAGGTTCAAATTTCGTCCCTGTTAATAAATAAACAAATAAATATTTCGCACTTCATTGGATTTAACATTCTTGGACGTGGCCCATTAAAAAGAGATGCAGAACTATATTGTATATTAAATTTATAATTCTAATTCAATTACAAACATGTAAAAATAAAGAATTCACAATGAAAGTGATGTCTCTATTATGATTCAACTCCAAAGATCAATAAAGGATAATATAAAATTACTTATTAATTAAATTAATCATTATAACTAAACTATATTGGCATTATAGTGACTGTTTCTACCTACTTCCCAAGACAGAAAATCAGAGAATTACAAATAGAGTTGACAGCAAGTTGCTTAAAAGAATGGTACATAATTGGCCAACCAAATAGAATTGCTCAATATTTTAGGCTTAAAAGAATGCCCTCTAAGGACCCAAAGTTGCTTGGGTATCTAAAACTAAATGACCAAATTTCATATTTGCTTCAAAGGGTTGAAGAAAAGTGAGAAATGGTACATAGATAGTGGTTGCTCAAAACACATAACCGATGAAAATGACAAGTTTTTAAAAATTTCAATGGTAGATGGAGGATATGTGAAATTTGGAGATAAAAGAAAAGAAAAAAATAATTGGAAATGGCACAATTGAAACCAAATCTTGCATTGAAGATGTGTCACTTGTTGAAAGCTTGAAATACAACTTGCTAAGTGTAAGCTAACTTTGTGATAAAAGTTTTGAGGTAAAGTATATTTCTTCTCATTGTGCAATTAGTAACTTAAATGATGACACATTGTTCATTGCCAATAGATCTAATAATGTTTACTTGCTTGACATGAATAACTTTGAAACTAATCATGGTACATGTCTAGTATCTTTTGATAATATTAGTTATTTATGGCATAAAAGATTAGGACATGTAAACATGCATACACTTTCAAAATTGTCTAAGAAATAACTTGTTAAAGGTCTTCCTAAGATTAACTATGAATATGAATTTCAATATAGGGCATGTGCACTAGGAAAACATACTAGAATATCTTTTAAATCTAAAAATATTGTTTCTACTATTAGGCTATTAGAATTATTTTATCTTGATTTGTTTGATCCCGTGTTTCCTGTTAGTCTTGGTGGGAAGACATATGTTTTAGTTATTGTTGATGATTATTCAAGATATATATAAACATTTTTTCTTGCTCATAAAGATGAAACTTTTAAGAAATTTACCTCCTTTAATAAAATGGTTCAAAATGAAAAAGATTTTTACATCACATCTATAAGGAGTAATCATGAAACTGAATTTGACAATCATTTATTTGAAGAATATTGTGATAAATAAAAATACTATTTTGTTTAATTCGATTCAAATTGATTTTTTTTTAAATCAAATCGAATTAAAATAATTAAAATTCTTAAAATATAAAATTAAATCGAATTAAATTATCTTAAAAATTAAATTAAATTACTAAATTAAAATAATTTAATTAAATTTATTTAATTTAAACTAAATAATACTCACCTTAAATCATGGGGTCATTGCCTAACTTCCATAATTTTAGGGCTATTATAGAATTCAAAGAATGATTAATTTGATTTATTAACAGTTGAGATACGATAAAAAAATAATAATAATAATAATAAATGGATTTGTCAAAGTGGGGACCTTACATGTCAATTGTCTGACATGATTAACTAAAGGACAAGGCAGACGTTTTGTGCTTTATTCCATGTTAATGTGGACCATATCGCAGTGACGGAAGAAAAATGGCCCACATCTACGTTTTAATTAAGCTCAAAATTTGTCTTCTCTGTAGTTGATACTGCTTGATTTTTTAACTCAATTAAAATTTTCCTATATTTTCAAAAATCAAACTCTTTAATTTTATTTTAAATTTTTATTAAAAAAAAAATAATCAACTTGCTATAACCTGATCAAAAGGGAAAAATAGTATAACTAACTAAATTTACGGAATGATATAAATAGTTAAAATTATAAGAATTAAATTATATAAATATTTATAATTAAAATAAGATAATTAACTTGTTTTAATAGTTTAATTTTATAAAATATATAAATATTTTAACTGAATTTAAAAAAAAATTAAGTAAATAATTTTAACAGTCTATATGGATCTGATAATAATTTACTCTTTTAAGAATTTCATCAAAATTTATTTAATCACAAATCTAAAACATCAAAACTTAAATAATTCAAAAACTTAAGAATTTAATTAAATAATCAACCTAACCATTTATATACGTAATTCGAAAATGACTGTTGAAATGATTCAATTAATATTATTTTGATTAAAATAAATAAATGAAATTAATTTTTGAAAAAATTAACATTTTTTTAAAACCATTGTTGAAACATAGGGCCGCACCACAACGTGTGTCAGACGTTCTTTCTTTCTTCATATGCCACTTTTTAACGTCCTTATCGACATGGTTACTTGCCCATTGTGATTACCTTGTGAAAGGTTATTTCTTTTGAATGCTAATTGAGAACTGCAAAATTCTTAATATCATACAATGCATTAGTCACAAAAAGAAAGCCTAATTTTTCAAATAGTAAATCAATTTATAGATTAATTTTTATATTTTTAAAATTTATTTATTTAGCCGTTAATCTTTTAATAAATCCACATATTAATTATTTCCTAGATCGTATATTAACACAAAAATGTTTAGATTCTTTTTTTTTAGTTAATTACAAATAATAGAATATAATAATAAAGTTTTCAATTAAATTCTTTTAATTCAAATATATATTAATAAAATAAAATGATAATATTATAATTTGTTATAAAATGTTTTAGTGACATATCAGCCTACATTGATCATATATATTTTAGTAAATTGAATTTTTAATTTAATCAATTTAATTAATTGATTATGTATAATGTCACATTGATCATATATATTTAAATCAATGATAAAAATTATCATTTAATTAATTCAATTAAATATATATTTGAGTCGATTGAACAAATTTAACAAAAATTAAAAAAAATTCAACAAATTCACAAAAATATATAATTAGCTTTTTGCTTTTGTTTAATGCTTAATTAATTACATGTTGCTATTTAAAAGAGCATAACAAACATCAATATCAAACTTTACCGAATATCAACTTTATCAAATTTATTTTTTAATTTAATAAAGAAATGCAAATATTTGTTCATGTCCAAACTAAAAAGTCATGATTATGCAAATGAATTAATGTTTGCCTAATAACAATTCTAATTCAAATTTCAAGCCTTTGAAGAAAATAAGTTGATTTGCTTGTTCATAGTAGGGATGACAACATATCAGATTTTTGTGAGTAATCGATCCGATTGAATTTTAATAAAATAGATTTAAGTAATATATTAATGGGTTTAGATTAAAAAAAAAAAAAAACTACTTGTAACTTGTTAAATTCGGATTTTACATGTGAAGTATCTATTATTAGAACCTGATGATATAAATACTTAATTAAATATAAAAATATATTTTTTATAATAATACTTATAAATTTTATATTTTTATTTAAAATAAAATAAAATTTAAAAATTTTATGAAATTATTAAATTTTTGAAATATAAATTATTAATAAAAAATATATTTATAAATATATTATTAATTAAAATATATAAAATAAAATGAATTCGAGTAATTTTTTGAAAAATAATAATTGTGCTTAGGATAAATTCATATAATTGATAATAAATTTTAATCGAATTTGATATGAGTACGAGTTTTAGAAATATTAATCGACTTTGAATTTATCGGATAATATTCATGAATACTTTATCTATGGCTATCATACTCTTGAGTTAAATTACAATTGAGAAAAATATATATTTTTTAAATATATTAATTAGAAAATATTAAAATTAATTTAAAATTTAATTTAATTTTAATTAAAAAAATTAACATAATAAAATAAAATTTTAATAATATCTCTAAGCCACAATAACTAACCGACATTTAAATTATTGAAAGTATGGAAAATAAAAATTAGTGGAAAATAGCAATTCATGTGCCAAATGAATAAATAAATAAATAAATTCTCTCTTATCTCATTCATGACATCAATTTGAGGAGGGAATGGTGGATACATCATAGATGGTCCTAATTAATTTCCATTTCTTTTAATTTATTTGGAAATTCTCTATCATCCTCTTTCTTTCTCCCTCTTTCTTTAATATTTTTTAACTTTTTTTTTTATTACAATTAATTTTAATTAAAATTCAAATTTTTGAATATAACTTTAATGTTAGAATACTGCTTCCTGTTTAGCAATGCTTATGATACAAAACATAATAATACAAGAAGAAGAGCATTGAATGTCTCCAGTTTCTAGATGTGTATTCTTTAGTATTGACTAATGCCCTTCACTTTTGTTGTCATATTTGTCATATTTGTATCAAATCCAAAAAAATCGTGTATATCCATAGGGCCCACGTTTCACTGAGAATTTTCTTCCTTATCATCACTAAAATTGAGTAATTATATAATTATGCTCCATTGAAATATATTTAAGCTAAAATCATATAATAAAGAGTAAGTATAAGCAACTATTTATCTTGAAATTACAATGGTTTGTGGTGAAAGATAGCAGTCGTTGCATTGCCTTTTGTATTTTTATTTAAGAAATTTACAATTAGATCTTTGATTTTTATTTTATATTATATTTCAGTTTTTAAATTTTAAAAAATAAATTATTTAATCATTTATATTCAAATGATCAAATTCAAAATATAATCTCATATAAAATTTAAAATTAAAATATAATATAATATAAAATATAAATACTAAATAATTAATTTTTTATAATTTAAAAAAATATATATAATATAAAATAAACTTAAAGATGTAATTGTAAATTGTCCTTCTATTATTTCAACTATGACTTTTATTCGCCGCCCGGTGCCATCCATTGTCTCCAACGTTTGACAGATTAAAAAGAAAAAAGCGCATTGGTACGTGTAAGAGGGTATCTTTTGTCCAACTGCTCACTTTCAAGTAATAAAAGCCTTATATTTTATGTCACATCTCATTTTAGGAAATTATTTTTTTTCAACATAAAATGCTTGAATATTGTGATAAAAAAAAGCTTGGATGTTGTAAAAATGAATTTTATATTTTTTTAATTTTTATTTCAGATAAATATTTATGTCTATAATTAAATAAAATTCAAAATATGAACGCACAATTTCAGGCGGAGAGGAGCCCCTGCACGGCTGTACCGCGCAGACAGTCCAATTTGGTGCGAAAGCAAAGTATCTGCAATCAGTCAGCCATCGCCAAAGCCGTAATAAAATTTAAAAAATAATTCACCAGCTATTTGACAATCCACAAGCAATTGCGCATCATCAAAATCACACCACTGCCGCGACCGTACTCCCCGAAAAACAATTTAGCTTTCTAGAGAGAGAAAATAAAGCTACAGTCACTGAAAGCTAACGCCATTCATTTTTTCTTTTTTTAAATTTCATTTTTGCACCACTTGTCTATCTCTAATTTTATAAAAATATATTATAATATAAGATCCATTACTAAATAATTAATTTCCAAAAATTTAAATACTAAAATGTAATAGAGAGCAAACACACAAACCAAATTATAAATTCACATCTTTTAAATATTAGAAAGGGTAATTTACAATTAAGTCCATGAAGTATATCAAAACTTATAAATTTGATCTTCATTTATTTTTAGTAATGATTTAATTCTATTAATAAATTAGTCCTGCTATTAATTACTTTTCAATTTGATCTTTATATCAGACCCTTCACATGTCATTTTCATGGAAGAAATTAAAATTTAACCGGACTTGACATATGAAAAAGAACCAATCAGGATCTTGACTAGGGAAGTGAAAGAACTGAGAAACAAGCAAATCCCACTGGTGAAAGTACTTTGGAAGCACCATAACACCGATGAGGCAACCTGAAAAAGTGAAGAGATGATAAAACAATAGTTCCCTTAACTGTTTGCATCAGGTAAATTTCGAGGACGAAATTTTTGTTAAAGGGAATGAGCTGTTAACTTCTTGTTCTGATTGCGACACGTTAACTAAAAAGAAGGTAGTTTTTCAACTTGCTGCATATGTAATAAGTCCTGCTTATTTTTAATTTAATAATATTAGAGCTATTAATTAAATTTAATTTTTATTTGAGTGCGAATAATTTAGATTTAAATTATTTTAAATTATAAATTATTATTCATCGAATTACTAATTTGTGAAGATATCTCCAATAAAAAAATTACTTTAATTTTATTTTTTTTTTCCAAAAAAATAAGAGAGCAATATCTGGTTTGCATTCACAAATCAAAAAATTTTGAAAAGTATGACAAATTAATCTAATGCCCTGCCTTATGGGACATTAAACTTATTTTCTTTCTTTATTTGTTTCTGTGGCACACCACATGCAACATCTGCGCTCAAAAAGAGGGAAAGATACGACACAATGTAACATACCATTGCCATCTAAGTGGAAGCTAATTAAGATCTTATGATTGATTTCTTTCTTATCAATGTTTAAGGTACAATGGCCCCCATGATCAGTCAATCATATGTGAAGAAAAATAGGATTGTTTATATATATATAGTTCACGTCGGCGATGTCGGATTTTTGCTCGCACTGGACTAGATGATGATAGCCGTCATACATCATTTTCTACGTCAATTTTTATTTTATTTTAAAAATTATAAAAAACAAGCATGTGAGATCTCCGCAAGGCGACGAGAGTCTTCTCTGTCGTTGACTTTAAGGTATGAAAATGGTTTTTCTCCATAAAATTACTAATACCAGCGACCAAAGTACCATATTCTAGGTGCTACTTAGCTCCAGAAATCAGTATTGAATTTCTTGGAGAGAAAAAAAAAATGAAGGACAACATCTCCATGGATGAAAAACTCTTTGAGGTACTGTTTAGCAAGCCCCTGACGACGAAAACAGATCTTCTGCATCAGTTGCTTGTTCCGTCCGAAGTCCTCGCCGACGACAAGAAACCGATTGTGGGTGACTTAATCATTTCATTCGATCAGAATGGAAAACAATGGAAGTTTCCCCTAGCCACTCGCAAGACTGATCGTGGCAAACCTTCTAAATACAAGAAACCAACGATTCCCCCAGGCTGGTGGCATCCATTCGTACAAGAGTATGGCCTACGTGCTGGTGATGGGGTGATCTTCTATTTAAGGAAACGCGATGGAGCTCGTAAGATACAAGTTCGAGGCATGAGAAAAGCTTTCTTACTCATGGGTAAGATGGTTTGGAAAGAGGTGGAAAAGGTTGACAGCCAGGCCTCAACATCTCAACCAAAGGGACCTGCCTAGCTTCAGTCTTGAGGCCTTTAAGACGGTACCTAGCTCCTAAGGGATCATTATCTATCCTCTGTGTCTTAGTTTAGCTGTTTGGTTATGCATGCAAGCTATGGTGTGTTATTTTTCTTCTCTTATTATTGAGAGTCGGCCAGTCGGGGTTATAATCGTTAGTGTCCACTCTAGAATCCATTTTCTAGCCTCTTTCACTTTTCTTTTTTGATTTACAAAGAATGGTCGAACTTTAAAAAACTGTGTTTGGTTGAGTGTACATGTTATGGTGTTGAAAATAGATTTATTCAAGTGTGTTTTCATATTGTGCGAGCTGTGTGACATCCAGGGATGTAGGAGATTGTGTATTGTAATTGTGTTACTAATAAAATTGTACTTTGTAATGCGGAGGTTGAGGAGGTGAGCTGGTGTACAATTTTTGCTGTTGCGTGTTGGATTTTATGGATGTGGAGAAATTCTGTTGTGTTTGAAGGGAGAGCTAATAGACCTGACAACGCTAGAGCGGCTATTGCAGTGTTCTCTAAGCAGTGTGTGCAGGCTTCTGATCTGGCTATTGTAGTATTCTGTTGTGCTTTCGAGAGATTGGGAGGTGCAGATTAAACATATCTATAGTGACTTGCCAACTTAGGCCATTCTTGCTCTTTGGGTGTTACCCAGTTTGAATCTCCTCCTATTGGGGTGACCAGACTTCTCCTTTACTACATTTGTGGAGTCTCCTACAATAGATCTTCCTTGATGTAATTCTGTGTCTATGTTTCCCCTCTTTCCAAAATAAATAAATAAAATTGTACTTTGTGATTGTGTTTTTGAAATTGCGTGACTATATTATATAGCAATGATGAATAAATTATTTTTCTGAAAAGTCTCCAAATGCATAAATAAAATTGAGAAAATGTAAGCGCATATGATAGCTCCTGTTTAATTATGCACAGAAAAAAAAATCCAAAAGGTCTCCCTTTAAGCAATAATAATAATAATAATAATAATAATAATAATAATAATAATAATAATAATAAGCAAAAGTCAACAATAAGCAGCAGCTGTTGTTGTCCATAAACTCGGAAATCTTAGTGAAAATCTTGTGACTGCCGCATGCCATTGTCCAAAAAAAAATGCTCTTTCCAACCCCGAATTTTCTCTTTCACTGAATTGAAAATAACCTTCTTTGATTGACCAATCACCACAAGCAATCCCAAATAAGGTGAGTGAGCATCAACCAACTACACACCAAAGAAATCCTTAATAAATCTCCCACCTCAACTGGTATTACTGTGAGACCCTCCAACCTAGTTTAGCATTATCTTACTATAACACTACTACGATTTTTGGATATTAACATCACAAAGGCAAGGGAAATGAGTTGTCACTAGAATAATAATCGAGATAAATTCATAAGAATGAATGTGAGTGACAACTTACTTTTTGGAGAAATAATAAAAAAATAAAAAAAATAAAAAAAAGGAAAATCATTAAAATTCCAAAAAAAAATATGACATGACCCTAACATGTCAATCTAAAACATAGGAAAAAAAAAAAACCTTGCAATTTGAGTTCATATGGAGCTTGCACAAAATAGAAATGGTTGATCTTGTTGCATGTAAGTCAATCATGGACAGCAGATTCATAGAATATATTAAAAATAGTAAACCTATGTGAACAATTACGAAATTTTGTGAAAAACTAGCTATCATGTCATTTTAAAATGTGGAAAAGAGAAACTAATTGAAACATACATGGATCTTTATATAGTTACTAAATAGGATAGTAATTGTGCAAATAAAACATATCTAAACTATCATTATTAAATTAATTCTGCACACTAAAATATTCAGAATATGCAAATCTAAAAATATGACATGAAAATTGACATCTTATGGTACAAATTAAAAAAAAAAATTAAATTGACAAAAAAAAACCTAAAACAATTTATGAAAATTCAAGTATAAGCAGATTCAGGTTTATAAAGGTCTAAATAAAATGATTTTGGGATGATTCCAAAAACAAAATTTCATGGAAACACCCTAAAGAATTCACTAAAAATAGCCCCATATGCAGATTAACACATTTACATAGAGAAATAACAAGAGCAGATTTGGGCAAAAAGTAACATGCAAACATAGGACTTATCAAGGACCTTTCAGATCTTACCTTGTTTAGAGATTGATTCCTTAAACTTAAGGAGGTCTAGAGACTCATTTGGGACCTTAAGATGGATGGTAAGCTATAGAAAAACTAAAGTATAAAAAAAAATTAAAACCTGAAACCAAACCTAAATTGAATGAGACTCTAGGGTGTGTGTGCATGTATAGCCCAAATGGCTTTTATGGCATTAAAGGTTAGAGAGCTTGTTGAAACCTCTCTAAACCTCTCCCAAACTGATTTTTTTTTTTTTTTAGTGTTTAATTGCTACTCCTAGCCTAAAAAAATCCCTCACTCAATATTGAAAATTAAAGGGGTTGATATAATGCAAGATTGGAAAGGTTAAGTTAGATCAAGCTTACGAGTTTAAATCTATCTAAACCTCATCTCCCCACCCTTATTACTATAGGTTTGGTTGCCAAGGATTATTTATCCCTTTTTTTTATCTTTTATTTTCTAATTAATTATTTATTTATTAGTTAAATTAATGGTCCTAATCTTAATTTTAAAACACAAAACCTTATTTATTTAATATGGCCTAATAGACCTTACGATTAACTTAGTGAGCTTGTCACTTCAATCAAGCCTAGATCATACCTCTTTGGCTTAATTAAATGACTAAGGCTTTGGCTCGAGTCTAGGTCCAATTAGCCACTAACTAAATGTTACACCTTACCCCTCCGTAAGGTATAACATGATCCCATAATATACTTAATGAATTATTGAACTTCGCCTACCGATAACTCATTAAATATACTATAAGGGATTTTAAAAAAATTTTCACTCATTTTTAAGGTGGTAGGTAATGTGGAAGAATTATTAAAAACCCTTTTTATTAAAGTTTAGGTTATAAATTAAATTTTTCTAAATTTGGGTTTTCCGCAAATTTTACAGAAAATTCGGTAAAGTGCCAGCTATAATTTGAGAAAACAGTTCTTCAAAAGCCTGTAAAAACACTTCTAATATATATTTAAATCCCAAACTCCATTATTCACAACCCAATTTAGTCTCAATTCACCACAATTTGACAATTTCAGGCAACTCACAATTTTATAGAATTCTATAAGAAATTTAAATACTGCATTTATATATAAAAAAATAACAAGTTTATGTTACAAAAGTTTACATTAATCAAAATGACAATATAACTTTTATATCTGCTCAATATGCACATATGGATACATATAATTAATTTATATCAAAAGAAAAATTTACCAAGGGTATAACTAAGATACCCGTAAAAAGTCCAAAAACAACTTCAAGCTCAGCTCCAAGCAGCTTACTCTGTTGTTTTATTCTTTTTCCTATCTGCAAAAGCAAAACAAGCTATCGTTGAGTAATAATACTCAGTGGTACACAACTAATATTAATTAAAATCAATTATAAAAGAAGTAAAATAATTCACAACAAATAAAAATTTTCATAATTAATAAAGCAGATTCAAATGTCTAAAATCACCAAGGATAATTTTTTTTTTTCAAATCAGTAATAATTATTTATTTAAAATCACATTTTATTTAAGAATCACAATTCACAATCCACAAAACATAAGTGTTGCTAAGAATACACAGTCTAAACTATGACACAAAACTTCACGATCAATGCCACGTTGTACACCACGATAAAGCAAATCACCTCATTAACCGTTATTAATGAGGAAAGGGCTAGCTAGCTAATGAGTACTCATATAGTCTTATCCCACTAACCATTATTAATGGAAGACATAAGCAATTTTAATTGTTGTCCTAAATAGCCGTTACTACTGGAGAATTCCGAACGGGACTGTCATGCTAACTGTAGTTTAAAAACCGTTTTATAAAATTTCTATTCAAATAATTGCATTTCAAGTCACACAACATATTTCATTCAATAATTTCCCTTATAGGGTTGGTGTAACATCCTCATTTTAGCTAGTCCGTACAGTCTACTGTTCCGGTAACCAGTGTCGGTCCGGACAGCTAGAACGTTCGTAAAAATATTTAAACTAAAGTGTGGAACCAAAAATTAACTCAAATATTAATAAGAAAAAAAAATTTAGGAAAAATTATAAAATAATTTCTGGGACTCCAGAGAAGGGTCATTGAGGTTTTTATGGCATTGGAATGCCAAAAAATACTTAGAAAAATTTTTCAATCGGTACAGACAATTTTGACCCGTTAAGCCAAACGGAGGGCATTTTGGTTATTTCGTCTTTAGAGATGATTTTTGGGCCAACTTGTCCAGTTAAATAAATAATTTATATAACATAAAATATAAATAAATATTGTCAAAAATTTAATTGCAATTAAATAGACAAGAAATGGAGTGAAAATGAAAGAAAATAGATTTATGACATCATCATGATGTCATTAAAAACTCTCCCAACCAACCCAATATTGACACATGGCATAAACATATATAAAAGAGGCCAAATGGGCTGGAAAACAACAAAAAAATCAGAACCTCTTCCTTCTTCTTCTCCTTGACGTCAACTCTCCTTCCCTAACCCTCCATGAACAAGCTTTTTCAAGCTTGATTTTCCCTAGCTTTCTTCCACCAAAAACCCTAATTGTCAATACAAAAACTTGCTCTTTCATCTTGGTGAAGCTTTGGGCAACAAAATTTTGAAGAAAAACTGAAGTTGTGCAAGACCCAATCTTAGTTCCAAAGAGGTTAGTGACCAATCCTTGCTTTCTTTTTGAAATGCATGTTTAGGGACAAAAATTGAGCTAGAAAATGAGAGAAACTTAAATGAAATTGATAATTATGTAAACCCCCATTTTCAGTAGCTATGTGAAGGGTAGGGTTTTGATTATTTTCCTTGAATAAATTTGGTATTTTGGTTGCCCATAACACTAACCTATTGTTTAGAATGGTGAAAGGTAAGTGAATGCATGAATTGAGATGGGATGGGTTAGGGTTTGGGTATAAAATGGAGACTTTGATCATGTAATGGTTAAAGTGAGTTTTAATGGTCAATTAGTGACCATTTGGATATGTGTAAATAAGAAATGAAGTGGTTTGTGTAGTGGGAATTGAGATTAGTGTGGCTGCCCATGGTGACCTGCAGAATTGGACATGAGTCCAGCAGGTTTGGGCAGCCATAACTTGAATTGTAGAGGTTTAATTGGTGTAAGGCCAATTGAACATGAAACTAGACACATAATGGCACAACTTTGGTGAAGAAACCATGCCCATAAAACCAAACCAAGTGGACCAAAAGCTTGCCCTAATTCGGGTGACCTGCAGTCTGTTTTTGCAGAATGACCAAATGAACAGTGTTTGTTCATTTGGCCATAACTCAGTGTAGAATGGTCCAATTGACCTGAAATTTTACCAGCAACAAGCTAAGATATAGACCAACAACTTTCATGAAGGAACCTAACCCAAATTATGACCAAAACCTATCCAACAAGTGAGTTGTAGTCACTATTCACTGTACTATAGATATGGTTAGTCCAGAAAAATTTCAATCCGGCCAGTTGTGGTTTTTGGACTATAACTTGAGCTACGAAACTCCAAATGGAGTGATTCAAAAAAAGAAATTCAACTAGACAAAATAAAGAACAACTTTCATGTTGATCATTTTGCCAAATTCCCACTGTAAAAATGACTAATGGAACAGTAAAGATGAAGCATGAAAACTGAAAATTTTGCTTAATTAACATTAAGCTTAGAAATGGTATTGGCAACCAATACCAATAAATTTTGAATGCAAAATGTGGTATGTTGGGAGTATTAAAACCAATGTACCTATTGTCTATGCAAAAGTCAATATTTTGGTTGACTAATGAAGTGAATAGTAACACCAAAACTTGAAATTCAAAAATTGTAAAACTCAAAAGTGTAAAATGCCCTAGTATACCTAATAAGATTGGTTTGGATAGCTTGGCATGCCAATAGGGTTCTGTTAGCAGTACTGCATATGGCTTCATGCCATTCTGTGTTTCATGGCTCCTATGCCATTCTGTGACATAATAGCCTTTGGCTATGTTATTTGAGTTGATATACTTGGGTTTTAACCCTGATAATTATTACAGCTTATTAGCTGTTCTGTTGCACACCGAGAGACACAGTGTGACCGATGGTGTGATGGTCCGAGGTACTTAGTACCCAGTGCCAGTTTACCTATTTATCCAGTCCAGTCAACTAGTATGGGTTACTCGGGCAATGATAATAAACCTTACAAAATTTTAAGTGAATAATACTGCAAATAATACCAGAAATTAAGTCTACCAAAAAATGAAATCATACATTCTGCATAATTATTTTATTCTATTTTATTTTATTTTATATTGTCACCACTAAGCAGAATTGCTTAGCGCGTCGCTTTTGCCACGCGCAGGTACTGGAGACCTTGCTGGGGAGCCCAGCAGACATCAGACGGGGTGAGCCTTCAGAGCTGCATCCGGGGTCCAGAGTCATCTCACATCTGCACTGCATGTGGTAGGACATTAGGACTATAGGTGGCCCTTTTGTATTTTTGCATTTTGTATTAGTTTGGATTGTAACTAATAACTCCTGTAATTATGTATTAATGTAAATATATGAAATTTCATATTATTGAGATTTTCTGCATAATGTATGTTGATAAATGAAATGTTGAGAAATGAAATGTTGAGAATTATTTGTGAATATGCTTCAAGTGATGAAGTGAACAGAAAAGTTTTGAAAATAGTATTGTAATTTAAGATTGAGATTTTGAGATTGACTTGAATATGTATAATGGAGTTTGGATTTGGAAATTATTTTGGAAGTGTTTTTAAACAGGTTCAGAAGAACTATTTTTCCAATTTACAACCGGCACTCTGCCGGATTTTCTATAAAATTTGCGGACAAATTCAGATTTATCAAAATTTAAAATAAATGAATTATAAAGGGATAAATTGTAATAGAAACATAAATTGGTGCTCCGGCACACTGAGTGGCATAACTTGCTCGGCTACACTGTAGACGAGACGAGTAAGGGGTGTCACATTTAGTGGTATCAGAGCATCGGTTTAGGCGTTTTTGGGCCTAGATAGTGTGCATACCATTGCATTGCATTTGTAAGTATTGAGGTGACACTGATGCAGATCTGTTTGTTTTCTTATTTTGAATAGGATATGGATCCTACTTCGCAAAGAGCAGTTGAGGAAGAGGTGGAGAGTCGTGCTCCACCAAGGGCTGAATCTGGGGGCAGGGTAGAATCTGCTCCACCAGCAGCTGGGGCACCTGCCCAACCTTAGTTTGCACTTTTTTAACAAATGACCGAGTTTTACCGGCAAATGATTGGGGCAATTCCACCACCACAACCACAGCCACAACCTCCACCAGCACCATAGAAATCTCATTTGGAGAAATTGAGGAAGCATGGGGCTGTGGACTTCTTTGGGAAGAGGGAAGATGATCCCATGGCCGCAGAAAATTGGTTGGATAGAACCATCAGAGTGCTGAAACAGCTAAATTGCACCCACGAGCAGAACCTGGTGGGTGCTGTGTCCCTACTTCAGGATGATGCATATCAGTGGTGGGACACAGTAACCAGTGAGGTGCAACCTGAACGGATCACCTGGGAATTCTTCCTCACAGAGTTCAGGAAGAAATATATTAGCAAAGTATACTTAGAAGAGCGAAGAAGGGAATTTATCAGTCTGAGACAGAGACAATTGTCAGTGGCTGAGTATGAGCGTGAGTTTGTCAGGCTGAGTAGTTATGGGAGGGAAATAGTCCCTACAGAGGCAGAGAGGTGCCGAAGGTTTGAAGAAGGACTCAATGACAACATCAGAGTCATGATCACAGCACTGGAGATCACGGATTTTTCTAAACTGGTAGATGCAGCATCAAAAGTGGAAAGGGTCAGAATCAATGAACAAAATAGAAGGGAAAGACAGCAGAAGAGGGGTCCGGGTCAGTCCAGTACATTTTCTGCTCCCAGCAAGAAGAGTAAGGGTCCTCCTGCTCAGAGTTCAGGACCACCACAGGGTCAGGGTCAGTCTCAGGGGCCCAGACCACAGTTCACACCTAGGAGAGGCCAGTCCACACCATCAGTGGGCAGCTCTCCAGGGACGGTGTTTAGGGGACCAGCCCCTGCATCTTCTGCTTGTCAGTACTGTCAGAAGTGGCATAAGGGGGAATGTTGGCGAGTGACCGGTGCATGCTTACGGTGTGGATCGACAGAACATCAGATCAAGAATTGTCTGAAGAGGACTACAACAGTTGCTCCAACACAAACTGACAAACCTGCTCCTGCACCACAAAGGGGTAGAAAGCCCGATAAACCTGAGGCAGCTGGTCCATCACTGAGGCCTGCATCTGAGTCAGCTGAGAGGCCAGACACTAGAATACCTGCCAGGGCCTATGGCATCAGAGCTCAGGAGGAGCAAGATGCCCTGGATGTCATCAGGGGTATGTTTTCCCTCTACAACACTTCTGTACATGCATTGGTGGATCCAGGATCCACTCATTCCTACATTTGCATCAAACTACCCATAGAGAGGGAGTTCGGTGAGAGAGTGATCATGACATTCTGGTCACAAATCCACTAGGCCACAGTGTGGTAGTCAATAAAGTGTATAAAGGTTGCCCGTTGAGGATTCAGGGGTATGAATTCTCGGCAGACCTAATTGAGTTGCCCTTTCACGAGTTTGACGTGATTTTGGGGATGGATTAGTTGTCACGTCATCAGGCAATAGTTGATTGCAAATTGAAGAGGATTTCTCTGAAAACATCTGAGGGTAATGAGATTACTGTTGTGGGTGAAAGGACAGATTTCCTGTCCAATGTTATCTCAGCCACGGTTGTAAGAAGATTGATGAGAAAAGGCTGTGAAGCTTACCTAGCACACGTGGTTGATACTAGGCAAGCTAAGCCAAACCTGAGTGATATACCCACAGTGAGAGACTTCCCAGATGTATTTCCTGAAGAGTTACATGCTTTACCACCAAAAAGGGAAGTCGAGTTTGCTATTGAGATAATGCCGGGTATAGCACCCATTTCCATTGCTCCTTATAGGATGGCACCCACTGAATTGAGGGAGTTAAAAACTCTGTTGCAAGAGTTGCTTGATAAGGGGTTCATACGCCCCAGTGTGTCACCATGAGGAGCTCCGGTGCTGTTTGTGAAGAAGAAGGATGGAACTTTGAGATTGTGTATTGATTACTGGCAGTTGAACAAAGTAACTGTGAAGAATAAATATCCATTGCCCAGAATTGACGATCTGTTTGATCAGTTGAAGGGAGCCGGTGTATTTTCAAAAATTGATCTCAGATCAGGGTATCATCAATTGAGGGTAAAGGATGCAGATGTGTCAAAAACTGCATTCAGAACCCGGTATGGGCATTATGAATTTTTAGTGATGCCGTTTGGGTTAACAAATGCACCAGCAGCATTTATGGACCTTATGAACCGTATCTTCCATTCATACTTAGATCGGTTTGTAGTGGTCTTTATTGATGATATTATGGTGTATTCCAAGACCAGGGAAGAACATGATGAACATTTGAGGATTGTTCTGCAAACCCTGCGAGAAAAGGAGCTGTATGCTAAGTTGTCCAAGTGTGACTTCTGGATGAGTGGAATCTCTTTCCTTGGACACATAGTATCAGCAGAGGGGATTAGAGTGGATCCCAAAAAGATAGAAGCAGTGATGGAGTGGAAGCCTCCCAGAAATACAACTGAGGTCAGAAGTTTCTTGGGGCTAGCTGGGTATTATAGAAGATTTGTGAAGGGGTTCTCTCTTATAGCTGCTCCAATGACTAAGTTGTTACACAAGAATGTGAAATTTGGCTAGAACGACAAGTGCCAAGCCAGTTTTGAGAGGCTAAAGGCTATGTTGACAGAAGCACCAGTGTTAACACAGCCAGTATCGGGAAAAGACTTTGTGGTCTACAGTGATGCCTCGCATAATGGGCTAGGGAGTGTGTTGATGCAAGAGGGGAAAGTGATAGCCTATGCTTCCAGGCAGTTAAGGCCACATGAACAGAACTACCCTACTCATGACCTGGAGTTAGCAGCAATTATCTTCGCACTGAAGATATGGAGGCATTATTTATATGGTGAAAAATGCTACATCTATACAGACCACAAGAGTCTAAAATATTTGCCAACCCAGAAGGAGCTCAATCTTAGACAGAGGCGATGGATTGAGTTCCTAAAGGACTATGATTGTGTGATAGATTATCATCCTGGGAAGGCAAATGTAGTTGCTGATGCTTTAAGCAGGAAGTCCATCACAGCTTTAAGATCACTAAATGCTTGTCTGTCCTTAGCTCAAGATGGAGCTATTTTGGCTGAGTTGCAAGTGAGGCCAACCCTGCTACAGCAGATACAAGATGGGCAGAGGGCAGATGAAAAACTAATGGCCATTGTGGGTAAAATTCGGAGGAAGGAAAGCGAGTATGAGGTGAAAGCGGATGGGTGTGCGTACTCTGAGAGGAAGAGTGTGTGTACCAGATGATGGGGAACTGAAGACTAGTATTCTGAAAGAAGCACACACTAGTGTTTATGCTATGCACCCGAGGAGCACAAAAATGTATAATGATTTGAAGCCTCATTATTGGTGGCCTGGTATGAAAAGGGATATAGCCAACTATGTGACTAAGTGTTTGACATGTCAGCAAGTTAAAGCAGAACATCAAGTTCCATCAGGATTGCTACAGCCTATAAGCATACCTGAATGGAAATGGGACCGGGTCACTATGGATTTTATTAGTGGTCTACCTCTCACCCAAAAGAAGCATGATGCAGTGTGGGTGATAGTAGATAGATTGACGAAGTCAGCACATTTTCTCGCCGATTAGGGTGACTACTCCTTTGGAGAAGCTAGCAGAATTGTATATCAGTGAGATAGTTAGACTGCATGGAATCCCACTTTCCATCATATCTGACCGAGACCCAAGGTTTATATCGAGATTCTGGAAAAAGTTGCAAGAAGTCTTGGGCACACAACTCCATTTTAGCACAGCTTTTCATCCCCAGACAGATGGACAGTCAGAACGAGTAATCCAGGTAAACCTAAGAACTAATTGAATTTTCGTAACACTACAAGAAAAAAGGAGATTTGAAACCGAATATTCGGTTTCAAATCAGTTAAAATCGGTTTCTAAATACATTTAGAAACCGATTTGAAACCGAAATATTCAGTTTTAAATCCGCAAGTTTCTAAATGAATTTGAAACGGAAAATGGCGTCCGTTTCAAATTCTGAATCTATTTTCAAACCACTATTCCGTTTCAAATTTAGAAACCGCATATATTCGGTTTCAAATTCCGTTTTAATTTAAAAACTGATATTTCGGTTTCAATTTTTTGGAAACAGAAATTCCGTTGCAAATCGGTTTCTAAATTAAACCGATACTTGTGTTGTTGGATTAGAAACGGAAAAATTCGTTTTTAATCCGTTTCATATTACTACTAGAAAATATTTATTTTTTTATTTCATATATTATGTCCTGTCTTGAAGCATCTAATATAATATTAATTTTAAATGCTCAATATCATCATATTGATAATATCAAAGCTATCAAATATCAAATATCAGTCAATATTATATATAAATATGACAGTGAAGGGTTATGACAATAATATCTTGTATGGAAAAATAAAATATCATAATAACAAAAACAAGCTACTTGTCATCAACAAGATAATCACTCATCACCACTATCAGCCTCTCTACCATCATCTTGATGAGTCGCATGTGGAGTTGGGGCTGTAAACTGCGTACCCTGCATCATTTGTGACATCATGTTTTGCATCATTTGTTGCATGCGCTCCTCCAATGTCTGCTCACGTTGTCTATATCTCTCCTCTAGCATCAACTCGCGTTGTCGATCTCTCTCCTCCATTGCAACCAAACTATCCTTGAGCGTTGCAATAGTCCGATGCAATTGTTGAATCTCTTCTGCATTGCCTCCGATCGAGCACAATAGGATGCAGTAGAAGATGATCCATGTGATGAGCTAGGGTAAAAAATTGATGCTTGAGATCCAATGCCATAAACCCTGTTCTTCTTCTCCCCCCCCACAACTTGATAATATAGTGCGACCTCATCTACAATAGGAGGGTCACTGCACCCCTCGTGTTGTTGTGACGCCTGCCCGCTAAGAGCCAAAAATGCATCCTGAATAAGTCAATACACATATTTTAAATTTATTTTTCTTGGCAATTGAATAAACAAAATCACTTATTCATTTTTTTCATATAATTGAAATACATAAAATACTTGTTCACTTACCTTAATTGATTGCGCTCGTGAATCAACCATATCGAGGTGCCTTTCCTAGTGTGGGTCTTATGGAAAAGTTCTTATGGAAAAGGTCTTGGGCCAAGCTGGGCTTCCTGAAAAGATATAATGATTTTAGTGATGTTTATAATAATGTTCGATTATTTGCTACTAATATGTAGACAGACAATAACAAAACTAGTAAATACGAAATCATTACCATCCTATAGTAAATATGAAATCATTACCATTCTATCTGCGTGAGTAGCATGTGAAACCAACCCCTGTGTGTCTAGAGATGCCTGCCCCAACTCCCCCTATCTCACTACAACGGTTAGCAGTGAATTGATGGCTCTTGGCTTTAAACTCTGGGCTACTCCATGCCTCCTTCCATTTTTGCATTGTACTATTAGGCACGATGACCTTGGATTTTACTTTCATGAAATTGCACATTAGGGCCTTATAGCGCTCGTGACCTTACGCCTCAAGCTTCCTTTACTAGTGGAGTCACCTCTTGCCAATCAAAGTATTTACGGTATAAAATAAATAAAAATTAAGACAATTGTATTAGTATGATAATATTTTAGAAAAAAATTGACAGCATTTCCCCTAAATTTTGGACAATCCAACCTAGTTATTAGGTATTAATTGCACCTGTTAAAAACACTTCATATATTCTCAACAATAAATAACATCCACCCCAACTACAACAACTCACAACAATATATATTTTCAATATCACACAAGCTGTACATATAGATCATTTAAGCATTAATATACTTCAATTGTGTTCTTTTACATTAATTCACAAATTCTCATCACTTAAATGATATTTGTTCATAACATTCTTTTTTGAGGTTTCATAAACTATGCAAATTAGTTATCTGATAGCTAATATTTAAATATTTATTTTATTACTTGAAATTCATCCCAGTAAAACTCTTTTGTTTCAGGCGTGATAGTTTTCCAACAGTGCCCCTCTGGGTCCATCCTCTCCTTGAAGATATTCTTCATCTTCTTAGCACATTCCTCAGATGGATGTAACCTGTACAAAAGAAAGACAGCAAATATATTGATTTTATGTAAATGTAGAAACACATTACTTCAATTCCCAATGATATGAAATACCAAATCATAGATAAAGTTAATTAATTTTAAATACTTACGTGCCATTAATGAGCTTTATTCTTTTCTTTCTTCCAAATGTAGTGAGTGATAGGCCATCCATCGATGATATTGGTGCTGCCCCAACTGAATGACCTTCATGACCAGAGGTTGATCCAATTGCAGGCTCAGAAGATGGGGTAATAGGTGGTGGCGGTGGAGGTGGAGGTATAGCTCGATCTTTGTGTTGAAGCAAAGAGACCCCTCCGGATCAGTGCCGACCTCCCAATGGATCGTGAAGGAACTCGAGGTGACCACTGTGTAGATTGGTCTAGTTGATCATTGGGCTCATCCTCGCATGTAATCGCCTTGAATGACCCAACAAACCTCCCTGCGATCGTTGCCTCGCATCTGCATAAATAATTGTATTAATTAGTTAGCTTCATTCAACTTATGATACATAATACAGATGAAATTAGTTAGAGTTTATACTTCAAGTTTAGAAATATAAATTCATTAAGAGAAATACCTAATTCTAATTAGTATCACTATCATATACATCATCGCATTCCTCATCACTTTACGAGTCCAATTCAAGCTCTTCTTCATCTTCAACATCCTCTTCATTAATTTCAACTAGTACACCGCTTTGATCATTCAAGTATTGTTGTTGATCATCATCATCGTCAATTTGAATCAAAGAGACTTCCATTTCATCTTTTTGAAATGGTTCTTCCCGTCTTGAGGGGTTGTGACATTCACTTGCTCGGAAGATCAATAACAGATCTCGCTTTGATTTTGAACACACCCACCAATCATCCTTGTCACGTTTTAAGCTTGGATATATGGAATAATTCACCTGAGCAGCTTGGATAGCAAGAACAAATGGTTCATACCTATTGAAGGATCTTTTATGATTAATATCCACAAGTTTATATTTTGGATGAATCTTTGTTCCCACATTTGGTGTTGGATCAAACCAATCACATTTAAACAATACAGTTCTTTTGATTGGTAATCCAGGGTACTCCAATCGTAGCACTTCAATTAATTGTCCATAGTAGTCACTTTCATTAGTATTGTAATTAGTCCCCTTGATACATACCCCACTGTTCATCGTTGCCCTATGCGAACCATAACCTTTAGTGTGAAATTTATAACCATTAACTACATAACTATTGTAGCACATAACACTTCTTAATGGACCCTTTGATAGATCCTTTAAAAACTGGCTTGATATATTGTTGGAGGGATTGTGAACATATTTATTGAACCACTTATCAAATTCACGCTCTAGTTTCTCATCAACTTGTTTATCATTGATATTTGGATTGGCCATGTGTAACTCATTAACAAAAATGCTGCACACAATGAAAATAGTTAATTACATGTTTGGAATCAATAATGGCATTGCAACAATTATAATAATTGAATATTAGAAAAACTTACTCAATGTACGGTTTTACTTCTATACAATTCAACAAGATGTACATTTGTGCTGCTTGAAATTCTTGTTCTGTGAGATATCTAACCTTTCCTTTTCCCAGTGGCCTACCGGAATGAGTGAAAATTGATAGATTCCCTAGATGTTCATCCATATGTTCGACTGTATCATCATTGCGTGGAACCTTTCGATGCCTTGTGTTGACATGGGGTTCAAAATAATGAGCGCAGAATGACGATGCTTCTTCAACTAAGTATGCATTGCATATGGAACCTTCCACTTTGGCTTTATTTTTCACATTATTTTTTAACTTCCTAAGGTACCTGTACCATTTACTATTTAGTCACAACAAAGTTTTTATTTCTCCATGTAATGATAGTATACAACAATACATTAAACTAGTTACCTCTCAAATGGATACATCCACCGATATTGCACAGGACCAGCAATCCATGCTTCATAAGCCAAATGCACTGGGAGATGTTCCATGGAGTCAAAGAAACTTGGAGGGAATATACGCTCTAGTTTACATAATATAATAGGAATCTCTTCATTGAGCTGTAACATGGCTTCTTCTCTAAGTGTTGTTGAAGTTAACTCTCTAAAGAAATTGCTCAATTCGGTCAATGCTTGCCACACATTTTTTGGAAGCAATTCCCTAAATGCTATTGGGAGTAATCTTTGCATAAAGACATGACAATCATGGCTTTTCATCCCAAACAACTTTAGTTTTCGCATGTCTATACACCTACCCATGTTTGACACATAACCATCTGGGAATCTAAGATTTTTAAGCCATTCACACAACACTGCTTTTGATTGTTTGTCTAATGTGTAACATGCTTTAGGATACTTTCCTGTTGCCATATCCCTCTCTAACTCAGGTCGGTGACAAAACTCTTTCAAATCTTCTCTTGATTTTGCATTGTCCTTCGTCTTCCCTTCAACATTCATCACAGTATTAAAAATATTTTCAAATACATTTTTCTCTATATGCATGACATCCAAGTTGTGGCGAAGCATGTTAGTACTCCAATATGGCAAATCCCAAAAAATGCTCCGTCTCTTCCAACCCGTGTTTTTTGCTTTGCAACTGTTATTCTCATCTGCACCCATATCATGACACACATTAATCCTAGATGTTCTATTTGTTCTAAAATTTCCTCACCAGATAGAATGGGGGGAGCACTTTTTGTAATCGCTTTGTTCTTTCTAAAAGCAATTTTATTAAAATGCGAAAGGATGGTTAGCTGGTAAGAATTTACGGTGATTGTCAAACCATGATTGTTTACCACCCTTTGTCAATGTGAATGCATCTGAATCGTCCCTACAATATGGACAAGCAGTCTTGCCTGCTGTGCTCCAACCGGATAACATTGAATATGCAGGGAAATCACTTATTGTCCATAATAACGCAACCCTCATATTAAAATTATTCTTCTTTGATGCATCATATGTCTCAACTCCAACTTCCCACAATCGTTTCAACTCGCAATAAGAAATGTAAGTACACATCCAATTTGTCTTTTGGGTTTCTCGGACCAGAACTAGTACCGTTAGGAACATATACTCTTCCTTCATACATAACCAAGGAGGCAAATTGTAAGGAGTGACAATGGTAGCCAAGATGAATATTGTTGTCCAGACTGACCGAATGGTTGAAACCCATCGGTGCACAGTCCTAGCCTTACATTCCGAACCTCAGCAGCAAATGAAGGATGTGTTTTATTAAAATGCTTCCATGTAGTTGCATCTGAACAATGACACATTACCCCATCTTCATGGTCATGCTCAGCATGCCATCTCATTTCTTTTGCTGTAGCATTCGAAGCATATAATCTTTGCAATCTCTGTGTGAGAGGAAAGTAGTACATTTTCTTATGTGGCACATTGGTTTGAAAATTAGAAGCGCCTCGACTATGTCGTTTGAACCGTGGATGGTCACAAAATTTGCAATTCGTTAACTCACTATCTTCAGCCCAATATAACATACATCCATTAGTACAACAATGAATCTTCTCAACAGGTAGGCCCAATGCTTGAACCAACTTCTTCGTACTGTAAAAGTTTTCAGTCATTAAATTTTCATCCGGTAACACCTCTTTCATAAGTTGACAAATGTCATCAAAACACCTTTCTGACAAATGATGTTCTGCCTTGATGTTCAACATCCTTGCAACAACTGAGAGCTGCGAATGGCTTTCACAACCTGGCCACACCTCTTGATTAACAGCTTGCAACATGTCATACAATTTTTGAGCTGATGGATTTGGAGGCTCCTCCATTACATCCTGAAAGAAATCAGGACCTGCTGCATCCATTACCATTTGCTCATAGGTATTGCTTGTGCTATTATCAACCTCTTGAACAGACTCCGCTATCATAACATTTATGTTTTGACTATCAATATTACTTGTGCGGGGTTCCCCATGTAGAATCCATTTATAATAATATGGCACAAATCCATGCTTCATCAAATGTAACCGAATTGTATTCTCATCAGCATAATTACGATTCTGACACTTTCGATGATTACATGGACACTTCAGTTTATCCCCATCCATCCACTCTGGATGTTGCTTAGCAAATGTTATGAATTGTTCAATACCTTCTATGAATTCTGAGGTCAATAGACCATCTTTTAACCTAGCATACATCCATCTCCGATCTGATCCCATTTTCCTAATAGCTGTGTAATAATTAAGTGAATATTAGTAATGATATGTCATATATCAGAATTACATCATATCCCCAATCATGCGTTGAAAGGTAAGGCCCTAACCCAATTAGAATTGTATCATCTCTACCAATAACAGACAGATAATGACATGTCATATATTTGTAAAAATTCCAGCAGCATCTCCCATTAGTTCTCCAAGTGCACAACATAAAATTTGCACCCAGAGAACAATTAGGTTTAAATATGCGCTCCGCCCTCTGTGTAATAACCAGAGGGAAAGACTAGAGCATATGAAAATTTAAAAATTTTAAAAATTTTGTAAATTGATAAATTAAATTGAATAAAAAAATTTTAATTTGATTTAATTCATTTTAATTTATATTTTAATTTTATTATTATTATTTATTTATTTATTTTTTAATTATTTTAATATAATTTAGCTCAAAATTGAATTTAACGGAAGCTGTTTTGATATTAATTATCCACGAAAATTTTGTAATGCCCTTTTTTTTTTTTCGTTTGCATTCAACATATGGAATTGGTTAAAATTTAATTTATTTTGCTAAATAAATTCAAAAGTATATTATATATTTCTAATATATTTAAAAATTAGCAGTTAAATATTAAATATAAATATCAAATTTAAAATAATAAATTATAAAACAAATGTGTATATGGTTAATCTTGTAGTTATAAATATTTTAGGGTAATTTATAACTAAGTTTATGAAATATAGCAAAATCAATGTGTCCCTAATTTATTTTAGTAACAATTTATTTATTAAATTTAAATTATGATGATAAATTAGTTCTGTCATTAATTGCTTTTTAATTTAAATAAACTTATTTTTTAAAAATTTATTTATTAAAAAAATAATTATTATATTTAAATAATTATTTATTTTATATTTAAATAATTATATAAAATTATTATTTAATTAATTTATTTTTATAAATTTATATTTTTTATTACATTTAATATGTCTAATATTATTTCATCCTTCTATTTTCACCAATAAGATGGAATTGTGAATGACAAATACATATCAACACTTTTCTTTATTAAGGATGAGGAGATTGATTGCTTTATATATATATATATATATATATATATATATATATATTATCTGGAAATTAAAGTAATTCTCATCTATTTTTTAACTTCTCCTGGTTTCATTTTCACTCTTTTAGCGAGTAATTGGATCAAATGTAATTGGATAAAGATCTTGAGAATCTGAATTTTAATTGATATAATAGCCATTTTTGAAATCTATGCCATTAATTTGATAGATAAATAGACTTAAGATCTTGCGGCCTGGAAAGTGCTTTTATTCAAAAATCAAAAGAAGCATCAGTCTCGTGACAAACCTACTGCCTCATCACATTTAACCTGGTAAAAAAAGACATGTAACACCAAATTGATGGGAGAAAGCACTCTATTGGGAGAAGTAAACTGATTGGAAAAATTTGCATACCTTGTATGATGTCCAAGCATCAACTAGGAAAAGGAAATGCATTAATTAACTGTTATTTGTAAAGTCTTTACGCCATCATCACCACAAACATGCTTCAGAAATTTCAATTTGCCTAAATTTATGGGATAAACATAAACTAAAAACATCAATGTAATAGCTATATGCTCTCTCACTCTTAATTCTCCTCTCTATGGTTGAAGCATTGAAAGTGTTTGAATATTTTTATGGATAACTACACTCATAAGGTCAATGACAGTCATCAATTCATCATCCACTTCTTACCCCACTTTCTAGACTAAAGTAAATCATAATAAGCTTGGAGCGTTTGTCAAAATGCCTAGACATAATTTCCCATCAGAGAAAATCTTTCATCATAGTAGAAACAATAGAAAACAATAATAACATGCATAATATCTCACTTACGAATGATAATTCATATGAAAGGCATCAATTGAACTTAAACCCACTATCGAAATTACATAAGGAAATGACCAGTTATCATAAATTTAAAGATTAGATTACGAACACTTGATTAAGCACAAGATTAGTGGGGAATAAGGCAAACTATAAACCTATGGAGGCATTTGTTATGAACAAAGCATTGTAACACATACATCACATGAAAGGTAAATATTGCTAATACTACTTTCTTTCTTTGCTGCTAGAACAACATTACTGTCTGTTCCTTTTAAGGCTGCAAGATGGGCACTTGTATTCCATTTCTAATTTTACTATTCACAGAAATAAAATCACAATCTCACACAAAAGCACTCTCACCAACTGTAAATTCACTCCACCAAAACCCCCAAAATTCCCTAAATTCCTTCATCAACCAAACCTAAAAATAAATCTAAAAGCAACCCTGAAAAAAAAAAAAACCCCTAAAATACATGAAAGTAAAAATACCTTGCAATCCCACGATCTCTGCTAAGCCCTTTTCCAGAATCACCCAGAGAAAAATTGCAGAAATCCCACGAGCTAATATCACAGACTTGAAACAAACTTCGATAGCAGCCACAAATGGAATAATGAAATCGATGAATAAAAGCAAAATAGAGAGCGATAGAACAAGACAAAGAGAAAATAAAAAAGTCAAGGACAGAGGAGGTTAGGAAGAATCGAAGAAAGGGGGGAGTTTATCTCTGCGATAATGAGAAAGGAGAGTAGAGAAGAAATGATGGGTGAACCACGCTATGGAGAAACACGGTGTGTTGGTTGAACCCTTGTTTTTCAAAAATAAATAAATTGAATTAATTAAAATTATAAAATATAAAATAAATGGAATTATATTTTTAAATAAATCAAAATAAAATTTTAAATTAAACAGATTTGATAAATTTTTCAATTCAAAATAAATTTTCATCAATCAAAACATCTATCAATGATGAGGAATTCTATATATTTAAAGTAAAATCATGTCCATTGTATGGAATTACATTAAAATTTATGCAGATGCCAGATATAAATTTATTATTTATTTATTTATTTTAAATTATTTATATTAAAGCTTTTGAAAAGGAAAGTTAAAATTAGATTTTTATCTTTTAATTATGTTTTTTTCACTTAAGAAAAATGAGTATTTAATAAAATATCAATTTGCCATTTTAGTGAAGAAGTAATGAATTAATGAAAAGTGAAAATTCAAGTTTAAAATTAATATAATTCTATATAATTAAAATTAAAATTAAATAAAAATAATTAGATAACACTTTAATTTTTGAAACCGAAAGCTATCGGTTTCTAAATATAACTAAAAGAATTAGAAACCGATATAAATCGGTTCCTAATTTATTTTAAAATTTCATTGATTTTGAAACCTGTAAATCGGTTTCTAACTTTACTTTAAAATTTATTAAATCAAATATATAATCGATAAATTTTGAAACCGAAAGTTATCGCTTTCTAAGCATCGTTGAAAAAATTAGAAACCGATAATAATCGGTTTCTATTTTGAAAATTTAGTAAATAATATAGAAATTATAAATATAATTAGAGAACAATTTAATATTTGAAACCAAAGCAATCGGTTTCTAAATTACTTTCAATTAGAAACCGACATAAATCGGTTTCTAAATATAATAAAGAAAATAGAAACCGATAGGAATCGGTTTCTAACGTTTTAAGTAAAATTTGAAACGAAAACAATCGGTTTCTAAAGTTATTGAGTAATTAGAACCCTCAAGGAATCGGTTTCTATTTTATTTTAAAATTTAGTAAATAAAATAGAAATTATATTACTTTTGAAACCGATATAAATCGGTTTCTAAATTGTTAGGTAATTAGAAACCGATATGAATCGGTTCCTAATTTATCCTTAAAATTTAATAAATAAAATTAATGATTAGATTTATTTTGAAACCGAAATAAATCGGTTTCTAAATATAACAAAGGAAAATTGAAACCGATAGGAATCGGTTTCTATACAGAATTTAATTTTTAGTAAATAAAATGGAAATTATATGAATGTTGAAACCGATACGAATCGGTTTCTAAATATAAATAGATAATACTTTTATTTTGAAACCGAATGAAATCGGTTTCTAAATTAAAGTGAAAGAAATTAGGAACCGATATATTCGGTTTCTAATATGACAAATATTAGAAACGGAAAATTATTTGGTTTCAAAAATCGGTTTGTAATCGGTTTATAAACAGTTGCTAAATTTGCCATCAAAATGTTCTTCATAATTTAGAAACCGACGAGTTTCCGTTTCTAATTTCGGTTTCTAATCAGTTGCTATTTGGTTTTTAATGTATTTAAGTTGTTCTACCAGATTTCCGTTTCAAAATCCGTTTCAAATTATAAACCGATATAAATCCGTTTCTAAATTCGGTTTCTATTCTGATATTTTCTTGTAGTGTAAGTAATAAATTGAAATGATAGTAACAATGTGAATTATGTGATAGATGCTGGAGGATATGCTAAGGAGTTGTGTCATTGAGTTTGAGGGGAGCTGGGATAGATACCTCCCACTGACAGAATTCGCA
The DNA here is from genome assembly GCF_030052815.1 of Hevea brasiliensis. NCBI lineage: Eukaryota > Viridiplantae > Streptophyta > Magnoliopsida > Malpighiales > Euphorbiaceae > Hevea > Hevea brasiliensis. The sequence continues at coordinate 42,369,399 of NC_079508.1, read as the reverse complement.
TACAACAATAGCTATTAAGCTAGTATTCAAATGGCTCCGTATGAAGCACTGCATGGGAGAAAATGTAGAACCCCAGTGTGTTGGACTAAATTGGGCGAAGATAAGCTGGTAGGACCAGACCTGGTGAAACAGACTGAGGAAAAAGTGAAGATAATCAAAGCTAACCTGAAGGTTGCCTCAGATAGACAAAAATCATATGCCGACTTGAAGAGAAAAGAGATAGAGTATGCAGTTGGCGATAAAGTGTGACACCCCTTACCCATCTACAGTGTCGCAATGTATTTTGCGGTCGCCTGAACGAACCCTCACCGAAGTGGAAAAGAGTGAGGAGTCGCCACTTTAATTTTGAGGGAAATTAAAGAAAACCGTTTGTGAAGATAAATTGAAATGAAACCACTTCAAGGCAGAGATTCTAGGTTCGGGGTCCGCAAACGGGTGGGGAAGGTGTTAGGCACCCCACCTCGTCCCTTAATAAGGGTAAGTAGATTTAACTTTGTATTCTTTATAAATTAGTTAGGAGGGCTTGGATGGAAATGTTAATCCTCTTGACAAGAGGAATATTTGATTTTTCACTAAATTCGGATTACCCAGATACATAAGTAAATGAGACAACCTTAGTGAGTTATTGTTGTATGTTAATTTTGTTTGAAGGACCATTTTATTAGAGTTCAATTATTTTTAAATCTTGGATTGAGAACAGGGTAAGAACTCCCCTCCGATCTCTTTTGATATTCATTAAATTTTTAAGCTTGAGAACTGGATAAGAACTCTCCTCCGATCTCCTTTAACATATTTATAGAAATTTTTAAGCTTGAGAACCGGATAAGAACTCTCCTCCGATCTCCTTTAAAATATTTGTTAAAATTTTTGGGTTGAGAATCGGATAAGAACTCTCCTCCGATCTCTTTTAAGTATTTACTAAAATTTTGAACTGAGACCGGATAAGAACTCTCCTCCGATCTCTATCAAGTATTTATTAAAATTTTGAATTGAGACCGGATGAGAACTCTCCTCCGATCTCTATTAAGTATTTATTAAAATTTTGAATTGAGACCGGATAAGAACTCTCCTCCGATCTCTATTTACTTGAACGAGGGTCAAATGAAGACTTCTTCAACCCTTTAAGATCCTCCACATTGTGGGAGCCTAAGGCTAAGGGTTTTGACGTTCGAAGATACCAAAGACCAGAAAGTGGGTTCTTTTAACTCTTTGGCACCTCGGGATTAGGCAGGGGATACTAGATCGAACTTGACTGACCTCCTATGTGGTCGCCTTGCCCATACCCCTTTTGATACCCGATCTGTTTTATTCATTTAGCTAATATTTAGTTTTATTTTGCTTTGTGACGTCTTCCCAGTCGCTTTCCATATTGGCCTAATACCTTACCATTTTCCTGGCTTGTTATTCAGACCTTCTATTATTTCAAAGAATCGCTTAAAACACAGTTACCTACATTTTGTCTAACTATTTCTACGCTATTCGGGACCAGAACTCCTGTGTTAAGAAGTAATAAAGATTAACCAAAGAATGGACTGATTAACAAAGAAGTAAACTCGAGAATGACCGTCTTCGTGTTTAAAATACAGTATAAACTTGGTGAAAATTACAAACATAAAAAGAATAAATGAAATACGTAAATAAAGAAGAACATTTGATAAAATAGCGATATAAGCACTCACCTGTAGGGAGTCGAATCTACTAAACTAACTATGGAATCACAGAATGTAATAGGACTGCAGGTTGATAGCTGGAGGACTAAGGTTCGCCTCGAAATGAAAGATTCTTTGCTAAAATGTAAACGGGTCAAAATAACCAAGCTTGAATGGAGTTGAGCTTGGACAATATGAATGGAAATAGGAGATAACAAAGACAGAAAGTGAGAGTGCCACAGGATAATGAACGGACTGAAAATGAAGAATTTCAGTATTCAAGAATACCTTTTGCAAGAAAACACTTCAGAAAACTAGTTTCCAAAGTTTTTCTTGTGAAAGCTAAAAAAATAGTAGAGTAACGAGCTGAATTAAGTTTCAGAGTTCTTCCACTATAGTCACTGCCCTTTTGTCTATTTTTTTTTTTCGTTGAACAGTTTTCATGCAGGTATTTATAGGAACCGGGTGCCCTCCATAAAGGGTCAAGATCTATTTTGAGGGAGACGGAGGGTCAGGATTTCAAAGGACATGATCGGATGCTTGAGAATTAAGGCGAATCAAAATGAACGGCCGAGATCATTCTCAGGATACTTGTCCTTTTCTTCTTCTAATCTGACGGTCCAAAACTTCGTTGACCTGGGCGATCCAAGGGCTGGGAATAAAAGGCGCCGGTCTTGTCGTCTTCCTCTTTGATCCAAAGGCTCTGGACTCGTCCTTGCGAGTGAGACCAACGGTGGAGATTGGGATGTACAGGACTGTCATGACATACTCTGGCACCTGTCAGCATTGTGGGCGATTCTCAGGCGTGCGGTGGAGATTTCGTCTGCAACGCTTTAACTACCTTGGCTCTGATTCTGACGACGGTTATTGGGATTTGTCTTATTCTCTTTGCCTTCCGATCTCTCCTTTTTTCCGATCTTCTTATCATGCCCCTTTTCTGATCTTTCATACTGGTCTCCCCTCTTCCGATCTCTATCATTCCGATCCTTTCCTTACTCAGGCCAGGTCCGGTCAAAGCATTAATTTCCCCTCGATTCCGGCGTCAAGCCGTTTTCGCTAGCAATAAATGCCTGGTTTCTCCCTATATATACCCCTGACAGAAGAAACTTCCCTCATTCGATTTTCCTCTCTTCCTTTTTACTTTCTTCTTCTAACTGTTCCGGCAGTAGTTCCGGCTACGACTGTGGCTTTTGATCCCTTTCCGATGGACTTCTTTATTCCTCGACTGAAAATTTACGATCCCAGTGATCGAATAATAGCGATAACCTTATCTGATGATGGTGAGAGAACTGAATCAATTAACCGATCTGGTTTGCGGACCTCGATCGTGCCGATCTCGAGTCGTTCGACTGGCATAATCGGCGAACCGATTTTGGCCGAGCAAATTGCTAATGTTCCGCCTACCCTTGGCGGTTGCTCTTCCGAGTTTATTCGGCTTCTCACCACATTGGGTGTTCCGACAGCGGCTTCCCTCCACATTGGGTGTTCCAACAGCGGCTCAGTTTGCTGTCGGTTACACCCTTTGGATCAGTCACAATGTAGGCTTTGACATAGGCCTCTTTAGATAGGATGTTCTGCTGATCTTTAGAGATCGGCCTTTTGATGTAATCAGATCTCTAATGTATTCCGATCTTGAGATCGCCCAGATGATGTAATATGACTTTTGGAAATGTAATCCGATCTCTTGAGGTCACCCAAATGATGTAATCCGATCTTTTGGAAATAAAGATTTTATTTTGTCGATTATCGTCTTATTATTATTGCATTGATTATTTTCCGATCTCTAATGTGATTATCCGATCTGATTCTTTACTTAAATGACACTTATCCGATCCGTAATTCGAAACACCTTGATCTGCCGCTCTATAATTAACGGATCCTTTCATGGAATCTTGGGAATATGCGTGAGACGTGTCAGAACAGCTGGCGAGTCCCGCTAACCGATGCGCTGCCTGGAACTTCGTGAGCATTAAATGCTCGGACGAGTATAAATAGGGGTGGGGGTTGGCCAGTTGCTCTCTTACGTCCTTTTTCAGTACCTTATGAGCGACTTCAAAGTTCTCTCGATTTTTCAAGCTCTTCCGACGCCGATCAAGCTCCGGTAAGGGTTTTGATCCTTCTTTTACTTTAAATTTTTTTACTTCCTTTGAAAATGAGCGGCGCCGAAGGTCAGAGAGCGACAAGCCCCCTTTCCGTTCACGTTTCCTGGTCATCGGATGAAGTAGAGGTGGTTGGGCCAAGTGCGCGACCAGAACCTCCTAGGGTCTCCGTTCCAGCTCGGGGGCGGACCGCACCGTCAAGGCTTATACCTTCTTCAGGGAGGGAGAATCTTCCTATGGACGAGCTACCGTCAATCTTGCAAGAAACCGATCTGCAGTCGTTCAGCCAGGAGTATAATATTCGTCCTGATTCGTACGAACTCATCCGATGTCATGGCAATCACCGAGCCGATCACTTCTTTGAAGGGAACGACATGATTATGGTATATGAGGAACAGTTAAAGGCCGGCCTTCGATTCCCTCTGGACGACTTCTTCAAGGAGATCCTAAAATTTTTCCAAGTGTGCATTGCCCAAGTTCACTCGAACTCGTGGCGGATCTTAGTAGCCTTCCGAGACCTATGCCGAGCTAAGGGAATCAGTCCTACGGCTAAGGTGTTCGCCGAACTACACAGGCTAACTCGCCGAAAGGACGACGAGTACTGGTTCTTTCAGGCGAAGCCTCATTGTGGGCTCTTTACCGATCTGCCCTCCTCCCTTAAGAATTGAAAGAACCGCTTCTTCATTCTGAGGAGCAAAAATCCGAACTGCTTTGAGGGCTTCCCCCGTAGCTGGTTGCACCAGGGGCCTTTGATTCCGAAGCATATTACCCTGAACAAGGAGGAAGGCCTAATAGTGATGGAACTGAAGAATCAGGCGGCCACTCAAAAGTTCTCCTGTTTAGATGCGGTGACTGCCGAACTGCATCATTGGACCGTGCAGCTGGTCACCGGCCAAGAACGCGGGCTTCAGCTCTCTGACCTTGGCCTCGGTACTTTCTAAATCTCTGAACTCCGAACCCTTAGCGAACTCACTGACTCTTCCTTTATGCAGGTATGGCGGGTGGTGAGGGTTCCAAGAAGCGGAAGAGAGAAAGAGAGATTTCCCGGAAGGTAAAAGAGATGAAGCGTTCGGAACTGCTTCAAACACCCGGCCATGAATCTGGGGAGATACAAGGAGGGTCATCTCAACCCTCGGGGCCGCCAGTCATGGAAGTGGTTCTGTCTCCTCCTCGCCAAGAAGAGCCGCCTCCACCTCCTCCTGTTGCTCCAAGCGCAGAAGGGGGTCCTTCTCATCCTTCTGTGAGGCCCCTTCCTCGTGGTGCTCAAGTGCTGATCGCTTCCCTGGAGAAGAACTGGACTGTTTGGGAGAACCCAGGTTTTGCCAAAGTCTTGGGGTCTTCCATCTGCCTTCGGGAGGATCGGGACAGACTATCTCTGGACAACCTTAACGACATCCTGACCCGATCCATGAGTCTGAATGTAGAGTGCCTGGTGAACCAGCACATAGTCCGAGAAAAGGCTCACCGCCTAGGTAAGGAGGTCGAGAAGAAGAGTCAGGAAGTGGCTTCCCTCCGATCCCAACTCTCATCCGCTCAGGATTACATATCTCAAATTGAGGGGCGGATGAAGTACTATGAGGACAAGCTGGCCGAACAAGCTCATGTTCTGGCTGAACGGGATCATGCTCTTGGAGAAGTTCAGGCGCTCCGGGCCAACGAAGCTGCTCACATCGCTCATCTTACCGAGGAGCTCAAGGCGAAAGAAGAAGAGATGGTGACAGGAATAGCCGGTGCTTATGTGAATGCTCACAAGGATCTCTTGGCCGAACTCCAGAAGCGTTACCCAGAGGAGGACTTCTCCTGGATGGCCGACCTGGCTCTCGAGGGCGAGGGTGGGGATAGTGAGGAGGAGGCTGAGTGTGAGGGAGAAGGTGAGCAAAATGTAGATCAGGCTGGGGGATCACCCCCAGCCGAATGACTTGTACAAACTTTAATATGAAATGAAGTCTTCTTTTGGTCCAGTGAATGAATGTGATCGGAAAATCTCTAAATTATTTAAACACTTGATTGTCTAAAAGTGATTATTAATCTAAGTGTAAGAGGTCGAAAAACACAATAAACATGAGATCGGCGGGGAACCAACGCTAGTCGGGACCCGATTAAGGTTGGAAATTTGGCTTGAACATTTAAGATCAGGCTCATCATTAAACCGGATTGGAACCTTGACTATTCCTAAACTTTTAAAAGGGAGGTCGGCAATAAAACTGGTGACATAAAGACCTGGCGTTGGTTCAATTTTGTTTGACAAGAGAGATCGGGGATGTAGTTGACTGGTCAGGAAATTTGACAATTGGCTTGAGAGATCGGTAAGTGACTCGAGAGACTGGTAAGGCTTTAACTGATATGAAGACTTAGCATTTATTCAATTCTTTGTGAAGAGAGATCGGAAATGTGGTTGGCTGGCAAAGGGAGACTTAGTGCTGGGGATCGGTTTCGAAGCTTTATTGATTCTGGGGATTGGCCAAAATAGGGTGTCTACATAGAGTGTAGCCGAGCAAGATATGCCACACAGTGTACCGGAACACTCTATTTTAATTCAATCATTTTTATTCTTCCTAATTTATTTTTTTTCATAGTTATGGAGTACAATTTGTGAAATGTAATTCATTTCAGTCATTTATTGAAATCATAAATTTATTGAGGTTCCGCAAATTTTATAGAAAATCCGGCAGAGTACCGGCTAAAAATGGAGAAAACAGTTCTTCGGAACCTGTGAAAAACACTTTCAATATTTTCAATCAATCCCAAACTCCATTTCATCAACAAAATCCCAATATTTTTTTCAACAACATTTCCATTCCTCAATCATTAATCTCATATGATAATCATGTAAAAGTCATAAATAAATATTCACTTTTTCATTCATAAACACAATTTTCACTATTTACATTAATACCAAAATACATTACATAAGTTTCAATTACATATGAGAAAATAAAAGTTAATTACAAAATACCCAAAATGAAACCTAGTGTCATACCAATGCACTGATGTCGGTGAGGTGACACGGACACTATGCAGAGCTGCAAAAGGTCTCACCCAGTCTGTGGTCTACTGGGCTCTCGGTCGGTCTCTCCAGAACCTACGCGTGGCAAAAGCAACGCGCTAAGCAATAATGCTTAGTGGTGCCAATAATAAAATAAAAAGAAATAACAGAAAATAAATATGCAGTGAATGTAATGATGTCTCATTGCAAATAAATTTTCGATGAGTATTTGTAATCTTACTTATTTTGTACTTGTTATATTCATTATTTCATTAAATTTGTCCACTTTCATTTTTGGTTGCCCAAGTAACCTATACTGGACGACTGGACTAGATAAACGGGTAAACTGGCACTGGGTATCAAGTACCTCGGGCCGTCACACCATCGGTCACATATGTGTCTCCCGGTGTGCAACAGAACAGCTAATAAGCTGTAATAACATTAGGCACAAGGCCAAGTATCAACATAATGTCAGAATGGCTAAAGCCAACCTATCCAAACCAATCACATTAGGCCTACTAGGGCATTTTGCACTTTTAAGTTTCATAATTTTTGAATTTCAAGTTTGAATGTTACTATTCATTTTATTAGTCAACTAAAATATTGACTTTTGCATAGACAATAGGTACATTGGTTTTAATACTCCCAACATACCACATTTTTCATTCAAAATTTGTTGGTATTGGTTGCCAATACCATTTCTAAGCTTAATGTTAATTGGACAAAATTTTCAGTTTTCATGCTTTGTACTATTATTCTATTAGTCATTTTTGCAGTGGGAATTTGGCAAAATGATCAACATGAAAGTTGTTTCTTATTTTGTCTAGTTGAATTTCTTTTTTTAAATCACTTCATTTGAAGTTTTGTAGCTCAAGTTATGGTCCAAAAACCACAACTGACCGGATTGAAATTTTTCTGAACTGACCATATCTACAGTGCAGTGAATAGTGACTGCAACTCTCTTGTTGGATAGGTTCTGCTCATAATTTGGGTTAGGTTTTTTCATGAAAGTTGTTGGTCTATATCTCAGCTTGTTTCTGGTAAAATTTCAGGTCAATTGGACCATTCTACACTAAGTTATGGCCAAATGACCAAATACTATTCATTTGGTCATTCTGCAGAAACAGACTGCAGGTCACCCAGATTGGGGCAAGCTTTTGGTCCACTTGGTTTGGTCTTATGGGCATAGTTTCTTCACCAAAGTTGTGCCATTATGTGTCTAGTTTCATGTCCAATTGGCCTTGCACCAATTGAACCTCTACAATTCAAGTTATGGCTGCCCAAACATGCTGGACTCATGTCCAATTTTGCAGGTCACCTAGGGCAGCCACACTAAACCCAAATCCCATCACTAAACACACTTCATTTCTTATTTACCCATAACCAAATGGTCACTAATTGACCATTAAAACTCACTTTCATCATTACATGATGAAAGTCTCAATTTCATGCTCAAACCCTAACTCCAATTTCCAATTCATGGCATACACACACCAAACTCATACCAAATCACTTTATCCATCATCTATACTCATCAATAACATAATTAAGCCACTTAATTTCATCAAAAACCAACAATCCTTAAACTTTCTCATGGCTGCCAGATTTAGAGATTTCATTTACTCAAGTTTTTCTTTTAATTTCACACAATTTTTACTTGATTTAGCATGCTTACAAGATTAAAGAATGAAAAGAAATTGTTTAGTGCACTAACCTTTTTGAGCTTCACTTAACCTTGATTAAACCTCCCTAATCTCTTCTTATTTGGCTGCTAATAGCTTTTTCTAGGTGAAAGATTAAATTTTTGTGAAGAGACTTGGCAATTTTGGTGAACAAATGGAGAGGAAATTCAAGCTTTTAAGCTTGAAAATGGTGGAACCTCTTCTCTCTCTCTCTCTCAACATTTTTGGTTGCCCACAGGTTGAAGATGCAGATTGGTTTTTCAATTTTTTGGTCTCTTTTATCTCTTTTAATGAGTTTAACAAATTATGATTGGTGGAGGAAATTTAAATGACATCATATGATGTCATAATTAGCATTTTCTTTCATTTTCTTTTCTTCTCTTCTCTACTCATTTTCAATTTAATTTTTAGCAATATTTATTCATATTTTAGATCATAATAATTATTTGCTTAACTGGACAAGTCGGCCAAAAATCATCTCTGAAGACGAAATGACCAAAATGCCCTCCGTTTGGCTTAACAGGCCAAAATTGTCTGTACCGATTGAAAAATTTTTCGAAGTATTTTCTTGACATTCTAATGCCATAAGAACCTCAATGACCCTTCTCTGGAGTCCCAAAAATTATTTTATAATTTTTCTCCGGGGTCTAGGGCTCCTAGTTGTGAGAACTGCAACTTCTCACTAGGTTACCCATCGCTAGGGCACCGGCTCATTTAACTTGGTTGTATTTTATTTCTAAAATTTTTCCTAAATTTTTCTTATTAATATTTGAGTTAATTATGGTTCCTCACTTTAGTTTAAATATTTTTCCAAATGTTCTAGCTGTCCGGACCGACACTGATCACCGGAACAGTAGAATGTGCGGAATTGCTACAGGGAGGGTGTTACAACTCTTCCCCTCTAATTTAAATTTTGTCCTCGAAATTTACCTGATGCAAACAGTTGAGGGAACTGTTGCCTCATCGTCTCTTCACTTTCCCAAGTTGCCTCTTCGGTGTTGTGGTGCCTCCAAAGCACTTTCACCAGTGGAATCTGCTTATTCCTCAACTCTTTCACTTCCCGAGCCAGGATCCGTATGGGTTCTTCTTCATATGTCAAATCCGGTTGTACTTCAATTTCTTCCATGGAGATGACATGTGAAGGATCTAAGCGGTATCTTCTTAGCATAGATACGTGGAACACATTGTGGATATTATCCAGCTCTGGTGGTAAAGCTAGCTTGTAGGCCACTGGACCCACACATTCAATTACTTCATATGGACCAATGAACCTAGGGCTTAACTTACCTTTTCTTCGAAACCTCAGTACCTTCTTCCACGGTGACACCTTGAGGAACACTTTGTCGCCAACCGCATATTCTATTTCTTTTCTCTTCAAGTTGGCATAGGATTTCTGTCTGTCTGAAGCAACCTTCAGATTGGCTTTGATTAGTTTTACCTTCTCCTCAGTCAGTTTCACCAGGTCTGACCCTACTAGTTTATCTTCGCCCAATTCAGTCCAGCACACTGGAGTTCTACATTTCCTCCTATACAATGCTTCATACGGGACCATTTGGATACTAGCTTGGTAGCTATTGTTGTATGCAAATTTTGCCAGTGGAAGGTATCTATCCCAACTTCCCTCAAACTCAATGACACAACTCCTCAGCATATTCTCAAGGACCTAACATATATTTCACATTATTATTACCATTTCAGTTCAATATGTGTATTAGTTTAATTGGTTTCAATTGTTTACCTGGATTACTCTTTCTGATTGCCCATCCATCTGAGGATGGAAAGCTGTACTGAAGTGGAGTTGTGTACCCAAGGACTCATGCAACTTCTTCCAGAATCTCGATGTAAACCTTGGGTCTCGATTAGATATGATGGAAAGTGGAATTCCATGCAATCTAACTATCTCACTGATATACAATTCTGCTAATTTCTCTAGTGAGTAGTCAGTCCTAACTAGCAGAAAGTGTGCTGACTTCGTCAATCTATCTACTATCACCCATACTGCATCATGTTTCTTTTGGGTGAGAGGTAGACCACTTACAAAATCCATGGTGACCCGATCCCATTTCCATTCAGGTATGCGTATAAGCTGTAGCAAACCTGATGGAACTTGATGTTCTGCCTTGACCTGCTGACATGTCAAGCATTTAGTCACATTGTCAGCTATGTCCTTCTTCATACCAGGCCACCAATACTGAAGCTTCAGATCATGATACATTTTTGTACTTCCTGGGTGCATAGCATACACACTGATGTGTGCCTCTTTTAGAATACTGGCCTTCAATTCCCCATCATCTGGTACACACAGTCTTCCTTTGTAGTACAGACACCCATCTGTTTTCACTTCATAGTCAATTTCTTTCCCTTCTAGGATTTTTCTCATAATAGCCTCTAGCTTCTCATCTACCTTCTGTCCATCTAAAATCTGCTGTAACAGGTTTGGCCTCACTTGCAACTCAGCCAAAATAGCTCCATCTCGAACCAAAGATAGACGGGCATTCAATGATCTCAAAGCTGTGATGGATTTTCTGCTCAAAGCATTAGCAACTACATTTGCCTTCCCAGGATGGTAGTCAATTACACAATCATAGTCCTTCAGGAACTCAATCCATCACCTCTGTCTAAGGTTGAGCTCCTTCTGAATTGGCAAATATTTTAGACTTTTGTGGTCTGTGTAAATGTAGCACTTTTCACCATATAAGTAGTGCCTCCATATCTTCAGTGCGAAGATAATTGCTGCAAGCTCTAGATCATGGGTAGGGTAATTCTATTCATGTGGCCTTAGCTGCCTAGAAGCATAAGCGACCACCTTCCCCTCTTGCATCAATACACACCCTAACCCATTATGAGAGGCATCACTGTAGACCACAAAGTCCTTTCCTGACACTGGCTGTGTTAACACTGGTGCCTCTGTCAACATAGCCTTTAACTTCTCAAAACTGGTCTGACACTTGTCATTCCAGTCAAATCTGGCATTCTTGTGTAACAACTTGGTCATTAGAGCAGCTATTAAGGAAAATCCATTCACAAATCTTCTGTAATACCCAGCTAGCCCCAAGAAACTTCTGACCTCAGTTGTATTCCTGGGAGGCTTCCATTCCATCACTGCTTCTATTTTCTTGGGATCCACTCTAATCCCATCAGCTGACACTATGTGTCCAAGGAATGCAATTTCATTTAACCAGAAGTCACACTTTGACAACTTAGCATACAGCTTCTTTTCTCTCAGGGTTTGCAGAACAATCCTCAAATGTTCATTATGTTCTTCCCTGGTCTTGGAATACACCAAAATATCATCATTAAAGACCACTACGAACCGATCTAGGTATGGATGGAAGATACGGTTCATAAGGTCCATGAATATCGCTGGTGCATTTGTTAGGCCAAAGGGCATCACCAGAAACTCATAATGCCCATACCGGGTCTTGAATGCAGTCTTTGGCACATCTGCATCCTTTACCCTCAACTGATGATACCCTGATCTGAGATCAATTTTAGAAAATACTCCTGCTCCCTTCAACTGATCAAACAGATCATCAATTCTAGGCAACGGATATTTATTCTTCACAGTTACTTTATTCAACTGCCGGTAATTAATGCATAACCTCAAAGTCCCATCCTTCTTCTTTACAAACAGCACTGGAGCTCCCCATGGTGACACACTGGGGCGTATGAACCCCTTATCCAGTAACTCCTGTAACTGAATTTTCAATTCTTTCAATTCTGTGGGTGCCATCCTATAAGGAGCAATAGAGATTGGTGCTGTACCCGGCAGTATCTCAATAGCAAATTCGACTTCCCTTTCTGGTGGTAAGCCAGGCAATTCTTCAGGGAACACATCTGGGAAGTCTTTTACTATGGGTATGTCACACAGATCTGTCTTAGCCTGCCTAGTATCCACCACATGTGCTAGGTAGGCTTCGCAGCCTTTTTTCATCAGTTTTCTTGCAACTGTGGCTGAGATGACATTGGACAAGAAATCTGTCCTTTCCCCCATAACTGTAATCTCATTACCCTCAGGAGTTTTCAAAGAAATCCTCTTCAGTTTACAATCAACCATTGCCTGATGACGTGACAACCAGTCCATTCCCAAAATCACGTCAAACTCATGGAAAGGCAACTCAATCAAGTCTGCCAAGAATTCATACCCCTGAATCCTTAACGGGCAACCCTTGTACACTTTGTTCACCACTACACTGTGGCCCAATGGATTAGTGACCAGAATGTCTTGGTCACTCTCCCCTACTAGTATCCCCCTTTCTACGGGTAGATTGATGCAGATGTATGAATGAGTGGATCCTAGATCCACCAATGCATGCACAGATGTATTGTAGAGGGAGAACGTACCCCTGATGATGTCCGGGGCATCTTGCTCCTCCTGAGCTCTCATGGCGTAGGCTCTGGCAGGTGGTCTGCCCTCAGGCCTCTCTGCTGGCTTAGATGCAGGCCTCTGTGATGGTCCCACTGCCTCAGATTTGCTAGATTTTCTACCCCTTTGTGGTGCAGGAGCAGGTCTGTCTGCTTGTGTTGGAGCAGCTATATTAGTTCTGCATGGACAGTTCCTCAACTGATGCTCTGTCGACCCACACCTTAAGCAGGCACCAGTCACTCTCCAACACTCCCCTTTATGCCACTTCAGACAATGTGGACATGGAGAAGATGCTGGGGCTGGTCCCTAAACCTCATCCCCGAGAGCGCCCACCGATGGTGTGGACCGACCTCTCCTAGGGGTGAACTGTGGCACAGGCCCCGAGACCGACCGACCTTGTGGTTGACTGAACTCGTGCGGTGGACCTTTGAACTTCTTCCTGTGTGCAGAGATGAACTAGACCGACCGGGCCCCTCTTCTCGCTGTCTCTCTTACAGTCCGCTCACTTATTCTAACCTTTTCAACTTTTATTGCAGGTTCCACTAACTTGGTGAAGTCTGTGATTCCCAAGGCAGTAATCATGATCTTTATGTTGTCATTTAATCCCTCTTCGGCCTCATTAGGGACTATCTCCCTTCCGTAGCGGTTCAATCTGACAAATTTCTTTTTATACTCGGCCACTGTCAGCTGTCTCTGCCTCAGGTTAATGAACTCTCTTCTTCTCTCTTCTAGGTATACACTACCCACATATTTCTTCTTGAATTCTGAGAGGAAGAAGTCCCAAGTTATTACTTCTGGTTGCACTTCACTAGACACTGTATCCCACCATTCATATGCATCATCTTGCAACAGAGATATGGCAGCTTCTAAGTTTTGCTCTGGAGTGCAGTAGAGTTGTTTTAAAACCTTTCCTGTTCTGTTCAACCAATTTTCAGCTGCAACAGAATCATTTTCTCTCTCGCCAAAGAAATCCACTGCTCCAAATTTTCTTAGTCTTTCCAGGTGTGATTTCTGCTGTGGAGGTGGTGGTGGTGGTGGCATTACCCCAGCCATTTGTTTGAAGAATTCGGCCATTTGCTGAAACATGGCCTGTGGAGGCTGAGCAAGCTCTGCTGGAGCTGGTGGAGTAGGTTTTCCCCTACCCCCAGTCTCAGCTACTGCAGGTGGAGCATGACTCTCCACTTCCTCCTCAACTGCCCTCTGAGATGTGGGGTCCATATCCTAATCAAAATAACAAAGACAAACAGATCTGCATTAGTGTCACCTCGACTCTTACAAATGCAATGCATGGTATGGACTCAATCTAGGCCCAGAAACGCCTAAACCGTGCTCTGATACCACTAAATGTGACACCCTTTACCCGTCTATAGTGTAGCCGAGCAAGATATGCCACACAGTGTACCGGAACACCCTATTTTAATTCAATCATTTTTATTCTTCCTAATTTATTTTTTTTTCATAGTTATGGAGTACAATTTGTGAAATATAATTCATTTCAGTCATTTATTGAAATCATAAATTTATTGAGGTTCCGCAAATTTTATAGAAAATCCGGCAGAGTACCAGCTAAAAATGGAGAAAACAGTTCTTCGGAACCTATGAAAAACACGTCCAATATTTTCAATCAATCCCAAACTCCATTTCATCAACAAAATCCCAATATTTTTTTCAACAACATTTCCATTCCTCAATCATTCATCTCATATGATAATCATGTAAAAGTTATAAATAAATATTCACTTTTTCATTCATAAACACAATTTCCACTATTTACATTAATACCAAAATACATTACATAAGTTTCAATTACATATGAGAAAATAAAAGTTAATTACAAAATACCCAAAATGAAACCTAGTATCCTACTAATGCACTGACGTCGGTGAGGTGACACGGACACTATGCAGAGCTGCAGAAGGTCTCACCCAGTCTGTGGTCTACTGGGCTCTCGGTCGGTCTCTCCAGAACCTACGCGTGGCAAAAATAACGCGCTAAGCAATAATGCTTAGTGGTGCCAATAATAAAATAAAAAGAAATAACAGAAAATAAATATGCAGTGAATGTATTGATGTCTCATTGCAAATAAATTTTCGATGAGTATTTGTAGTCTTACTTATTTTGTACTTGTTATATTCATTATTTTATTAAATTTATCCACTTTCATTTTTGGTTGCCCAAGTAACCTATACTGGACGATTGGACTGGATAAACGGGTAAACTGGCACTGGGTATCAAGTACCTCGGGCCGTCACACCATCGGTCACATATGTGTCTCCCGGTGTGCAATAGAACAACTAATAAGCTGTAATAACATGAGGCACAAGGCCAAGTATCAACATAATGTCAGAATGGCTAAAAGCCATGAAATCACAGAATGGCATAATGCCATGTGCAGTACTGCTAACTGAACCCTATTGGCATGCCAACCTATCCAAACCAATCACATTAGGCCTACTAGGGCATTTTGCACTTTTAAGTTTCACAATTTTTGAATTTCAAGTTTGAATGTTACTATTTATTTCATTAGTCAACTAAAATATTGACTTTTGCATAGACAATAGGTACATTGGTTTTAATACTCCCAATATACCACATTTTGCATTCAAAATTTGTTGGTATTAGTTGCCAATACCATTTCTAAGCTTAATGTTAATTGGACAAAATTTTCAGTTTTCATGCTTTGTATTTACTGTTCCATTAGTCATTTTTACAGTGGGAATCTGGCAAAATGATCAACATGAAAGTTGTTCCTTATTTTGTCTAGTTGAATTTTCTTTTTTGAATCACTCCATTTGGAGTTTTGTAGCTCAAGTTATGGTCCAAAAACCACAACTGGCCAGATTGAAATTTTTCTAAACTGACCATATCTATAGTGTAGTGAATAGTGACTGCAACTCACTTGTTGGATAGGTTCTGGTCATAATTTGGGTTAGGTTTCTTCATGAAAATTGTTGTTCTATATCTCAGCTTGTTTTTCGTAAAATTTCAGGTCAATTGGACCATTCTACACTGAGTTATGGCCAAATGACCAAACACTATTCATTTGGTCATTCTGCAGAAATAGACTGCAGGTCACCCGGATTGGGGCAAGCTTTTGATCCACTTGGTTTGGTCTTATGGGCATGGTTTCTTCACCAAAGTTGTGCCATTATGTGTCTAGTTTCATGTCCAATTAGCCTTGCACCAATTGAACCTCTACAATTCAAGTTATGGCTGCCCAAACCTGCTAGACTCATGTCTAATTTTGCAGGTCACCTAGGGCAGCCACACTAAACCCAAATCCCATCACTAAACACACTTCATTTCTTATTTACCCATAACCAAATGGTCACTAATTGACCATTAAAACTCACTTTCATCATTACATGATCAAAGTCTCAATTTCATGCTCAAACCCTAACTCTAATTTCCAATTCATGGCATACACACACCAAACTCATACCAAATCACTTTATCCATCATCTATACTCATCAATAATATAATTAAGCCACTTAATTTCATCAAAAACCAACAATCCTTAAACTTTCTCATGGCTGCCAAATTTAGAGATTTCATTTACTCAAGTTTTTCTTTTAATTTCACATAATTTCTACTTGATTTAGCATGCTTACAAGATTAAAGAATGAAAAGAAATTGTTTAGTGCAGTAACCTTTTTGAGCTTCACTTAACCTTGATTAAACCTCTCTAATCTCTTCTTATTTGGCTGCTAATAGCTTTTTCTAGGTGAAAGATCAAATTTTTATGAAGGGACTTGGCAATTTTGGTGAACAAATGGAGAGGAAATTCAAGCTTTTAAGCTTGAAAATGGTGGAACCTCTTCTCTCTCTCTCTCTCTCAACGTTTTTGGCTGCCCAAAGGTTGAAGATGCAGATTGGTTTTTCAATTTTTTGGTCTCTTTTATCTCTTTTAATGAGTTTAACAAATTATGATTGGTAGAGGAAATTTAAATGACATCATATGATGTCATAATTAGCATTTTCTTTTATTTTCTTTTCTTCTCTTCTCTACTCATTTTTAATTTAATTTTTAGCAATATTTATTCATATTTTAGATCATAATAATTATTTGCTTAACTGGACAAGTCGGCCAAAAATCATCTCTGAAGACGAAATGACCAAAATGCCCTCCGTTTGGCTTAACGGGCCAAAATTGTCTGTACTGATTGAAAAATTTTTCTAAGTATTTTCTTGGCATTCTAATGCCATAAGAACCTCAATGACCCTTCTCTGGAGTTCCAAAAATTATTTTATAATTTTTTTCCCTGGTCTAGGGCTCCTAGTTGCGAGAACTGCAACTTCTCACTAGGTTACCCATCGCTAGGGCACCGGCTCATTTAACTTGGTTGTATTTTATTTCTAAAATTTTTTCTAAATTTTTCTTATTAATATTTGAGTTAATTATGGTTCCTCACTTTAGTTTAAATATTTTTCCAGACGTTCTAGCTGTCCGGACCGACACCGATCGCCGGAACAGTAGAATGTGCGGAATTGCTACAGGGAGGGTGTTACATAAAGTGTTTCTCAAAGTCTCACCGTAGAAGAAAGTACTGAGGTTTGGGACAAAGGGTAAGTTAAGCCCTAGGTTCATTGGCCCATATGAAGTCATTGAACGTGTGGGACCAGTGGCCTATTGGCTAGCTTTACCACCAGAACTGGATAAAATTCACAATGTGTTTCATGTTTCTATGCTAAGAAGATACCGCTCAGACCCTTCACATGTCATTCCCATGGAAGAGATTGAAATCCAACCGGACTTGACATACACAGAAGAACCTATACAAATCCTAACTCGGGAAGTGAAGGAATTGAGAAATAAACAAATTCCACTGGTGAAAGTGCTTTGGAGGCACCACAACACTGAAGAGGCAACTTGGGAAAGTGAAGAGATAATGAGGCAATAGTTCCCTCAACTGTTTGCATCAGGTAAATTTCGAGGACGAAATTTTTATTAGAGGGGAAGAGTTGTAACATCCTCATTTTAGCTAATCCGTACAGTCTACTGTTCCGGTGACCAGTGTCAGTCCGGACAGCTAGAACGTTCGAAAAAATATTTAAACTAAAGTGTGGAATCAAAAATTAACTCAAATATTAATAAGAAAAAAAAATTTAGGAAAAAATATAAAATAATTTTTGAGACTCCAGAGAAGGGTCATTGAGGTTCTTATGGCATTAGAATGCCAAGAAAATACTTAGAAAAATTTTTCAATCGGTACAAACAATTTTGACCCATTAAGCCAAACGGAGGGCATTTTGGTCATTTCGTCTTTAGAGATGATTTTTGGGCCAACTTATCCAGTTAAATAAATAATTTATATAACATAAAATATAAATAAATATTGTCAAAAATTTAATTGCAATTAAATAGACAAGAAATGGTGTGAAAATGAAAGAAAATAGATTTATTACATCATCATGATGTCATTAAAAACTCTCCCAACCAACCCAATATTGACACATGGCATAAACATATATAAAAGAGGCCAAATGGGCTAGAAAACAACAAAAAAATCAGAACCTCTTCCTTCTTCTTATCCTTGACGTCAACTCTCCTTCCCTAACCCTCCATGAACAGGCTTTTTCAAGCTTGATTTTCCCTAGCTTTCTTCCACCAAAAACCCTAATTGTCAATACAAAAAATTGCTCTTTCATCTTGGTGAAGCTTTGGGCAGCAAAATTTTGAAGAAAAACTGAAGTTTTGCAAGACCCAATCTTAGTTCCAAAGAGGTTAGTGATCAATCCTTGCTTTCTTTTTGAAATGCATGTTTAGGGATAAAAATTGAGCTAGAAAATGAGAGAAACTTAAATGAAATTGATAATTATGTAAACCCCATTTTCAGTAGCTATGTGAAGGGTAGGGTTTTGATTGTTTTCCTTGAATAAATTTGGTATTGTGGCTGCCCATAACACTAACCTATTGTTTAGAATGGTGAAAGGTAAGTGAATGCATGAATTGAGATGGGATGGGTTAGGGTTTGGGTATAAAATGGAGACTTTGATCATGTAATGGTTAAAGTGAGTTTTAATGGTCAATTAGTGACCATTTGGATATGTGTAAATAAGAAATGAAGAGGTTTGTGTAGTGGGAATTGAGATTAGTGTGGCTGCCCATGGTGACCTACAAAATTGGACATGAGTCCAGCAGGTTTGGGAAGCCATAACTTGAATTGTAGAGGTTTAATTTGTGTAAAGCCAATTGGACATGAAACTAAACACATAATGGCACAACTTTGGTGAAGAAACCATGCCCATAAAACCAAATCAAGTGGACCAAAAGCTTGCCCTAATCCGGGTAACCTGCAGTCTGTTTCTGCGGAATGACTTGTTTGTTCATTTGGCCATAACTCAGTGTAGAATGGTCCAATTGACCTAAACTTTTACCAGCAACAAGATGAGATATAGACCAACAACTTTCATGAAGGAACCTAACCCAAATTATGACCAGAACCTATCCAACAAGTGAGTTACAGTCACTGTTCACTGCACTATAGATATGGTCAGTCCAGAAAAATTTCAATCCGGCCAGTTGTGGTTTTTGGATCATAACTTGAGCTACAAAACTCCAAATGGAGTGATTCAAAAAAGGAAATTCAATTAGACAAAATAAGGAACAACTTTCATGTTGACCATTTTGCCAAATTCCTACTGTAAAAATAACTAATAGAACAGTAAAAATAAAGCATGAAAACTGAAAATTTTGCTTAATTAACATTAAGCTTAGAAATGGTATTGGCAAACAATACCAACAAATTTTGAATGCAAAATGTGGTATGTTGGGAGTATTAAAACCAATGTACCTATTGTCTATGCAAAAGTCAACATTTTGATTGACTAATGAAGTGAATAGTAACACTAAAACTTGAAATTCAAAAATTATAAAACTCAAAAGTGTAAAATGCCCTAGTATACCTAACAAGATTGGTTTGGATAGCTTGGCATGTCAATAGGGTTCTGTTAGCAGTACTGCATATGGCTTCATGCCATTCTGTGTTTCATGGCTCCTATGCCATTCTGTGACATAATAGCCTTTGGCTATGTTATTTAAGTTGATATACTTGGGTTTTAACCCTGATAATTATTACAGCTTATTAGTCGCTGCTGCACAATCGGAGACACAGCAGACCGATGGTGTGATGGTCCGAGGTACTTAGTACCCAGTGCCAGTTTACCCGTTTATCTAGTCCAGTCAACTAGTATGGGTTACTCGGGTAATGATAATAAACCTTACAAAATTTTAAGTGAATAATACTGCAAATAATACCAGAAATTAAGTCTACCCAAAAATGAAATCATACATTCTGCATAATTATTTTATTCTATTTTATTTTGTTTTATATTGTCACCACTAAGCAGAATTGCTTAGCGCGTTGCTTTTGCGACGCACAGGTACTAGAGACCTAGCTGGGGAGCCCAGCAGACATCAGACGGGGTGAGCCTTCAGAGCTACATCCGGGGTCCAGAGTCATCTCACATCTGCACTGCATATGGTAGGACATTAGGACTATAGGTGGCCCTTTTGTATTTTTGCATTTTGTATTAGTTTGGATTGTAACTAATAACTCCTGTAATTATGTATTAATGTAAATATATGAAATTTCATATTGTTGAGATTTTCTGCATAATGTATGTTGATAAATGAAATGTTGAGAATTATTTGTGAATATGCTTCAAGTGATGAAGTGAACAGAAAAGTTTTGAAAATAGTGTTGTGATTTAAGATTGAGATTTTGAGATTGACTTGAATGTGTATAATGGAGTTTGGATTTGGAAATTATTTTGGAAGTGTTTTTAAACAGGTTCAGAAGAACTGTTTTTCCAATTTACAGCCGGCACTCTGTCGAATTTTCTATAAAATTTGTGGATAAATTCAGATTTATCAAAATTTAAAATAAATGAATTATAAAGGGATAAATTGTAATAGAAACATAAATTGGTGCTCCGACACACTGAGTGGCATAACTTGCTCGGCTACACTGTAGACGGGTAAGGGGTGTCACAGTTGGCAACACATACTTCGTAAAATTCAAGGATAAAATCATAATTGCACCAACACATTTATAATTACAATTTATTTACAAAATTAAAATCAATTGAATAAAATTAGTTGTGTACAAACCTCTAGTGAGTCGCCTCTTTGGCTTGACTCACTCTTTCCTTTTCCTCTCCGATATCTTTATCTACTGAAACACAAAATTATAGTGTTTCAATACCTATCTAAATTATTTCTAATAATAATTTCAATAATTAATTTTGCATTTTAAATTTTACTTAGAAAGTCCCATAAATTGAGTTCTTTATATTTTGGACTATGGTGGTCACTATTCATTTGACTAGTTACGACAAATATTGACTTTTTCATATTTAATTAGTATATTAGTTCTAATTACACCCATATACCACATTTTGGGTTACAATTTTGTTGGCCTTAGTTGCCAATTACAATTAAAGGCCTATTAGGGTCAAATTTCAAATTTTCGATTTTGGTCTATATAGTTCACTGTTCCATTAGCCTATTCTATAGTGAAAGTTTGGCTAAACCTTCCTCATCAAGGTTGTTCCTTATTATGTCTAGTTTAATTCCCCTTTTGAATCACCTCATTTGGAGTTTTGTACCTCAAGTTATGGCTATTTAACCATAACTGGCCGGATTGGTCAATTCCAGAATTCTGGACATATTTTAGATTCTGGCAGATATGGGGAGCCAATTTTGGTTAGAAATTTGACTAGGTTATGGTCAGAATTTGAGTTTGCGCTCTTCATAAAAGTTGTTCTAATATGTCATAGCTTTCCATTGGTATAAAAATCAGGTCATTTGGACCTTTCTACACCAAGTTATGACCATTTGAACATGTACTGTTCATATGGTCAGTTTTATCCAGTGGCAGGGTACCTAATCCAGATTTAACTAAATTTTACACTAATTTGTGGTCAGTTTTAAGGTAAAGTTTCTACATGAAAATTATTATTTTCGGTCTTAATTTTCATCTCAAATTGGCCTTACACCAATTGGAGCAATAGAATTTCAGTATGGCCATTTGAGTGGACCAAGGTCAAGCTGTCCAAAATTGGACATTAC
This sequence comes from Hevea brasiliensis, assembly GCF_030052815.1. Taxonomy (NCBI): domain Eukaryota; kingdom Viridiplantae; phylum Streptophyta; class Magnoliopsida; order Malpighiales; family Euphorbiaceae; genus Hevea; species Hevea brasiliensis. Next base: position 42,347,543 of record NC_079508.1, on the reverse strand, counting down.
CACCTTCACACTTCAATTCATTCCATGCATTCAATCACACTCCTAAACACACAAATTGACCAATTTAAGCATCAATTATGTCAATTGGTCATCAATTCACCAAAATCCCCAAATGCTATCAAAACCCTAATTCATTAAGAACCCTAATTCTCTAATTTGCACAATTCATGAATTTCAAGTGTGCAATTTACATCTACATACTCAGTTGAGTTTACATACACATTTAATTCCATAACTTTTCATCAAATCTAACATCTTCCTAGGCTAGCTGAATTCGTGGGACTTCCATTCATGCATGATTTTTCATGCTTTCTTAAATTATTTCTACATATTTGAACTCAATTTCAATCAATATATAACAAGAGAGCTTAAAATCAACTTACCTTTAATGGTGCTCTCCTCAATCTTTCTAATCTTCAAGTTTCTCCCAATCCTTTTGCTCCCAATCTTCTTTTCACACTCAATTATCAAACTTTTACTCAAGTGGCTATGGAAAATAAGGGAGATTTCAAGGAGATTTTGAGCTTGGAAGGATGAAAAATGGAGGAGGAAGGAGGACCATAGGGGACTGCAACAATTGAAGGAAGAAGAAGATAGAATTTCTCTTTAATTATTGGTATTTTAATATGATATTTATCCCCACTTTCATAATTTGAGAATTAAAATTTTAATTGTGCCATCAATATATCATGGTGATGTCATAAAAGAATTAAAATTTGAAATTGTCTTTCTTTCTCTACACACCTCTTCACTTTTTTAATTCTTTTTCATAAATTTAATTTTCTACATTTTAATGGACATTTAGGCTATGAGTCACCTCTAAGGGTGAATTGACCAAATTGCCCTTACCGGTCTGATACGTTTTTCCAATAACTCTAGATTGCTTCCTGAATCCTGATTCAATTATTTAACCTTGTTCTCAATTCTTTTCTGTGGTTCTCTCATTTCTACTAACTTCACAATTATTCCTAGGTCTGCAGTGTACAGGGTCCCACACGAAATTAGGGCAGCGACTGAGCTCGCAGTCACTTTCCGGTTCGGTCACTCGCTGTGGCCTTGGCTTATTTAACACATTATGCTTTGTTTTCTTCATTTCCATTTTACATTCATGTAGTTGCTAGTAATTTTTGTTCATAGCTTATCTAAGTGATTTAAATATGGTTTTATACATCTCAACTGTCCGGGCAGACACTGGTCACCAAAACAATGGAATGTACTAAACTAATAAACATATGGGTGTTACACTAAACCTTAAACCTAATTTTCTTATTCTAAACTCAAAATTTATATTTTTTTTTTCTTGTGCTTTCCATCCATTCTAAATATCCCTGGCCTTACTATAAGGAAAAAAAAAAAAAAAAACAATTTAGAAATGAAACTTTCCATTTTTAAATCAAAGATTTCTGTTTTTAATTAAATTAGAAATGGGTTCCGTTTCAAGTTCTATTTCTAAATTTTTCCATTTATAATCCATTTTTAATTAGAAACGAATAAGAAACGGAATATATTCCATTTTTAATTTAGAAAAAGAGATTAAACTATTTTGAATTAGAAACATATTCCTGTCCACTTCTATTTAAAAAATACATTTAGAAACATATGTTTTTCTGTTTCTAATTAATAAAAGTGAAAAATAAAAAATTATTTTTAAAAATTATTTTTTTTGAAGTTATTTTAAAAGTAAATTTTGAACAAAATAATAATTTACTACTAAAATTACAAAATAAAGACTATTACTAATATTATAAAAAATAAACATAGAAATTTTAAAAAATTACTAATAAAAATACAAATACAAGATTAAAACAATAAATTATAAAAAAAATTATCAATAAATTACTAATAAAAATACATTATTACTAAAAACAATATGAATTATTATTAAAAATTACAAATAAAAATAAATTAATAAAAAATTACTGCAATTGTATCATAATAAAAATCACTAAAAAAAATAAATTACTAATAAAAATGAAAGTAGGAGAAAGAGTTAGGAATAAAAAAGAAAAAAGATAAGAGAAAATTTGAAACAAAAGAAAGTGAAAGAAAATAAAAAAAAAAGATAAAAGAGGGAAAATTAAATAAAAAACTATTAATAAAGAAAAGAAGAGAAAAATAAAATGAAAGATAAAAAGAAAATGAGAAAGAAAATGGAATAAAATGGACAAAAGAATGAAACGAGAGAAGATAAAATAAAAAAAAAGTATTAGTGAAATGAAAAAAAAGAAAAAGAAAAAATGATATTAAAGATAAAATGAAGAGAATGAGGAAGAAATGAAAGGAAATGGAAGAAAGATAAGAAACCAAAGGAAATAGGAGAAAGAGTGAAATGAGATAAAAGAAAATAAAAAAATGAGTGACATAAGTAAGAAGAAGTAAATTTTATTTCAATATTTTTAAGCTTTCTTTTCAATTTATACAATTTAGAAACAAATTTTAAAATCCAATCCATTTCTAAATTTAAAAATGGATTTAAAAGAGAATTGAATCCGTTTCAAATTTAGAAACCATTCCTATCTATTTCATTTTTAATCTATTTTTAAATTTAGAGACACAATTTTTAGTGCTAAAATTAGAAATGAAATATTTTCTTTTATAATCTCTGTTTCTAAATATATTGCTAATTTTTTTGCACTCGAAATAACAAATAGATTCTTTTCTATTTCTAAATTCCATTTTTAATTTGTTGCAACACGTTATAAATAAATTTAGTTTATGTTCTATTGTAAATCCGTTACAAATTAGAAGCAAATACAATCTGTTTCTAATTTTCGTTTCTATTCTAACAATATCTTGTAGTGTGGGGTGCCCTAGAACTTCCAGAGTTTTCTAGCATTTATATTGGGTCAAAATATGCTTCAATTTATAACATTCTATTCTAGCAGCTCTTACAAAAAGCACATAATTGTCAGCAAAATAAAATGGGAATTTTAAGACTGCCTTTGTAAACCCAAACCCCATGCAGTTGCCTTCTTTGGACTGCTTGCATGTCTAATTAGAGCTAAAAATTTTTACTTTACTTTTTTTATTTATTTAATTAATTTCATGCCTTATGCCAAATATTTGACATATTCATTCTATTTATATTTTTGGATGGAATATGATTAGCTGTTTGAAATTTTTTCTAATTTATAAAATTTATAAAAAAAATATGATACAAGAAATAATCATAATACACATATTATCAATTGGGTTTTCTTAAGAAAACCCACCAGTAGTTTTCCCATTCACAAGAAAGGAGAATGACATAAACAAAATACAGGCCATAAGCAACTGGACAAGACGAGGAGGGACCCATTTGCCACAGTGCTCTCTCCAAATAGCACTGTCATATGCATTGCTCATATCCAATTTGAATGCAAAAACTATCCTCGTCTCCCTTTGCATCTAGTTTTCATAGAATGGAAAGTCTCCAAAGCAACTATAGCATTATCAGTAATTAAAATCCCAAGGATAAACACACTTTGAGATTCATGAATAAAGGGTACAAGGCACATTTGAGGCGACTAGCTAATACTTTAGAAATTAGCTTATAAATCAAATTACATAAGCTCATAGGGTGCAACTCCTTCATTGTCTTTGAAATTTTCACTTTGGGGATCGAAGTTAAGAAAGTATGATTGAAATTGGGAGGCATGGAAGTAGAATTCAAAAAAACCCAAGACTGAGAAAATCACATCTAACCAACTACATTCTAATAGGTGGTATAAAAAATAGGAGGCATACTATTAGGACCTGGAGCTTTAAGCAGATCCATACCCTTCAAGGCTAAAATAATCTCCTTTGCTAAAAATGGAGCATCCAGAATCTTAAAAAGTATCATCATTTACATTAGAATCAATCGCCCCAACCACCTCCTTTACACCTTAAGGCTGCGAAGTGGCAAAAAATTGTTAGTAATTTTGAATTACTGTTGAAATTTGCTCCTCACCTCCCACCCAGTTTCCTCCCTCATCCTTCAACTTGAAAATCCCATTTCTTCGCTTTCTATTAGTGGCCTTTTGGTGGAAAAATATAGTATTTCTATCCCCCTCTTTTAGACACAAAGCCCGTGAACACTATCTCCAGAAAACCTCCTCATCCTTTAAAACACAAGCTAAACTTTGTTAAAGTATCACATTTTTAGCTTCTCTGGGTTCAGACTGTAAATGTTCCAACTCCCTCATAAAACCTTTAATCCGCTTGCCTACATGACCAAATTGCTCTTTATTCTGCTGCCCAAGCACTTTAGCACACTGTTGCAATCTGGACTGAACAAAACTCGAACCACACTTATTAGATCGACACCACACATAACGAATGACCTCACCACATCGTTGATCTCAAACCCACGTCGCCTCAAAATGGAAGGGTTTATTGCCCCAATTTTGTCCCATAGAATGACTGAGTATCTAGCAAAATGGGACAATGATCAGAGGCAGTGCAACACTTGAGACTTTAAAAATAACAAAAACCATTCACCATAAGCAACAAACGATCAAACTTTCCTGAATATTATGCAACCCCACCCTACCATTATCTCATGTGAAGGAATTGCCCAAAAGACCTAAATCACGTACCCCAAACCTTTGCACCATCTCCCTGAGCGCATCCATAACAGTTTGAGATTGAGCCGACCCATCATTTTTATCAAAACTAATATAAGATTTCATTAAAATGGCCAAAAAGAACCCAAGGCACAGAACTCATCCCATGCAACTGTTGTAACAAATTCCACGTGAGATGTTTATTATGATGAAATGCCGCGCAGAAAAAAGAAGATAAAATCCACTTTGAGTGACACCACATTTTTTTTTTCTCTTTTAAAGTATCACATTAATTTGGTAAATTGTTTAAATTTTTCATTACTTAGATAATTTTTTTTTTTTCCGGTTATAACTTTATTCACCCTTTTTACCGTTGGCCACAATGACTAGGCAAGATACGTCACCGTTGAGGGTTACAAAATCCAGAAGCGGAAAGAACATTTTCAGGGGAAGAAAAAGAACATTCTAGACTTTCTAGTGAGATGAAGGCAAGTTACATCAGCACAAGTTCGTTGGTTTCTGTTGTTGTTTTCGTACATACGCTTCTCTTGTGCGATCCAATTCACCATTTCTCTTCATTTCAGCTTTAATTTGTCCACGAGACCAAAATCCATCATTTTTTAGTTTTTATTACAAATCAATAAAATCGCGACCACCGGAGTGGAAATGACGGAGCCGAAGAGGATGGCTGGAGGAGTTGCGTTGAATTTTCCAGCTAATGAGGAGGAAACAACGTCGTCTTCTCTTTCACCTCAGCTGAAGGCGCCTCCTCGAAGGTTGAGACGACGTCTGCTTGCGGAGCCTAAAACCCCTCTCTCTGCTGAAGACATCGAAGCTAAGCTCAGAGAGGCTAATATACGTCGACAGGTAAATTTACGTGACTTGCTGGCTTCTGTGGTTTTGATCCACAAAAGACGTTTGATTATGGATCTTTTTGAATCCCTCAAGTATCTTTTTATCGTGATGTTTTCCATTGTTTAATTGGAATTCAACTAATAATGTTATTATTATTAAGCTAGAAACCTGGAGAGGAAAGAAAGCTGCTTTGAGTTATGGATTTCATGCGATAGATTGTTTCTTCCCTGGAAAATTAAAAGCTGAACTAGATCAAGTCATCTTTTCTATTTAAATTGCTCTCTTCTCAATGAATGTTTTGTTTGTGATCTTAATTTTGATGTATCAGTTACCAACGAAAATTCGGCAGTATGGTTAGTTTGGTTTTTTCACGTTCTGGTGACTTGCAGCAAATGCCTTTTTGAGTAGGATGATTGATTTTCATTTTTTGTTTTGAGGGCTTTAATTTTATTAAGGTCTGCTGAAGGATGTTTTCTCTGTTGGTTGAGCAGCAATTCTACGAGTTCCTGTCAAGTAAAGCAAAGCCCAAGTCGAGAAGCTCTCCACAGACTTCCTGCCTAGGGGAAGATCTTGCTCAACGGCTTGAAGCAAGTCTCAATGCTGCTGAGCAGAAACGGTAATATGTAGGCCTTTTTTTTCCATGAAACATAGGAAATTAGATAATATTGGATTTTCTATCTGATGTTTTATATTATAGACAAGTGCGAGGGAAAATAAACAATTGGAGCAAGAAGGATTTAAGTTTTGTGTCAGTTTTATTTTTGAACTTCCTGCCAAATATGGATTTGCAGCTTCATCTCTAATTGTTTGAGCCAACTGGAAACTGTTTATTTCGTTCCTGCCTCAAATTAAGTGATTGTAGGGATGAGATGGCATTATCTTATGATGTTCGGCCTCGGAAGCCTGCACATGTGTTTGAATGTCAAAAAGTTATCCATGATCATGTGGTTAGGTGCAACTAAGTTTTGTTTTTGAACCAATAATGCATAAGTTATGAGGTGGCCCATATGCAGCAACATTTAAATTGCGGTTGTGGATGATTGTTGCATAACTGGGCTGTCACAGACACAAGTGTCATAGCACAATGCCTACGTTCGATCCAATCAATGAAGATAATATGTGAATGTAAAATGCACAAATTACAAATTTCGTGTTTATATTTGTCATTTTATGATGAACTCAAATACAAAGTAATATGACAAAATTTAAGCTTTACATTTCATGATTCTAAAACTGATTTGCAGACGTGTTAAAATGCAACAGTCTGCTATTACTAGAGTGTAGAACGGTGAGTATGTTTGACTGACAGTGTGCTATTACTGGTGTGTAGAACAATAAGTAGTATATATGACCAAGATGTAACAATTAAATGCGAACTGTAGCTCACATGTCAGTTCAAATGTAACATAACATAAACTTATCCTTTTCAAATTATGATCAAATGAGCAGGGAAAGCATTCTTACTAGTGCTCAGATACACCTGGTAAGGCTGGATGAGATGTGGCAAGCAGCTAAAAGTGGAATAGAAAAACATTTTGAGAAGGAACCTGATGAGCTTGGCATTAAAGTTCAATCACAGGTTGAACAAGCAGAGGCAAAGCATATACTTCTCCTGCAAGTCCATAAACAAAGGGAAGCTGCAAAGAGAGAGCAAGCAGCTCTGTCATTGAAGCAAAAAATGTCTAAGCAGAACAAGTACAAACAGTGTGTCTGTGCTGCTATTTATAAAAAAACGTGTTCCTGCTGAAAGAAAACGGTTGGGTTTGTTGGAAGGAGGTTGGAAGGAGAAAGAATGAGGGCCTGTGCAAGAGTACTGAAGGTAAGGCGGATAGCTCAGTCCGTCTATGGTCAACAAGAGACCGAGAGGAAAGAAAAAAAGGACCAATTGGAAGATCGCCTCAAAAGGGTATGTTAGTGGTTGAAGTTGCATCTTCCATGAAGAAATTGTTTATCATGTGTTGTTTTAAATTAATATCTCTTTCTATGGGATTTTAATTTGATAATGACTTGGCTAAGAGACAAAGGTCAGAATATTTGAGGCAGAGAAGAAACTTGAGCAGTCATCTGCATGCCAACTCAAAAATGAGCCATGAGCAGGAGTACCTTTCAAGAAAGTTAGCAAGGTGAATATGCGATTTTTTTTTTTTGGTTGAGGAGGGGGGGTATTTTTCCTTTCTTGTTTTCTCATTTCTTTAACCTTTATATGTCTTCTTTTCATTCTCATGTAACTCTGGTTATTTTTATTAAAGTAATATTTTTTTTTATTTACAATTGGGGGTAAAAGCTATTTCTACAGCCCCTAAACTATATAATGCTTTTATGGACTGAGGAAAGGAGTGGTAGTGAACGGATACAGTAAACATGTCAGCGTATATGAGAAGTGAACAAATCATTTGAGAATATTTCCATGTAATTTTCCTCTGATGTTCTATGTAATTGTGATTTTGGGAATTTAACAGGTACTGGAGGCGCTTTGTAAAATTGAGGAAAACTACTCTCTCTCTGGCAAAAACTTATGTATCCTTGGGGATCAATGAAGAATCTGTTAAAGCAATGCCATTTGAGCAGCTTGCTCTTCATATCAAGTCAACAACAACCATTAATACGGTGAAAGCTTTAGTTGACCGTCTGGAGAGTCGCCTCAGATTTTCATGGGCAGTCAGAGGTCGTCAATCTAGTCTAGCCAACATTGATCACCTTCTTAGGTTTGTTGCTTTCCCAAATTATACAGGCAATTCTAGCAATACTGCCCAAAGAGGAGCCAAACCAACCAAGTCTGTTAAAGAGGAAGCTCAGATGCCAGTAAAATTATCAAAGTTGTGCTGTGTGCATACATGATAATAGGACACCCAGATGCAGTTCTCAATGGACAAGGCGAGGGTGAGATCACTCTAGCTGAATCTGCAGTTAGTTTCGTTCGAGAGTTTGAGTTTTTGGTCAAGATTATAATAGATGGCCCTATTCAAATTTCACAAGAGGAAATAGCCTCTGCAATTCCAAGTCAGAAGACCTTCAGATTTCAACTGGAAGCTTGTGATAAAGCATGGTGCCATTACCTGCATCACTTTGTGACATGGAAGTTAAAGGATGCTAAACTGCTAGAGGGGGATTTGGTGAGAGCTGCATGCCAACTTGAATTCTTTATGATGCAAAGCAAGCTGACTTTAGGAGATGATGAAACTCTTGCTGATGATATGGAGGCTACCAAAAAGCAGGTTGATGTTTGCTTGCCCATGGCATATAGCTAACTGTTGAAGAACTTTTTCCTGTGTCTAATATTTTCCTCAATAATTTTCACCATGTTAGGTTTTGGACGAGCAGAAACTTATAAGGGGAAAATTGCAGCTTCTAAGCGGTAATGCCGGATTTAAACATATGGAAAGTGCTCTTACTGAAATGCGGTCGAAATTTATTGGAGACAAGAAATCTGTGGGTCCATTGAAATCATCTACTGGTCAGATTTCATCATCATGTCCACCTCATTCATTGGAGGGGTCTTCATTTCCCATCTCTGTTGGGACAAGTTATTTGGCTGAAGGTTGTCAAGGGTCTAGCGGCAATGCCATAATTCACTCCACCTATGAGATAGCTGATTCTTCTCCAGGTGAAGAAACAAGTTCTTCTCCACCCAAAAGGATCATCGATGACCATCAGCGCTCTGATCCACTGTTGGCTAGTGAGAATGAATTACTTGTTAATGAAATTATCCATGAACATCACCATGGATTAGCTGATACTCTTAATGCCGCCAATAAAGATCAGAACAATGTTCAGGTTTGTATGCCAATTTAGATGATTTCTATGTTTATTCAGAATTATGATTATCATTTATTGTTCTGCTAGCATGTGGGATAGAGATGTAAATCCTCAAAGTACTTACTCGTTTTCTGGTAGAGGTGTTGTTAAAAAATAAATACTTTACATTTTTCCAAAAATCTAGTGCAGATGCTATCCTTCTGTCTTTGATTATATATCTCTCACATTTTTAAAAATTTGTCCTCCTTCCTTTTTCCATCATAAATTACAGTGGTTGATTGTTTGCAGGCTCTTAAGAGAGAGATCAGCAAAGCTTGTATTAGATTTGTAGAACCTCTCATCAAGGGGCATACTGGTCTGGAATATCTTAAAAATGCTTTTGCCAATAGATATGGACTACCAACTGATGCTCTGTCCTCGCTAACATTAACAAGGCAATGGCTTTCATCTGTGCATCCAATTGCAGAGCAAGAGTGGGATGAATACATAGATTCTCTATCTGCTCTAACAAGTAACTTAGGGTCTTCCCAAGTGTTACTCCCAACAACTCTTCGAACTGGAGGCGCCATTTCAGTGGTATCAAAGATTGGATCTTCAGCTACAGGTTTCATAAGTGGTTATTGAGTATTTCTTTTAGTCTTTTTAAAATTAATAGAGTATATTTACTGATGTACAATATTTCCAGGTTCTAACAAACCAGGATGCAATGGAGAAAGGGTTGATAAATTGGTTAGGCGTGGCTTGTTAAAGCTTGTAAGTGGGATAGGAGGCCTGACGCCAGAAGCTCTCCCTGAAACTCTTAAACTTGATATTTCCAGGCTGAGATCTGTCCAGTCACAATTTCAGAAAACCATTGTTATTTCTACCAGGTTGGTGAATTTTTGGATTTTCATCTTGTCTTGTTAATCTAGGCCGTCACCTGCCCCCCACCCCCCCACCCCCTTCCTTTTTTCTCAATCCAAAAAAAAAAAAAAAGAGTTGTCTTGCTGTTATCTGCAATTGTGTGATGAAACCAATTGTGACTAAATGTTTTATTTCCAGTTTGTTGATCCTCTGCCAAATACTTCTGACCGAGAAGCTAGTGACCAATTCTCTAGACATGGAAAATATAGTATCCGAGGTCATGAAGCAACTCTATGAGCTGTTAGACAGTGTTGAAGATGTAGGTATATCAGAGATTGTTGCTAAAATTAGCGGGTTACTAAAAGGCAATGGCCTTGTGTTTGGTGCTGAAAAGCTCCAAGCAAAGGAGATGCTTATGGAAAACGTGTTGGGAAAGAGCTCGCAAGCTAGGGATCCTATATTTGCAAGAGTTTCTGACTGTATTTATCAAGCTTTGAGAGGTGTTGTTTTTGGCGGAAGTGGGAATACAGGAAGGGAACTGGCAGTGGCAGCTCTTCAACGAGTGAGAGTAGCACTCCTTGCAGATAGGGTAATGGAGGCTGCTGAAGTTCTGATTGTGGTGGCAACTGTTTCCTGCAGTGTTCATCGGACTTGCTATGAAAAACTTCTTAACAAGTAATATGTTCAGGAAATATGGAAAGAATATTGTGTATGTTAGTGTTTGATTGCAAATTCCTGTGAAATATACGGTTGCAAAATATGTGCAGTTGATGGAACACTATTGGAGAACTTGATCCAACTAAGCATAGGAAACACAATTGTAAATAATGTGTATTGATGGTTTTAATTTGGAAGACAACAATCTACAAGTTTGAATACCAGCGAAGTTGGGATGGTTTAAGATGTGAAGAGAGGGAAATATTCCTCAATTATGTAATTCATTTATTATTTCGTCTAACAAAAGAAAAATAAAATGTAAATATCACATTTCTAGGGCAGGAATTTTGTTTAACTAACAGGAGCTTTTCTTCAATTTATGTTTTCCATTTAAAATTTCTTCCTTTTCCTTTGCCTTCTGACTGTCAATAGGGTTTAAAAGCTCAAGGCCTAATGCTGTGATGCACATATGTTGTATGAGTAAGATTATAGAATACTTTTTCGAGCACTTCAAAAGGGTGTTATTTTTTCATAAAATTGTGGGTTTTTTTTCATAATATAAAAATAGATTTTACATTATTGTGAAAAATATGAGTCTTTTTTATAATACAAAAAGTAGACCTCACGAGATTATAAAAGAAGGGTAATTTTTGTTTAGATCATGATGCATCAATGATTCAAAATACAAATATAAAATTTATATATTTAATTGATAAATTTCACATGTATTTTATATTTTAAATTTTAAATTTATAATAAATTGAATATAGATAAGAAAAATTCGTGAAAAAATATTAATGTGTACACCGAAAACGCTTAGTGTGGTGCCATGTGGTCTGAGTGTTTTATCGTTCTTCCCACACACAAGAAGCCTGGTCGCCAACTTTTTATTCATTCTTTATATGTCACTGTGCATTTCATTTCTCATCTCCAGAGTGACTTCTTAGAAAGGATAAGAGAATGAACAATAAACTTTTACAATGTTCAACGTAATTATCATCAAAATTGTGGGTATGGAAAGTATATATTCGGCGTCTAGGGATAAAGAATTTTGGTTTTAGGTGTAAGTAGTACTTTATTTTTCATTATTATGGTTCTCGATGTATTCTTTTGATGAACAATAATGGTTTCAAAAGGTTTTTATAATGTAGGCTATTGAATAAAAATGTTAGAAAATTTTTAATATTTTTTTATGATTGTGGACATCTATTGGTTATAGTTCCAAAACCCATAAATATAATTTAATTAATTTGGGCTAGATACTCTAATTTTTATGTGGATTAAATTTGGTGTGGGCCATAAAAGCCCATAGATGAGTGATAGAAAGCCCATGAAGTCTTCTAACTAGACCATCTCTCTTCACAACCAACATATCTTATAGGGTGGACCCATAAATTTTAATACGATAAATTTAAGTATATAATTAAATTTGAGATATATTCATATTTAAAAAATAAATCCTTATCAGGTTTAGATTTTATATATTAAGTATTTATTTCTAAATTTATTTATATAAATAATTAATAAAAAATATAAAATATATTTTTATAATAATTTTAATACATTTTACATATATTATAAGTTTTTTTTAAACACATATTATAAGTTAAATAAATAGAATTTAAATATTTTATAAATTATTAAATTTTAAAATATGAATTATTGATAAAAAATATTTTTTACATAGATTATTAATTAAAATATATAAAATTAAATGGATTCAGATTTTTTTTATAATAATAATTGAAACGTTTTCGAATGATTAAAGATAAGTCAAAATTGAATATTAAAAATATTAATTAGATTCAAATGTAATGATCTAAAATCACGTACGATTAACGATCAATATTATTTTTGTGGTCTAAACTTTTATGATCTGATTTTGGGGCAGCAAAATGTCTATTATTTCAACATATAATATCAAAGTTTAGTTTATAATCTTAAAATAATTCTTAAAAATTAAATAATCGAAGTTTAATTTTAATTTCAATTCTTAAATAAAATTAGACTCATAATCGGAACCGGACATCACTGCTACTTATGCGGTTGGCAATTGCTCCTATTCTTCAAAAGCCATTGTTGAAGTGGCAACAAAGTTCTTTCTTTCACTTATTTCACATTTGCATCAATTGTAGTTTTAAAATTTTTCTAAGTCAAGTAAAAGTGGTTGATCCATTGTGAAATATTCAAAGGCCCATTATATGATATAATAATTAATTTGGGTTAGATTCTTTAAATTTTATGTGGGTTAAATTTGGTGTGAGCCATATAGAAGCCCACAAATAAATGATGGGGAAAGCTCATGAGATCTCCTGTGTAAAGGTTTGCCATATCTCCTTTTTGCAACTGACACCGCCAGGAAAATAATACAAATTCAAACATCACTCAAAGTACTCTCCCCTCTCTTTAAAACCTCCTGCGCTGGTGTTAGTCCCAGGGGGGTTTAGCGGTTGGCCACCAAACTTCTTCCTGCTTTGTCTTTAAATTATGTTTTTTTTTAGTAGTATCTTAGCTTGTCTTTTGCACTATGTTTAGATAAAGTTTGGAAGAGGAAGGAAAAGGAAAGAAGGAAAATTTTTTTATTTTTTTATTTTTTTATTTTTTATCCTTATATTTGGATTAGTAGAAAATAAAGGAAGAAAAGTAAAAATTGATATTCAAAATACAAAGTAGATATCTAATTTCTTAAGTATAAGTTTACTTTTATTTTTCCTTTCATTTCTTTGAAGAGAAAATAACTAGAAAAAAATAAGACTTATTTTCCTCTTCTCCCTTATCTTTCCTCTCTTATTCAGTAAGGAAAATTATCTTTTCAAAATTATTTTCCATTAGTTATTTTCCTTCTTCCCCTTTTCCACCTATCCACACATGGTGTTAGTTTCCTAGTTCTCTTTTAGTCTCCGTAAATGGAGTTATAGTTCCTTTTTATAGATGGGGGTGTTGCTTGAAGTTTTAGGGGTTTTAGTGGGATTGCTTGCATATTATATCAGGCCTTCCCTGAAGATTGTGTAAAAGTTTTAAGAAGCAGATCAATTAGCAGTTAAAGGAGTGGTTCAGAGATGAGTCACCTGTCTTTCAAGGCAAATATAAATGGCCCGTTTGCCAAGCATTGTTCCCAGTTCATCATGCAATAGTCCAAATCTCGGCTTTCTAGTATTCTTTTGCTGCAATTTCTTCTCCGCTTTCATGTGGCTCTATTGGCATTGAGGAAGGGAGATCCTGATTTAAGTGGGTGCTTAAGACTCTCTAATGGTAATGTTGTTATTCTTCTTTACTCGTATATCAGTATGTCCTTCATTCAATCTAATGAAATTACTATTAAAAAAAAAGTGAAAAATTGGACAGATTAATTTTATTCAATTGGAATTTTGAAAAACTATTTCTTTTTAGTACATTTAGCTCCTACTAAGATTCAAATTTCGTCCCTACTAATAAATAAATATTTCGCACTTCATTGGATTTAATATTATTGGACCAGGCCTAATACAAATGGACCAGAATTCTCATGAAAGAAGGGGTGCAAATTAAAAAACAGATGCAGAACTATGTTATATATTAAGTTTATAATTTTAATTCAATTATAAACATGTGAAAATAAAGAATTCACAATGAAAGTGATGTCTCTATTATGATTCAACTCCAAAGATCAATAAAGGATAATATAAAATTACTTATTAATTAAATTAATCATTATAACTAAACTATATTGGCATTATAGTGACTGTTTCTACCTATTTCCCAGACAGAAAATTAGAGAATTACAAATAGAGTTGACAGCAAGTTGCTTAAAAGAATGGTGTACATAATTGGCCAACCAAATAGAATTGCTCAATATTTTAGGCTTAAAGGAATGCGCTCTGCCAATAATATCTCTACCGCTAGCAACTACTTCAGATAAATAAATAAATGATAGAGTGTATCTTTGTCTTTATAATAAGATAGCTCATCCATCCAATGCTATTTCCCTGATCCCAAAGATCTGTTACAGAAGGAAAAAATAAAAAATAAAATAAAATAAAGTGAGATATCCGAAAAAGAAAAGAAAAGCAAAATAGGGTTGTGAATTTTTAAGGGAAATTTATAATTTAGTACTTGAATTTTGCTCTATATTATATTTTAATCCTTAAATTTTGAAAAATTAATTATTTAGTTTTTTAGGTTTTACACTATATTATACTTAGGTCTTTATGTGTTGGAAAATTAATTATTTAATCAATTTAATTTTATTATATAGAACAATTTAGTCCTTATAATTTTAATGTTTATAATAATTTTATTTATTAACAGAAAGACTAAATTATTCTATATATTAAAATTAGAGGAACTAAAGTGTAATATAATGTAAAATTCAAGACTAAATAATTAATTTTCAAAAATCTAGGGATAAAAATATAATATAATGTAAGATCCATTACTAAATAATTAATTTCCAAAAATTCAAATACTAAAATATAATAGAGAGCAAACACACAAACCAAATTATAAATTCACATTTTTTAAATATTAGAAAGGGTAATTTATAATTAAGTCCATGAAGTATATCAAAACTTATAAATTTGATCTTCATTTATTTTTAGTAATGATTTAATTCTATTAATAAATTAGTCCTGCTATTAATTACTTTTCAATTTAAAATAATTTAATTTTTAAATTTTATTATATTAACAAAATAATTCCTATATCTAAAATTTTTAATTAAGTAATTATTTATTTTATATTTAAATAATTATATAAATGTATAAAATAAAATATTAGAGACTAAATCATTTTTAATTAAAAAGTTGTTAATGAAATTAACGGTCAATTTAGATGGTAAAAATTAATTTATTAATAGAATTAAAATTTAAGAACTAAATTATTATTTAAAAATATATTAAAAATTAAAAAAAAAACTCAACAAATTCACAAAAATATATAATTAGCTTTTTGCTTTTGTTTAATGCTTAATTAATTACATGTTGATATTTAAAAGAGCATAACAAATATCAATATCAAACTTTCCCGAATATCAACTTTATCAAATTTAATTTTTAATTTAATAAAGAAATGCAAATATTTGTTCATGTCCAAACTAAAAAGTCATGATTATGCAAATGAATTAATGCTTGCCTAATAACAATTCTAATTCAAATTTCAAGCCTTTAAAGAAAATAAGTTGATTTGCTTGTTCATGAGTAGGAATGTCAATGGGTCAGATTTTTATGGATAATCGATTTGATTGAATTCTAATAAGACAGGTTTGAGTAATACATTAATGGGTTCAGATTTAAAAAAAAAAAATTATTTGTGACAAATTCAAGTTGAATTCAGATTTTATATATTAAATATATGTTATTAGAACCTAATGATATAAATACCTAATTAAATATAAAAATATATGTTTTTTATAATAATATTTATAGATTTTATATTTTTATTTTAAATAAAATAAAATTTAAAAATTTTGTGAAATTATTAAAATTTTGAAATATAAATTATTAATAAAAAAATATATTTATACATATATTATTAATTAAAATATATAAAATGAAAAGAATTCGAGTATTTTTTGAATAATAATAATTGAATTTTGGATAAATTCAGATAATTGATAATAAATTTTAATCGAGTTTGATACAGGTATGAGTTTTAGAAATATTAATCAACTTTGAATTCATAGGATAATTTTCATGAATCCCTTATCCATTGCTATCCTACTCTTGAGTTAAATTACAATTGAGAAAAATATTTTTTTAAAATATATCAATTAGAAAATATTAAAATTAATTTAAATTTAATTTAATTTTAATTAAAAAAATTAACATAATAAAATAAAATTTTAATAATATCTCCATGCCACAATAACTAGCCGACTAGTAGTAACATTTAAATTATTGAAAATATGGAAAATAAAAATTAGTGGAAAATAGCAATTCATGTGCCAAATGAATAAATAAATTCTCTCTTATCTCATACATAACATCAATTTGAGGAGGGAATGGTGGACACATCATAGATGGTTCCATTTCTTTTAATTTATTTGGAAATTCTCTATCATCCTCTTTCTTTCTCCCTGTTTCTTTTATATTTTTTAACTTTTCTTTTTTTTTATTACAATTAATTTTAATTAAAAATCAAATTTTTGAATATGACTTTAATATTATTAAATTAAAGAACATTAATTTTTTTATCAACTTTTTTTATTAAAACTCAAACTCAACAATTTTTTATTTATTTATCTAAAAATTGATCAGTTTAGATTGATTTTATCAATTAAATTTTAATTCAAATTAAATAATTAAAATTATTGTTAAAAATTAATATTTTAATTTAAAGTACGTGTATTTGAACCAGAAAATACTAATTAAATTATGCTTAATTAGTATTTACGCCAATAGTTAACTACTTAAATATTTTGAAATGATTTTATTGAAACTAAATTAAACTTTAGTAACACTTCTCTCTGGAAATTAAGAGATAAATTGAGTTATAATACTTTTCAATGAATGGAAAGTTCTAAAAATGAATGTTATATTATGAATTTAGTAATAAATTACTTAATTTTTTTCATTTTTTTTAAATAAAAAGATTAAAATTAACAATTAATCAAGTTAGAATTGTCTTTATTAGGAGGATTTTATCTTAATATCACTCTCGGCCCTGGCGTGAATCAAGATCTCATTCGTGTGTACAAATAAGGATATCACATAATTAATAAAAATAAAAAAATAAAAAAATTGAGAAGCATATAACATACGACTTTTTTAGTGAGTGTAAACACGTACTCTTTAAAATTTATTTATTATTTTTTTACACTCATTAAAATTTATTTAATACACCCATTAAAGTTGATTTTAATGATTAATGCACCTTTAATAGGATACGTTTATCATTTGGATGCTTTCCTAGATGGCATATACCAAGAACAATTAATAGTGCAATCAAAGTAGGATTTGGACTAGAAGCTTGGAACTGTGAATGAGATTGATAGATATTCTCAAAGAACAGAATAATGAATATAATTCCATAACTTTATCTTTTCATCATGGAATTTAGCCTACATTTGGAAAATTAACTTATATTCTTCATTTTGCCTTCAAATATATTTGAAGACAGTTTTTTTTTTTTTTTTTCATTTCTTTAGTATTATTTTGATTTAAATAATATAAAATAAAAAAAATAATTTACATAAAAATTATTCTCACAATAAATATGACTAATTTGAACATACTTTCGATTTCGAGTAGGTAAAAAATGAATTTTTTAATTAAATAGTTGGAGGTAAGCTTATGATATTTAATTTTTTTTATTAACTTTAATTAATTATGTTATTTGATAGACTTAATAATTAAATTTTGAAAATTAATAGTTAGTATAATTTAAAATTATAATTATAATATTAAAAATTAAAATTTTATATTTTTTATATATTTTTTTTAAAAATAAACTTGGGAAATGACAACTTAAATCACAGATGATTGAAGAGTTGATATTTGTTTCTAATGGTGGATTGCCAACAACAATCTCTTAGTATTAAAGATCAACTTAAGGTATTGTTGACATGAGATATTTTCCCACTTCAAGATTGATAAGATCAAAGAGAGAGGGAGAGAGACAAGCACTCAAGAACTAATTATGATGGGTAAATTCATATAAATGAGAAGGAATAACACTGAAACTGGTAAGCATAGAACTAGGGAGCCACGTGTACACTTGTTATCTATAGCCAAAAGGCAGACGCACGCAGGCATGGATGGCAGAATATTGGCCACAGCTTGGCGCATGCATGAAAAATACACATATAAGTGTGTGAAGGTGATAGCTCATAGCGGCATTTTGCCCTTATCTCTTCCTTTTAGCACATTCACTTGTGACTAGTCAAGACAATTTACTTCGCTTTATTGCATGCCTGAACATAATTTGTTTCCCACCAATAATATGAGAAGCTTCAGCAGGTACAGGAACAGAATCTGTCTCTTTCCCTTGTTGCATGCTTGTCTTTTGAACCAACCACTAGATCATGATCAAATATACATCAATCACTCAGCGATTTTTCATCAAAAAGTTATAATATTTTTTTTTCTTTTTATTTTATAGAAATTGCTTATTTTTTTAAAAAATTTTCATAATCTCTTAAAAATAGAATGGCACGAAATCAGCCGTTTCTATTCAAAATTTAGAAAAATTAAAATTGTAAGGTTCTCTCAATTTCAATTCTATTTCAGTTTCATTCAGTTTTAATCGAATTATATGGTTATTTTTTTTCAAATTTTTTTATTTGTTTAATTCAAAATTTTATGCCAAATGTATTGTAGTGTTTGCCATGATGCATAGCTAATTTGATAAATAGAAAAGGTACAATTTAATAAAGTTTAGTTTTAAAATAAAACAAAAGTAACAATAAATAGACATGATTAATAATTATATGCCATTTTATTGCAAAGTTGATTTGAGAAAATTCATTTTGATATTTATAAGCATTATATTAATAAAATAATTTGATTAAATAATTTATCATGTAACCTCATTTTAATTTTAAAATAATTTAATATTTTTTTAATAAATTTAATAATAATTATATATAAAAATCACTTTTTGCTAAAGAAATTAATTATTTATCTATTATTTATAAATATTTTAATTAAATACATAATTATTTAAAATTTTAAATATTTATAAAATCAGATTAGCCTAAAATAAAATATTATAAACATAAATTAAATCAAACACCTTCTCAAAAATGTTCATATTCATTTTTCAAGCTCAATTCAAGTGGAGCACAATATTTTTATCCCTCAACTCAAGTTTGGGATAAAAGATGAGTTATGCTTCATAAGTCAAAGCCATATATATATATATATATATATATATAAAAGACCAAAACCCATAGAAGTCAATCTCAAAGCCTCAACTTTGACTAATTTATCATTGGATAAGATCTTGATATATGTTTTTTTTTATAATAATAATAATAATAATTAAAAATTTATAAATTTATAAAATATTATTATTAAAAGGGAAAAAGAATAAAATAAAAATAAAAGATTTAGCAAATCATTCTTAGTGGCTCTTTCCACCTACTAACACCACTATTAATTGTGAGATAAGTAAAGAAATTAATTTGGTACAAAAAAAATATAAAAGAATTGTGAAAAAAAAATTTAAATAAAATGATGGATGCCCACAATCACGTGTTATTTATTTGTCCCACCGTTTGTACATTTGGTGTCCACTGCTTATTGGGAGTCAACCTGCCCAGTCAATGTCCAACGACGTCGCATCTAACTTCTTTTGCTTTTTATTCAATAATTGAGTTTTTTTTTTTATATTTAATATTTATTTTATTAAAATAAATAAAAAAAATTACAAAATATTTAATTTAATCTGTTTAATATTATTATTAAAATTATTATTAAAAAATTATTTTTTAAAATATATCCATTAAAAAATATATTTTAATATTCCACTTATTGCTAGATGAGATTCCACTTTTCCCTAGAAACAAAATTCTGTTAAAAATTTGATCTAAAGATTTGATGAAATGGATAAAATTACTAGCTAAGGCTCAGCGAGCTTGCTTTCGGACAAGAAAGAAAACTAGGGTTTGAGTCAAAAGGGGAGATGCATTATTGGATTTACTCAGTATCGTACACTACTCTTCCTGTTCATTTTATCTGGCTGTCTTACATTTCTCGGAGGTCTCTTTCACCATTACCTATTTGGCTTTGTTACTTGTCACTCACCTACTGATTCCACGTACGAGCTACTTGACTTTATTCCTTTTAATTAAATAAATAAATAAAATTAGTTGCTTCATCTATTAAAATTCTTAGTGATTGTGGTCCTTCTGTTTTTCTAGAAAAAATATCTTACATTGTGCTTGCATTGCTGGAAAGAACAATAATACAAGAAAATAATAATAATAATAATAATAATAATAATAATAATATATTTATATTTAAATAGAAAAAAGAAAATATTAAGAGAAAATTATTTTATTAAAAATTATTTTATACATAATAAAATTATAATTTAATTTTTAAATTAAAAAATAAAAATTTGCAAAATATAAAGATATATTTATAACTTTTTATATTTTTTTCTTACTTTTCTCTTACTTTAGAGAGAAAGTAGATGTTGATAAAAAAAATTTTATTTTCCTCACATCAGATTTTTTTTTATTTTTTATTAATTTAAACATAAAATAATAAAAAATAAAATTATTTTTCTCCTAAATTTTTTTTACCTTTTTTTTTCTATCCAAAAGTGATTGTTTTCTCTTATTTATTGAATTTTTCTTTTTTAATTATTTTTTTTTTTTAAGAAAAAAAGACAAACCTCTAAAAGCCAACAAATTGGCAGGTGGCGTATGGAAGGTGCAGGTTGCAGGGGCACAGCTAAGAGTTGGGAGGCGGCCTGGCCTCTGTTCTTTGAGGAAAAAGACAAAATATATATAAGAAATTATTAGGTTGACCTAGTGTAAATATATTATTTTTTATAATTACGAATGAGATTTAATTTTTATATTATATATTTTTATAAAAAGTATAATATTTTTTAATATTTTTAATATGTTTAATAATTAATTTATATATATATATATAGATTTTATTATATAATTTTTATTTGATAAAATTAATATAATTTTTTTAATTAAAGTAAAATTTATTCTAATTAACTGCTATAATGAATTTGTTATATATATATATTGATTTTATTGTATAATTTTTTAGATAATAAGGTCTTTATTTAAAAAAAATAAATATATTATAATTTTAATAAATTAATTTTTAAATAATATGATAATAATAAATTTATGAAATTGAAATATTATAATACTAAAAAAAATATTTAGAAGTGAATAAAATAATAATTGAGATATAAAGTGTGAATATCTATTTAAAATATTCTAGAAATTAAAAATATTATAAATAAAGAGAAGAAAAAAAAACAATGAAAAGTGATGAGGTAAAAAAAATAAAACTAAAATGATATATCCTTTAAAATTTGTGTAAATTTTTGTAATTTTTTTTTTATTCTCACCCTTAATTTTAAAATAATTAAAAAATTGAATTACTTGCTGACTAAGGTATATGCTCTTTGTTCTTTCTTTACATGATTTGCTTCTTAACCTAATTATCATATCTCGATTGTCATAATTTCTTTTTTAAAATTAATTAAATATTTGTCAAACTCATTTTACTTATTTTAATGAGTAAATGTTGATTGTTTATTTGAATGAGTAAATGTTGATTATTATCTAATAAAAATATAATTAATGATTTTTTTTCCAAAACAATTAATAAATTTTATTAATTATAATAATTATAGGATGATTTCAATTTTGAACCCTTTCATACTCACTCTGCGTCGGCCCCCTGAGAAGGGCAAATAGAGTGTTCAACCTTTTCATGTACTTCTAATATTTGATTTCTAAATTCAGGACTTCCATAAGCTTGGCAACTTTAATCTTCGTAGCCACTGCATTAATTCTTCAGTGAAAAGTAGACATAGGTCAAAAATTGTTTGCTTCACAGCTCTAAAAATAGAACTAATATAAGCTGCAGCTAATAAGTATCATATCAGTTACCCATCAGCTATCATCTTTATATTTTTAAACTTATTAAACAATCTAATTTATGTATTTAGGTGTCTATGGGCTATAATCTGTATCTAGACACCTCCATAGTTAATTTAAAATTAGTTGATATGTTTGCTAAAAAGTGATTTATAAGTATGATTATTGTTAAAATAACTAAAAAATAAGATATTTTAAAATTAAATGATAAAAATATAATAAATTATTTGATTAAATTAATTTATAAGCATAGTATTTACAATGATCAAAATGAAAAAAATTTCTCTCCCTCAGCTTTTTTTTTTTTTCTTTGACTTCTAAGCTTTACTTATAAGCCCTAAAAACTTTCAAACAAATGGGTTTACTTAAAATTAAAGCTTATAATTTAATTTAACCGGTTTATAAATTGGGCTAAATACTTTCTTAATATTCTCTTCATCTTGTAAAAATAAATTTATTTTTTTTGTCATCTATCTCAAATTATAGATCACTTTCTTTTTAAAATAGTAATTTACTTATCAAGTTTTCTAATAAGTGTAAATTTGCATATATTAAGATTCATTTAATGCATTCACTTATATGGGAAATTATAATTTTAATAGCAAATGGATATTTTCCCTTTTAGTTGGGGCACGCCTTTAAAATTATAGCTTTTCATGCTAATGGATGCCTTATATAAATCATAATAGGTTTAAATAATGTATTAAATAAATATTAATGAGTGTAAATAATAAATAAATTTTAATTAGTGTAAATTTATAATTATTAAAAAAAAAAAGATGTTCATCTTTTTTTATTTTACTAATATGTTCCTATTTAATAGCATTGAGAAAATAAAATTGATTATTTTAAAAATAATTTAGTAACATAAATTATTTATATTTTAATAAAGTAATATGAGTAGAGGATATATTAGGAAAAAAATAAATAAAATTTATTACTTTAACTATATTAATTAATTTTATAAATTATAATAAATTTACTAAAATGTGATAAATGACACTCTATTAGATCATTTTCCATTTACCAATTATACCCTTATATCTTATTATTACTACTATTTAACATGAAAATTTAATCATTATCACTATTTAATATGGAACTTTTAGTTGTTCTAATGTTGAATATAAAAATTTAAATAAGAGTAATATATATCTATATTTATAAATTATAATTGCAAAAAAATACATTTTATCATTAATAATTAATTTCTAATATATATATATTTAAATTAAATAAAATTTGTTAATAACAAACAATTATATATAACAATAAATAAATAAATATGTAGATTTTTATCAATAATAATAATAATTATGTGTATATTAAATAAAATTTATTAATTTTATTATTACTAATATATATATATATATATATATATATATATAATTGCAAAAAATTCTTAAATTTAAAATTATTAAGAATAAATAATTAAAAATACAATCAAATAATTAAGCAATTACCCATAATTTTAATACATCTCATTTCTATATTTTTTAGCTATATTTTATCATTAATATTTTTATAAGCAATTTTATCATTAATTATTAATAACTAATATGTATATATTAAATAAATTTTTGGTCTTACTAAATTATAGCCATATTATTATCACAAATTACTCATTAATGTGACTTTTTGATTTCCTAATTCTTAATATAGCATCTATATGAATCTATATCTATATTATAAAATGGAGTTATAAAATCAGGACACAACATAAAATTGAGTTATGATAGAAAGATAAATAGATTAATGATAAGCAAAATGAAAAATAATTAATCAACATAATAGTAACATATAAAATGTCATAATCATAAGTATATAATCATGAATGAATATCAAATAAAATTAATATTAAAAAATAATTCTGCTACATTTTAATGGCAAAAAGGAAGTTGACATATATTTAAAATCATTATAATATTCTATTATCATATATTGACATTTATAATTAAAAAAATAAGACAATAAATAAGAGTTTTCACAAATATTTATAAAGTATATTCTTTAATTTTAGTATTTTTTTACTTACTAATTTTTTAAAAATTTGGACACCATATTCTCATCATTGATTCTATTAATAATTTTAAAAAGCTAAAAATATCCACACAACACACAGACAAGTATCTAGTGTGAAAATGAAAGTAAACCAATCCTTGTGGTGAAAGAGTAGTATTATACTTAATTGAAAAGTTTCACATAGTGAGCATATAGTGTATGTGTTGGCAGACTGCTTGGTCCTTATTACTTATCATTCACCCACTGATGTCCAGGTAAGACTTAGTTGAATTATTCCTTTTTAATTAAGGGCAATTTAATTTTATTTTTATTTTCAATTTTGAATTATGTGTTTTAACATTTCATATTATTTACAATTATAATTAAAATTTAAAATAAAATTTACAATTGGATGTATAATGTCAAGTATTTTTGGTAATTTATAATTATAGTAAAACCTTTCAATTTTAGATAAAATTAATTTCATCTTTTGGATCTGATGTAATCATAGCAAAAACCTAAAATTGATTCAGGAAAATTTAAATTTTATCTATTAAATTTTTAATTATGATAGACATTAAAAATTTTTTGTAGTTTGGTAATTAAATTGATTGATTTTTTTTTTAATTATGATCACGTTAATTAAAAGAATAAAAATATGCTCATTTAATATATATATATATATATAGATTTGAGTAATAAAATTTAAAGTTTAAGATATTTGGTCATCAATTGTAAGTTTGATGGACCAAATTTAAATTTAATTTTAGATTTTTACTATAATTATTAAAAGTTTAGATTTTGGATCTAAAATTGAAGCATTTGGTTGTAATCACAGTGCAAATATTTTGCTTTTATGTTCAATTACAAATTTAATTTTAAATTTTGGATATAATTGTACTTAATGTCAAATATTAGGATATTAAAATTAAAATTAAAATTTTAGGATAAAATTGTAAAATGACGCATTTAATTAATTAAATAAACAAATGATACAATTACCTATATATCCCTTTTATTTTATGTATTTTTATTCTATTTACTTTTTATATCTTCGTTTAATTTAAATCAAATTTTTTATTAGTTAATATATTAAAGTAAAGAGAAATTACAGAATTAAGTAATTTAAGGCTTAAAAAATAAAGAGATTATATAATTTTATTTTTCAAATTATAGAGATTTAATGGAATTTAAACTAATACTTACAAATGCTAGGAGGAATTAAAGAGTATACGGAATAAAAATACAAACTAAGGCTTTATTTATTCAGTAAAAAATAATTTTTTATAGCATTTGGATATTTAGAAAAATGAATTAATAAAAAATATTTTTTATTAAAAAGAAAACTCGGTCATTTCAAGAAAAACATTTATGGACTTTAACAATTTTATATAAATATATATCATTAATTTAATTATAATTAAATAATAAAAAATTTTTTTATAAAAATAATTTTTAAGAAAATAATTTTCATGAAATATATATATATATATATATTATTTTCTATAAGATAATTGGAGCATAATTAATATATTTTTAAAATAAAAAATTAAATAATTTATTTCATTAAAATAGGAAAATTCATGATAATTCTTTTTAAATAAATAAAAGAGAGAGTTGCTTTATCAAAAAACTTCTCAATGATTTTTTTTTCTCTTATTTGGTGAAATTTTCTTTTTAAATTGATGGTACTTTGAGTATATATATATATATATATATGCATGGGTGTATATACGTGTGTTAATTTGTCATTTCAAAAAAACAAAAAGAAAAGAAAAAACCTCTAAACGCCAACAAATTGGTGAGTAGTCTCCCTGCTTTCATGGCTTCTAATATTGTTATGTAGTACACATATATTTACAGAGTTAAAATAGTGAAGTATTAAATTTAATAGCTTGAATTAGTTTAATTTTTTATTAAATTAAATAAATTGATTCATTAAAAATTTTGAAATTTATAATCAAAATTAAATTAATATAAAAAAATTAAATTAGATGCATTTATTCAATTAATGCCTCTTAAATGTTATGATGTTAGAATTGAATAATTTATTTATTTTAATTTTCTTAAATTTTTACTAATCTTTCAATGAAATCTTACAAAATAGATGTTTATAATTATAACAAGTTTATACATTTCAATTGATTTTATATTTTGTTTATCAAATTATTCTTGTAAAATAATAATGTTTGTATTCAAAGGCTTATCCCTCATAATTCTATATTGAATATAAAGTGTATGTAAGTTATATAATAGAAAAAAAATTTATTAAAATTATTATAATTTTAATAATTTATTTTCATTATCAACTACGTGTTCATTTGTAAGAGTTATTTTTATTTTATTTTTTTTAGAAAATTAAAATTCAGCTTGTGATGGTAAAATTATGCTAAATCTTGACAAGTAACATCGCCAATGTTTTGCATATATTGCTCTCTTAGCTCCATTAAAGTCCAAAAACAAGTGATGTTACCAACTTCCAACACATACAATAAAACCACACCCATCTCTCTCTTTATCAAATTCATCTTTGTCTCCGCTCATCTCCTGTTGCTTCTCTCAAATTCTTACTCTCTTTCTATTACTTCTATCTCTGCTTTGTTCTGGTTCTGCTTCTTGCTCCAAACAGAGCTCAATCCTCCTTGGGATCTTCGTCTTGTTGATTGTTACTCTCAGTTCCAAGTCCAACCACTTTCTTTTATTTCCTTCGAATTAAATCCAGCTCTTCTTTTGGTTTTGGTCCTAATTCACTCCCTCTCTCTCTCTCTCTCTCTCTCTCTCTCTCTCTCCCCTCGTGGAAAGGAAAACCAGCTTTTCTTGAGATACCCATTTGCCTTTAATCTCTCAGCATTAAGTTCCATTCTTCATTGAATTTCTTGAGTAGTGTAATCTCTCAGCATCCAAGAAGCCTACTTTTTCTTCTTCTTAGGAAAAAGCACAAGGAAGCAACCGTCTTTAGCTGCAAAACTTTTCCGTTTCTCCAGGGGTTCCTGTTTCTTATTGTCGTTTACAAGAACAAGAACAAGAACCTGCCCTTTTCTATTCATCACGAGATTTCATTTCTGGTAAATTCTTATATCTCCTCAGTTTCCTTTTCTTTCCCTTACATACAAAAGATCATATTTTTTCATGGTTGTTCATCGTGTTGGTATTACAGAGCTGCGAACGATACATGGAAATCAAGAAATTTAGATTCCAAATCTCAAAAGCACCGTCTGTTCAGGTACTGTTTTTCCTAGTTCTTCTCAAATATTCCACTGTTTTTTCGTTTGACTGATGGGATCATCATCATCATCATGAAGACAAATTCTGGGTTGGGATTTGAGTGTTTTTAAGGTATTCAAACTTCTAAAAGCTACTTTTCTGTTAAAAAGTGATTTAAGATGTACTTTTCATTAGTCCAGGAATTATTGATGATTAAACAATTGATTGATTAAAATTTTAACGAATATTAGATTACTGTAATTTACTTTGCTTGCTAAACAAATTAAACCCATAATATTATAATAATAAACAACTAATTTATGCCCCCCAAAAACCAAATAATTAATCCATAATGAGTGACTTCGAAGTACACTTTTCTTTTCTTTCTTATTATAATGGTCCACAGTTACAGACGAAATTGACATTCCAACGTCATCAGTAGTTTCATTTTTCAGTCTCTCTTGTTTGTTTATCAGCCTAATTAAATTCTTTAATTATTTAACTTCTTTCTTGGAAACACCCTTTTCTTTTATTTTTTTTATTTTTTTAAGTATTTTTTTAATATACTTGATGATCCAGCCTAGTAGTTTTCAGTAATCAGGTCCTATACTGACGTGCGTGTATGTCTTCTGTTCTGCTTGTTTGCAGGATGCAATAATGGCGATAATTGAAGAAGCACTCTAGAAAGCTCTCTTTTTAAATTTCTGTTTCTATTTCACAATGGCCAGAAACTTTTTTCTTTCCCTTCAATTTCTTTCGTTTCTTTCCTTCCTGTTCTTCTCAGCTTTCCCGCTTTCTTTTGGTTTGAACGTTGAGACACGGGCCTTGCTTGAATTCAAAAAGCAGCTCAAAGACCCTTTGAATGTTTTGGATTCTTGGAAAGAATTGGAGTCTCCATGCAAGTTTTCTGGGATTGCCTGTGATACTACATCTGGGAAAGTGACTGAAATCTCACTTGACAACAAGTCTCTCTCTGGTGAGATTTCAGCATCCATTTCAGCCCTTGAGAGCATGACTACCCTTTGGTTGCCTTCCAATTCTATCTCTGGGAAGCTTCCTCTTGAGCTTATTAATTGCAGCCGTCTTAGGGTATTGAATCTAACTGGAAATAAAATGGTGGGAGTCTTACCTGATCTTACTCCCTTGAGAAACTTGGAGATTCTTGAATTGTCGTCAAACTACTTCTCCGGCAGATTTCCGACCTGGGTAGGAAATTTAACTGCACTGGTTACGCTTTCTATAGGGCAAAATGAATATGATGAGGGTGAAATTCCAGAGAGTATTGGAAATTTGAAGAACCTGAGATATCTGTTTCTGGGGTATAGCCATTTGAGAGGAGAGATTCCAGAGTCCATTTTTGGACTATGGAAGCTTGAAACTTTTGACATTTCGAGTAATAAGATCACAGGGAAATTCCCAAAATCAATTTGCAAATTGCAAAAGCTTAAGAAGATTGAGCTCTATATGAACAATTTGACTGGGGAGATCCCACCGGAACTCGCAAACCTCACCCTCTTGCAGGAAATCGATATATCTTCGAATCAGATGTATGGGAAACTGCCAGAGGGAATTGGAAATTTGAAGAATCTGACGGTATTTCAGTTATATGATAATAATTTCTCTGGAGAGCTACCTGCTGGTTTTGGAGAGATGCAGCATCTTAATGGGTTTTCAATCTATAAAAACAATTTTTCAGGGGAGTTCCCAGCGAATTTCGGCCGGTTCTCACCATTGACCAGCTTTGACATATCTGAGAATCGATTTTCAGGAAGTTTCCCGCAGTTTTTGTGTGAAAAGAGAATCTTATACGACTTGCTGGCTTTGGAAAACAGTTTTTCTGGGGAGTTTCCAGATTCTTATGTCAAGTGTAAGTCTTTAAAAAGGTTCAGGATCAGCATGAATAAGTTGTCTGGACAGATTCCAGATGAGGTTTGGGCTCTGCCACTTGTGATCATACTTGATTTCGGTGATAATGATTTCAGTGGACGGATATCCCCTAAAATTGGGTTGTCTACCAGGTTGAATCTGTTGTTTTTGCAGAACAACAGGTTTTCGGGTCAGCTTCCATCTGAACTTGGCAAATTGACGAATCTAGAGAGGCTATCTTTGCAGAGTAATAGCTTCTCTGGTGAAATACCTTCCGAATTTGGTTCTTTGAAACAGTTATCTTCCTTACATTTGGAAGAAAATTCATTGACAGGACCCATACCATCAAAACTGAGTGATTGTGCTAGACTGGTGGACTTGAATCTTGCTTCGAATTCTCTTAGTGGTCCTATCCCACATGCTTTTTCCCTGATGAGCTCTTTGAACTCTCTCAATCTTTCGCAAAACAAACTTAATGGTTTGATTCCAGAAGATTTGGAGAAATTGAAGCTAAGTGACATTGATTTATCTGGAAACCAATTATCAGGAAGGATTCCATCAGTTCTTTTGACCATAGGTGGTGACAAAGCATTTCTGGGGAATGATAAGCTTTGTATTGATGAAAATTCCAAGAGCATTACAAATTCAAAAATGAATGTTTGCCTCCGAAAGCACGGTCAGAAACCAACATTTGGAGATAAGCTGGTATCGCTCTCTGTCATCTTATCTGCCTTTGTTGTTGCTTTAGCTGGCTTACTGCTTGTTAGTTACAAGAACTTCAAGCAAGGGCAAGTTGACAGAAAAAATGACTTGGATCCGGAATGGAAACTTGCATCTTTTGACCAATTGGATATCGAAGCAGATGAAATATGTAATTTAAAAGAGGAAAATTTGATTGGAAAAGGCGGTACAGGAAAAGTGTATCGCTTGGATTTGAAGAAAGGTGGTTGCACAGTAGCAGTAAAGCAAATGTGGAAAGGAGACAGTCTCAAGCTTTCAGCAGCTGAAATGGAAATTTTAGGGAAAATCAGGCATAGAAATATACTAAAGCTTTATGCTAGTTTACTCAAAGAAGGATCATGTTTTCTGGTGTTTGAATACATGGCTAAAGGTAATCTGTTTAATTTACTTCACGGAAAGATTAAAGATGAGGAGCCACAATTGAATTGGTGTCAGAGGCATAAAATAGCTTTGGGTGCTGCAAAGGGAATTGCATATCTGCACAATGATTGCTCTCCACCAATTATTCATAGAGACATAAAATCAAGCAACATTTTACTCGATGAGGATTACGAGCCAAAAATTGCTGATTTTGGGGTTGCAAAGCTTGCTGAAATGTCCTTTAAGGGGTGTGATAACAGCTTTCTTGCAGGCACTCATGGATATATTGCCCCTGGTAAGTTCCTGAACTTTCTTTTCTCTTTCCTTTCCTCTTGGTGATTCATTTCTGTATGAATGCTAATGCTTTTTGCTCATACAAACCACCTTGCAGAGATGGCATATACCCTAAAAACTACAGAAAAGAGTGATGTATATAGTTTTGGTGTTGTGCTGCTAGAATTAGTCACTGGTAGGAAACCTATTGATGAGGAATATGGAGAAGGCAAAGATATAGTGTACTGGGTTTTGAAACGTCTTAGTGACCGTGAAAATGTCTGCAAGGTTCTCGACGACAAGGTTGCATCTGAATCTGTCCAAGAGAGCATGATTAGAGTCTTGAAGATTGGTATCCTTTGCACAACCAAGCTTCCTAACCTGCGGCCTAACATGAGAGAAGTTGTGAAGATGCTGGTTGAATGTTGATCCTTGCATTTCCAGATCTCCGGACAGCAACTCCGACAAAAAATGAGAAGCTTTTCCTCTGAAGTTTTGTTTGTTGATAGTAGTTCGGCTTTCCAGATCCGAACTTTCTAAGCAAGTGTTGGTAAAAAAGTTTGGTGGTATATATAAATATACTTAAATTTACAAGCGTGAGCTAGTTTGTAAAAGGCTTTTTGTTGCAATGTAATCATGTGTTTCGAGACATCATCTTGTGAATATGTGTTGGTTTTTTTTGAAGAATAAATAAATTTTAGCTATCATTTCACTTGCTCCAATATGCACTTCTCTTGTGTCTGCTACATCTAAATAATGTGTCTTTGAGTACAATTTAACCCTTTAGGAATGACAAAATTGATTCTTCCCTTTGATTTTGTACTTCTTATACATGAGAAGAAAGTCACATACTTTCTCAGGATGTCCGAGTTGCTTTTTTTTTAATGGTAAAAAAATAAGGTTCTTCAAGTGTAACAGTTATAATCCCCTTAACTCAAGACTTGTAATTGGTGATTGAAGTCCTTGATTTAATCCAATTTCATAGGAAGGGAGCTGCTGTAGAATCCAAAATGGATCTCAAGATGCGGAGATTATGGACAACTTACAGTCGAACAACGGCTCAAGCATCAGGTGGAGACAATATTTAGTCTCTATTTATTAGTGTGGAGATCAAATCAGAGTTGGATCTATCCATCACAAAAGGCCTACCATCAGACCACTGCGCTTAGTGGTTCGGGTTCCTTTGTTTACTTCTTAAATCAATGCTTATTGGTATCTTTAATATTTGAAAAAAGAGAGAATGATAAGTGGGACTTTAAACACTGCTGTCTGCACTATGCCAAATTCAGAAATTCTCTTGCAATAATTAGCAGGGTAGTAGCAAGCAGAGCCTCTAGCTGGCTGGATGGCTAAGCCCATCAGGCGATACTGTTGTCCTCCTAATTGGGTTTATAAATGTTCTCCCTCTAGGCTTTCCTCTATTTGGATTTGGTCCATTTGCCCATTTGAGCTCAACAAATTCAATTTGTGGCTGGTGGGCTAATGGTTTGTAGATGCCATAGCAGTATAATTTTTTTCTTTTTGATTTTATGTATGCAGTTTTTCATGGTTGAATCTAAAGTGTTATTTGGATAAAATTTTCTTAATAATAATAACTCTAAAATTCCAAATTTACAAATATTATTATTTTTTTAAAGAAATTTAACTTTAACTTAAACATCAAATTCTAAAAACCATTTTAGTGTCTAAGTAAAATTTAGTGGCTTTTCATGAAGTAAAGTTTCTCTCATGTATGATTTGTATTTTATTAATATTAATTTGTAATACATATTTAAAGGGATTTTTTTTTTTAATTTAATCCAAGCTGTGATTTAAAGATTTTATAAGAGAGAAAATTGATATTTTTTTATTTGATTTCTCAATTCAAATTTTAATTAATAAAATGAAGACCAAACTCACATACTAAAATTAGAGTCAATTTCATTAGTCAATAAATTTCTTCTTAGAATGAAGAATTGATCTCAAAACAATTAAATTTTCAAAGAAAAGTTGAGTTTCAGGGCATAGGGTGGAAATCTGATCCATCCCCTGGCGTACGTTGAGTAGCGAAAGGGTTTCCTTCAAATTATTGAATAGAAGACAAAAATATAAACCTTGTTTCTTCCTGCATGAGACTTGGTGGAACCTTCCCTCCAAACTCAAAAAAAATGTCACAATTTTCCACGTACCGTCAACTTAACCAGTCCCTAATGACTTTAACCGACCAGCCTACCCGATTTTATCATATGATTCAAATATGGTTGAATTTAAAACTCTAAATAATAATAATTTTCCTTTAACCTTAAATTGATAATTTATAAATTTTAAAAATAAAATTACCTATTTATTTATAATCATTTTAAAATTTATAATTAAAAAAATATAACTTTTTATTTTGGTTATTAATAAATATGCTTATAAATTATTACTATTTCTCTATCACTTATAAACACTTTAATTAAATATATAATTATTTAAAATTAAAAAAAAAAAATTCTAGATTGTTTGGCGCTACAAATACAAATGCATAGTATCTTACCCTTTATTTGGATGGTTAATTATGCAGGGAAATGAAAAGAAATTAAATAAAAAAAAAAGATTTTTTTATTATATTTGATATTACTCATTCAAAATCAAATTAAATAGTTAACGTTTGAATAAAGAATTTAATGTGACAATTAAAGTGTCAGTGTTCCATTAAAGAGCTAGAGAAGAAAAGAATAGCATATGCTAGAGTTGGGCAAATCATGACGTGGTAATCCAAACTAAGCAGAAGAGTGTTTAGGTAACTTAAACCAAGTACAAAGAGTGTTAACCGAGTATCAGCAATACTAGTCAATGACAAAGTCGGACATTCATGAGGAAACTCGAGATATTAACTCAACATTCGAGATTCATGTTGATGGCTATAACGGCTACTTAGTTCATTAGTTAATAAATATGAGAATTAATCAGATATGCTGACCCTGTCAGAATCACTATTAAACTTTATAATCATTATTTCAAATTGTCTCTAAATCAAATACTAATTTGAGCGTCGAAGTGACTGGTCAATAGGGCCTCCAACCTTACTATTCCCTTATTTTACAGGCATGCAAGTGGCACTTGGATTGATCTTTAGAGGCTAACAGAATTATCAATATTATTTAGATAGATTATTAAAATAAAAAAGAAATTATTAGAGAAAAATAATTATTATATCATAATTTCTTTTCTTATTTTTAAAGGTATTTACGTAATTTTAATAAAAAAAACACACATTTATTTTCACATTGCTATCCATTTCTTTTCATTTTTTTTTAATTTGGAGGAAAATATTTTAAATCAATTAAAAGAATTTGAAAATTAAATTTCTCTTATATTCTCAATCTTTTCATTTCTTTATCTTTTTTATTTAATGTCAACTTTTTATTTGAGAATGGTAAAATTATATAATTTCTTAAAATTTAACAAAACTCATAGATTAATCTTAATATAAATTTAGTAATGATTTGGTTTTTAAATTTTATTCCTATTAATAAATTAATCATCACATTTTGTTTCTATTAATAAATTAGCCTTCAAAAATACTGTTACGGGAATTAATTTGTTAATAAAAGTAAAACATGAGGATCAATTTATCAACATAAATAAAATTTAAGGATAAAATCATTACTATACTTACATTAAAAGCTAAATTATAAATCTTATTAAACCTATGGTATAATTTATTTCTTTTCTCATTTTCTTTATTATTCTTCTGAATTAGAGCTATGCATTATTCGATGATAACAGAATAATCAAGCTGAACTAATGAAATTTGATTATTTTGATAATGGTGAATTTAGTTCAATTTAATTTTTGATTAGTAACTCTAAAATTTTAATATTTAATTATCAGTATGATTAACTTTGATTTGGTAGCTGAACTAATTAAATTTGTATTAATTAATATATTAAATATTATTTTATTACTAATATATTATTCATAATTATTATTTTTAAAATTTATAAATAATATTTAATTTGTAATTATTTTTTATTAATAATAAATCATATATATTAAAAATGTAATTATTAATAATTGATTAATTAATTAATAATATAAATATATATTATATTTTTTTATTAATTCTATAACAATCGATAATAGACTGATTTTTTTTTTAATTTCAATTTAATTTGATTAATATAAATAAAGTCGAATAAAATTTTAATTAACTTAAAACTCAATTTGATTCGGTTCGGATG
Source organism: Hevea brasiliensis (assembly GCF_030052815.1). Taxonomy (NCBI): domain Eukaryota; kingdom Viridiplantae; phylum Streptophyta; class Magnoliopsida; order Malpighiales; family Euphorbiaceae; genus Hevea; species Hevea brasiliensis. The sequence goes on along the minus strand of NC_079508.1, from coordinate 42,312,696 downwards.
TATGGCCACTGAGTCTCAATCCAAACAAAGGGTTAATAGGATGGCCGCCGACGACGCGCTCTTTCTTTTCTTTTCTTTCTATCAGTTCCTTTCAAGACGACTTGGTCTTTGGTCCTCTCCTCACTCTCTAATCTCTATCTTCACTTTCCCTCTCTCAAAAACGCGTTTCTTTCTTCTCCAAATCCCCTTACCCACCACCCTTATAGCCATGGGATTATCAATTCTCTCTGCCCATTTCTATGGCTTTTCTTTTTCTTCATTTTATTCTTTCTTTCGTCTTCATGTTTCTACTCTTTTTTTCTTCTTTCCCTTCCATTATTTCGCACTCTACCGTCTCAATTTCTGAAACTTCAGACCACACATTGATTTGCGCTTTGGGACCATCTTTTCTTAACTGTTCTAGTTTTCCTGCCGGGATTTACATTCCTAGATTGAATTCCAGCGTTTCTTATTCTGGGATTGTTGCTGGAGAAGGATTCCTCTGTGCTTTGATTTCTTTTTCTTCTTCTTCTTCTTCTTCTTCTTCCAGTTCAATTATGGTTTGCTGGAGATTCTTTACTAATGGTAGTAATATGGTTTACAAGAGAATCTATCGCGGTCCTTTTCTCAGAGAGCTTCAAGCGGGTAATTCCCATATTTGTGGCCTTGTGAATGCCACCAATCGTCTCCATTGCTGGCAATGGCCGGAATTCAACTCTACCTCTGCTCAGAACTTGAGCTTTTGCAGTATTGCAGTTGGTGAAGACTTCGTTTGTGGGCTTTCAGGAAATGGGAATATTGCTTGCTTGGGAAATGTTTCTAGTGTCGGTGACCCTCCAAAAGGGAATTTTAGCATGATTGCTGCTGGCTTCAGGCATGCCTGTGCTCTAACTTTTGATAACGAATTGCATTGTTGGGGAACTATGGAGGGCCAAAAACCACAACATAAGTTCAAATTGTTGGCATTAGGAGAGAACCGTAGCTGTGGTTTGCGGCTTAATGATAGAGTAGTTTGTTGGGGGCAGAACAATTTCAGCTTGCAAGAAAGTTTGAGGGAGAGTTCTTTTGCCACTATTGAAGCCAAGAGGAATATTTTCTGTGGAGTTCTGATACAGAATCGTTCCTTGGTTTGTTGGGGTAATGAGATTTTGGACTCTAATTTAATAGTGTTTGAGAAAGTAAGGCCTGGACCATATACAAGTACCTGTCCATATAGTGATATTACGCCACCAGTGGCTGGGCCAGCATTAGCACCATCTTCGCCACCACCGGCTCCAGAGGAATCAACAAGTAGTGGGTGGAGTGACAAGATGATAGCTTGCTTAGTAGTGGGCTGCGTGGGATCCTCTGTTTTGTTGCTAACCATTGGCTTCTTTCTTCTCAGATACTACAAGTGCAAAGGATGCCGAGTCCATGATTCAGGGCCGTTGGATGAGACCGGAGCACCCCTCGAGCAGGGTACAAGACAACAACAGCAGCAGCACCCACAAATAGAACAAGCTGCACCACCGGTCTTAGAGAAGCGTCTTAGCCAATTGGCCAGCATGGGAAATGCAAGTCATTTAGAGGAATTCTCATTGCAACTCCTACTTGAAGCCACCAACAACTTCTCCGAGGATCACAAAGTTGGAGAAGGAAGCTTCGGCTCAGTCTATCGCTGCACATTAGGCGATGGACGAGAAGTAGCAATCAAACGAGCAGAAACATCGAGCACTAGTTCCTACGCTGTAGAATCCAGGCGTCAAGAAGAAAAGGATAATGCATTCATTAACGAACTCGAAACCTTATCCCGTCTCCATCACAAGAATCTCGTCAGATTACTAGGCTTCTGCGAAGATTGTAACGAGAGGGTATTAGTCTACGAGTACCTCAGCAATGGCACACTCCATAATCATCTCCACAAGCTCCAAAACTCCCCATTAATGTCATGGCCCAAACGAATCAAAGTAGCACTTGACGCAGCCAGGGGAATTGAGTACCTCCACGAGTACGCAGTACCACCGATCATTCACAGAGACATCAAATCATCAAACATACTGCTAGACTCATCCTGGACAGCCAAGGTCTCCGATTTTGGACTGTCTCTGACGGGTCCTGAAGACGAAGAATCCCACCTGTCGCTCAGCGCCGCAGGCACAGTAGGATACATGGACCCAGAATACTACAGACTTCAACTGCTGACAACAAAGAGCGATGTATACAGCTTCGGGGTAGTGTTACTAGAGCTATTATCAGGAATGAAGGCAATACACAAGAATGAGAATGGAGTGCCAAGAAATGTGGTGGATTTTGCAGTACCATATATTGAACAAGATGAAATACACAGAGTCTTGGACAAGAGAGTGCCCACCCCGACGCCGCATGAAATAGAGGCTGTGGCCTATGTAGGATTCTTGGCGGCGGATTGCGTGACGTTCGAAGGCCAAGATCGGCCATCGATGACCGAGATAGTAAATAACTTAGAAAGAGCTTTGGCGCTGTGTTCGGCGCAACCCACTTCCCTTTCGCGGTCCACGACCGAGTCCTCCAAATAGGCCAAAGTGGGGAACACACTCGCACCAGAAAATATTCTAATTTTTTGTATATAACATTTTTGTTCTTATTTTCCATCATAGATAGCCTTTTTTTTTTTTAGTTATTGAATTTTGGGTTCAAATTTGAAAAAAAAAAAAAAAAATTCCAAAAAGAGTGTGATTGAAAAAGGTGCCTATGTTCACAGCTTACGAGTTTTGTACATTTAATTTTGAAGGATTGTTAGAAATTGGGTTATGAATTGAGACATTGACGGGAGAAAATTAATGGATGCATCTAATATAAAATTCTCATGTTCATATAAATGGTCACAATCTTGTCCTTTTTTTTATTTTTTTATACATTCAATGTTGTTTTTAGTTTAGACTATTTTCAAATTCTAAATATCAAAAACATCATATGAAATATTTTAGACTTACTTTTAGTTTCACATAGTTTAAAAAAATATCATTAATATAATTAAAACAATAAATTTTATTTAGTATTTTTCTAATATACCCTTTATTTATACTGATTCATTTAAAACTAAATAATTCATATGTTATTAAATTATTTTTGAAATTAATAAATTTTATTTTTAATACATAATAAACAAAAAACATTAATAAATAAACTACTATTTTAAAAAAGAAAGTGCTCCACAATTTACAATATATATATATATAAAGAAAGAAAATATATTTATCATTATAGGATAGAGAGAGTAATTAGGGTTGTGCACAATTTTCAGGAATTTCAAATCGAACTGAAATCAAATCAACAATTGAATTTATATATATATATAAAATTAAGGATTATAAGGTATTTAATATATTTGTAACAAAAATTATTAAAAAAATATAGAGAAATAAAATATAATATTAGATTGTATTTAGTTTATATATAGTTTATATGATTTTTTTTTTAAATGTATTATATGCTTTCAATATATATATATATATTATGATTTTTTTTAAATGTATTATATGTTTTCAATATATATATATATATATATAAACTAAATACAACCTAATATTATATTTTATTTCTTTATATTTTTTTAATAATTTTTGTTACAAATATATTAAATATCTTATAATTCTTAATTATAAATATATATTATATAATATACTTAATACTAAATTGTATATACAAAGATTGTACGATTTAAAAATAGCTTAAAGATATATTATATGGTATATTATATATTAATAATCTAATTTAAAACTTAAATGCTAATTTAAGTATGACTTTTAAGGAAATAATTATATAAAATTATTTCAAAAATTGAGAACCGAACTGAAACCGTATCAAACCAAATTGAAACTGAAGAATCGAGATTGTATCGAATTAAAATCGAAACAATAAAGAACTGAACACGAATAGTACTGAAATTTTGATTCGATTCCGATTTTTAGGTAAATCTTAAACCGAACTGAAATTACACACACTTAGAAATAATAGATAAAATTGTCATTTCTTTTTATCAATGGAATATAATTTAGTGATATAGGAATTATTTTTAAAATGGTAAGATATTGAGTTTGAGTTTTAATTAAAATAAATTATAATATTTTTCTTTTCTTAATTGTTATTCATATCTTCACCCGCCTTTGTCTCTCTCCTTGATAATCAATTTAAGCTCTTACTAGCTGTATATTGTAAGTCTTGCTGTTCTAGTTTAATTTATATGTCAATCACTTAACAATTGATTTTGATGAAGAATTTATGACGGTAAAATTCTAACTCAAAGAAAATAAAAAAAAAAAGTTAATATATATAATTGAGATGGAAGATCTAAGAACCTTAAGATAGTGGTTGCTGAGATCATTACCATGCCAATGCAAAAGGCAAGTCTTGTTGCTTGTTTATGGTCATAGTGGAATAGTTTGGTAGTGGTGGTGGTAGTTTTAGTTAGTCTAGCCATGCTTGCATTGGATTTGGAGGTTGCTTAAAGGGGTTGGTGGTTGGAGCTCAGAGTGATAGTGCATGTAAATCTTTCATTAGAAAATCATGTTATAATGGAAGAAATATATGGTTCACACTATGACTTTACACAAGATTGCATTTGTGTGGTATTACTGTTTTTTATTAGTTCTGTTTTCCTTTGGTTGATAACAAAATTAAAAAATGTCAAACATGTAATTAAAATGTTGCACTAAGAAGACGTGAGAGGGACGTTGAAAAAACTCACCACCGCTGCGACACTCATAAGATGTCTCCTGCACTTGCCTTGACTGGAGCCTGCACTGCTCTCTGTGGATGATTTTGCACATGGGGTTTTGTTGCCTATTTAACAATATCAAGATACTACCTTATCAATAGCTATATAGTGTTGTGTAGTCGTTCTTGCTTGGTTTTCGCTGCACCAAAGGGCCAGAGCCAAGAATGGAAGGCATACAGCAGCTCTATAGCTTGAGCATCTTTCCCTTCTGGTTAGGCAGTCTAGAGTTTGTTGGTATATGGGCCTCAAGCCTGTCTTGGGCTATTTTTGGTGGCCCGTGTTGGCTATTTGCTCTTGGGCTCCTTTTGATTGGGCCTTCAGTTCCCTTTTTTTTTCAGTTAATCTATGTGATGGGTCTGGTCCTTGATTCCAATGTGCTTTGCTCAGCTTTTAAGTCCATCTATGAAATATTTTGTCTATTGAAAAATAAAAAAACGTTACAACAGCAGTGCAATAGTGCACCAATCAAAAATCAGTTTAGTTTCTCATTGCTTGCATTACAGCAACTGCAGCTCTATAACAGAATCATTGAATAAAATGACAAACTGATCAATTTACAGAGAACAGAGTAGAAAAAAATGCAATGCCTTTCGCTCGATAACATCTCTTCTACAGAATAAAATTGCATGAGGCTTTTAAGCTTGCAGTTTATACTCATGGTTCTCCGCAGACGAAGAAAACCTCAGAAATTTGCATTGTGTTATTTACATTTTATTTGAATGAAATTTAAATGGCAACAGGTTAGCTTCAAAGAATAATAATAATAATGGCTAACAACCATGCTATTTTGTTACTAGATCCCTATGCAATATTCCACCTATTCGTCTTCCAGAACTATGCAGCCAGAGATCCTAAAGTTGCTTTCCTGTCAAGTAATTTTGTTAAAGCACTGTCAATTTGGGCAAACACTTCCTCTTTTGAAACACTTCCATCGACCTGATATCAACGAAATGGCTCCTCAAGTCAGATTCCTACAAGTACAATACTAATTACAGGTATTTTATATACAAATGCCAAAATGACCCCTTTAACAGCATTAACATCAGAATAAAAAGATGTTACTGATTACTTGCTTTCAGCATCCAAAATTACAAATTTTCCTTTGAATTTCTCTTATCTAGCATATATATTAAATGTAATGGAAAACTATGCCCAAATCAAATTGCTTATGTAAATAATACATTTATTTATTTTGTAGCATCAGCACAATTTGATCATGAGCATATCATATGTAACATTTTCTAAGTTTTTCATAAGGTTATAGAAAAGCAAACACACTATCATAGAGTTACCAATAGGCCATACAAGTTGTAAAAAGATTCACTATGTTTCCATGACAGTAATTTTAACTCATAAATCGGTCTAGTTTCAGATAGATGCATACATAGAGAGAGAGAGAGAGAGAGAGTGAGAGAGGTATACCTTTAATGTAACATCTTTATAAATTGAAAGTACTGCCTCCACATTTTGATGATGAGTGCGCAATCGCAACTTCACCTAAATATAGCCATACAAGAAAGAAAAAATATTATCAGTAAATGGTATCAATCAAACGCCATGATGGAAGCAACCAAATAAGACAGAATCCTCTGAGGCTAAAATGCTCAAATTGCAGAAACCAGTTTAAGGCATGCCTTCTCTTCAGTATCATCAAAACGTTGGGTGAGCCTAGCAGCAATTTCTTCACTCTCAGGAGGAGAATACTTCAAGTGGTATATCCTTCCAGTAACAGGGTCTAACCTACGTCCAACCACCCTTTCAACAAGAAGCTCTTCAGGGACCTGCAAACAAAGCCATACAAGTTCAAATATGGTGGATAGATAATCCTTAAGTCCATACCTACAATCTAACCATAAAAGATTGCCACTATTTTTTTTTTTTCCCTTTCTGTTAACTCTAAATTATTCTATATACTGTGAACATGAAAGGAAACCAATAAATTATCCAGAAGGCACCAGCATTTAGTTCATATTATGCTCTTCTAAAAAGTAGATAGAATTTAATTGACTGATGATGCTTACTTCTAGGAGAATGAAAAGATCAGGCTGGAAATCAAATTCCATAAAAGCTGTTGCTTGTAACAAGCTCCTAGGGTATCCATCCAAAAGCCAACCATTTTCTTGAGCATCTGGCTGCAACAAACGCTCCTTCACCATCTTACAAAATTGAAATCAAAGAATTAACAATGTGAGAATGATCAAGGCTAACATTTTCTTTCAAAGAGAATAAAAAGGTTGTAGCATCACCCCTACCACGACTACAATTTCATTTGGGACCAGTTGGCCTTTTTCCATGTATTCTTTTGCTCTCTTCCCATTTTCACTTCCTGAAGCAATTTCAGCTCTCAACAGGTCTCCAGCCGCAACGTGCACCAAACCATACTGCATTCATCACGAGGACTTCATTTAATCTGTTTTTCTTCAATGGCAATTAAAAATGAGAAATCATGCAGTAAATGTTGCAACTGGTATTAGCAATCAAACAATGCCATTGGGAGGGTAAAAAGAGATATAACCTGAAACAAGAACTTTTAAAATGAAATGAAGTGCTTATCCAAGCATTGCCTACTTGACTAATTACCACTATGTATAGAGTTGGACAAAAATGCCAAATTCTTCAGCTCCTCAGTTTGTGATGTGGGCCTCTAAAGACTTGATAAAACCCACTGGTGCCAATTTGGGGAGCCAACCTTGAGCAGAATTTCAGGCTTTTCCTTTTTCTTCTTCTTCTTCTTCTTCTTTTTTTCTTTTTTCTTTTTTTTTTTTCCCCTTCTTAGCTTGAGAATCACTATAAATACTACTGGTGCCTTTAGTGAGCCAGCCAAGCTTGAGCAGAAGTTCAGGCTTTTTTTTTCCCCTTAACTTGAGAATCACTATAAGCATTGGTAGGTTTGGTACCATCCTCCATTCCATATCCTAGGGTCTATTTACAACTGGTAAATTTATAGTTTTTAGAAGTACTAAAAATTTTACACATTTCTGAGGATTTAACCCAAAATCGTTCAGAGTGGAAAAAGTGAATCCATATAGCCGACCCCAAATTTTTGGGATAAAGGCTTAGTTGAGTTGAGTTGTAGAAGTACTAAAATTAGCAAGTGCATCATAGAACCAGTGTTCGTTTTTCCCAAGAGGCAACAGTTACTGTGAGCAAACCAACATATCAATGATAAAGAGCATATTTTTGCTATGCTACCCATACTTTTAGCTGCTATCTTATCCTGCCCAAGCCTCAGGAGGACTTAGGAAACAATCAATTTCAAGTTTGAACCAACACATATATAAACTTTTTTGGACTGTGAATAGTATTTCTCTATGTCTATGAAGCAAGATTAAATCAAAACTCTAATATTCAAGATAATTCACTTCCTTCCAATGTAAAAGATTCCGTTGACCCTCATAAACTAGTGAAACAGTTAAATGATTGGCAACTCAAATTTGAGTATTCAAATACAAAAATGGGAAACAAAGTTGAGTTTGAGATTTGAGTGAGAAAGCAAGCTGGCCGATACAATTTCAAACACTTGATAAATTCACTCTTCAAAAGCTAAGCCTGACTAAAACACCTACACCAGTCCACTAAGCTGAGCTGCTCAACTCCGCTTGGCATTTACAACACTATGTATGAATGCATCAACTCTTAGAGCTTCCTTCCTCATGAACTATTCTCTATTGTGCAAAAGAAATTATAGACTTAAGAACAGAGCAGACCATACAGTAAATCAGGCAATTATCACCAACAATAAACTGAGAAAATCTTTAACACTATGTTTGGATCATGGTTTGTGAAGATTTCATATTGTATAGTATGGTTACTCTATATATTTGGGAAGACTGTTACTAAAAAATTGATGGTTGATTTTCAAAACACCAAATTGGTGGTTTGGAATGGTTTAGAAATTTTGTATTCCCATTTTATCCTTGAATAATTCATTCTCTCATGAAAATGTTATATATGAAGATATATTTAGTGATTAATTAAAAATAAAATAAAATGAGCCTTTAATTATTATTATTATTATTATCATTATCATTATTATTATTATTATTATTATTATTATTATTATTATTATTATTATTATTATTATTATTATTATTATTATAACATTACTTATAAATTAATATTTTATTTAAATAAACATCTTTAAACCATTTTTAAAATAGTAATAAAGATTACTTTTTGTAATTTTTATATTTATTTTATGGTACCACATCATCTAGCATCCACCATGTTAGCAATAACAACCATACCATGTCATTCCATCTTTCCAAACATATTAACAATAACAATCATACCATACAATATAATAAGTATACATCAATAAATCACGCTACACTGATCAAAGAAGGGTAAATCAACAAACAGATAACATAGAATTCTCAAAAAAATAAAAAAAAAATTCAAGAAATCATACTTCCATGCGATTAAGAATAAAAAAGACCACAAGGGCTTTTTATTTTGTCAAAACAAAAAGGGACAAGAGCAAAAGGTATAGAAATTAAAATTTCAAAGAAAAAAAAAAGGCTTACTTTCTTAGTGATGAGCTCACATTGAGTACCTTTACCAGAAGCAGGAGCTCCTGATATCATTATTTTCAAGGGTTCTGGTTTCGCTGATGCAACAATCTGCTTATTGCCATACAAGTGTCAAGAACCACTTTAATAACTTAAGATTTCAAGCAATTTCATCATATACATACCAAAATCGATCTAATTTTTATTGCTTACCAGAGCTGGACTAGAAGATTTCGCGAGACGAGGTGAGAGCAGGGTTTGATTGGAACGAAGAGAAAGGCAAGAATTACTAGAAGAAAATGACAATTGGGATGAGAAGAGCTTAGAGGAATTAGCAGAGGCAGAAGTAGGCGGACAAACAGTAGCATACGGTGGCGGGTGCTGTTGGGAGTTGCCGGCCACCTTCAAAATGACACCGCAGGAGGTGATAGCTGCCATATCTATGTCCTCCCACCGTCTAAGCGCAGACTAGTGGTCGAAGATAGACAGAGGTGAGAGTGTTTATTTGGCTGATTGGGATCTTCAATGTATACACACTTGGATGATGGTTGATGGCTGATGGCATCGTCTGGAATGGTGGTTGCTCTACAAAACGACGAATAAGTTAAGGGCCTCGGCCCATTTTGCCTTGCCGTTTGAAAGTCTGCGCCGCTTGGCTTGACAGTTATGTGTAGCGGATAACTCTGATGGCTAATAGTAGCCTATTTATGTTAAGATAAAATATTTTTATTAATATGTAAAAGGAAAATTTATAATTTTTTTATTTAATTATTTTATTTTTTATTATATTATATTTTAATCTATAAATTTTAAAAAATAAATTATAAAAAATAAAGTATGATATAGTATAAAATTTAGGTATTAAATAATTAATTTTTAAAAATTTAAAAATTAAAATATAATATTATATAAAATATAAAACTAAATAATTAATTTTTTAAAATTTTAAAACTAAAATATAATATATGTCAAAATTTTATTAATTATTGCAAATAGAATTTTTCATTTTATTTTCTCAAGTTATTTCAAATCTTGACAACTTTTCTTATACTTTCAAATATTTTGCAAATCATTAATTATTTGGGAAAAAAATAAAATTTTAGAAAGCACTGAAAGGTGCATAACAAAATTCAACTAATATTTAGAAAAATTTATATTTTAGTTATTTCCTATTTAAACTAGAATTTCTTTTAATATTGTATTTTTTATAACTTAACTCAACTAAATCTTTATTCAAAAAATTTAGGGTCTTAATATTGTATTTTTTATATTCCTAAATAATTTTATTTGTAATTTCTTATTAGTTTAGGACTCTAAAATATTATTTATATTTAGTTCAGAACTTTTAAATTATTTCCTACTTGGATTAGGATTTAAAACTTTATAAATATATTTTCTATTTTCATCATGTACAAATTTTTTAAATTAATTAATGAAGCTTTCTTCTTCCTAAAGTTTTTGCCTTATTTATTCTTAGACTTTGGATTAAGTTTTATATTTTTCTTAAGGTCTTCAATTAGATCTTGCTTATTTTCAAGGGTTAGATTGTGTATTGATCCTTTTCGGTGCTACATATTGCATTGGGTGATGATATCATGGTAGAGATTTCACCCTTATTACAATGGTAGCAATCAACTTGGTGACTATGATCAGGGGCTGCATATTTTATGTTTGGCAATTGAAGAATGGACCCAATCTATTCGTAACATATGTTGTCAATTGCGAGAGATTCAAGAGCAATTACATGCTGTATTGAGTATTCATGGTGTTAAGAAGGCAAATGTAACACTCCCCACCCATCTACAGTACAGCCGAGCAAGGCATGTTACACTCGGTGCCGGAACACCCTATCTTATCTTACTTTATCCTTTTAAAAATTTTAAACTCGTTATATTTTAAAATAAATTAAATTCATAGCAGAAACTGACGGAGTTTCCCCTAATTTATTATCATTTGGCGTGTCTCGCTATTTACCTGCTTGAAATTTTCAATAATATTTTGCAATAAAAATCTCATCCATGCTCATCATAATCATTTCACATTCAACTCTTGCAACTCATTTTCATGCTCAATTCATATATCAAAATTCTCAAATTTCCATTAATTATATAATTTACAAACTAATTACATAAATTCACAATTTACATGATATACAAATTAATTATAATTCTATAATTTACATTTCAACATAATAACTAATTATAATGTACAAAATACATAATATGACTTTTGTGAGCCCTATCTACATGCATTGCTGAGGAGGTGACAACCTTGTATACTTCTACCAATCCGGACTCCAAAATCTCAGTCTAATGTCTACTAGATTTTATCTCCAATACCTGCGTGAAGGAAACAATCCATCACGCGAAGGAAACAATCAATCGCGCTAAGTATTGCTGCTTAGTGGTACAATAATATAACAAGAAAATAATATATACAAATAAAGAAAGAAATGAAGCATCATTTGGATACTCAGGAAAAGAAATGAAGCATAATTTGGATACTCAGGAATTTAATTTAATTTAATTTAATATTTTTAGTATTAATTATCTTTTGTTCTAATTTTGTTTCTCTTTGAAAGCGCTTAGTTCCTAAATTTACAGTAATAATATACAATATATAAAATTAATAAAAATACTAAGTTTATATTCATATGGTTATAGAAGGTACATTGTAATACTTATTTAAGTTATATCTATTTTTGCTAATTTTTTTTCACTTTACTTAACAATTTTTATGTGGTTTGGAATATTTTATAATAATTAATATTCTTAATTCTAACTAATTCTTTTCTAGTCTTTCTAACTCATTTATTTAATTTCTAATATTTTTAATTTCTAATATTCTTAATTTATTTCACTGCCCAAATAATTTATGACAGGCTAACTAAACTGGATAAGCGGATCACTGGGTACTGGACACCGTGGTGTCTCGGGCCGTCATACCATGGGATATAAAATATAAAACGTCAACCACGTATGCAATCAATATGGCTAAAAAGCCATGATAACAGATAATCAGACATATAAGCTATGAAGGCAGGCATAAAGCCATAAATACAGACATAAAGCCTTACGCAGTTCTGCTCAAATAATACCCTATTGGCATGCCAATCTATCCAATCTGACACACATGTTTAGGCAATACGTGGGCACATAGTACCATTAAGGGTTCATAAGTATCATTATTTCATTATATATTCCAATTATAATTTATAATGTTTTAATTTTATTTATAGTAGAATATAAATCTCCAAATCTAATTTTTTTACATAATTTATGAGTTCATCATAATTTATACATTCATTATGTCATCCATATCGAACACAATTCAAAACAATGGTTCTCATGTACCATTGTATTCAAAATATTTTTCCTTATTTCCACTCATGTACCATTTATTGGGTTGAATATTATTATTAATATTCTAGTTACAGTGAAACATAAATCCTCATGATGACTTCATCTCATTTATACATTTGAGAATCTACTTATGTTAATTACAAATTTCATATTTTAAGTTGAATTACTAATATTTTATGAATTTTATTTGTGATGGGCATATAAGCCCTAATTACCTATTCACATGAATTAGGTGAATTACTTTTCATATTTCAAGCAATCCATGAACATTTCATGGATTTCAAATTTATTGCCTTAATTTCCCTCTAACAATTTTGACAAATATGCATAGTCCACATTTGTCATGCAATTCCAAGCAGCTTGGAATTGGTTCTAGGTCCCTAAAATAAGGTTCTAGGTCTTTTATCTAAATTTGCCATGTCATTATGATTACTATTCACTTTACTATTCATGCAAAATTTGACTATCCAATAAATAATAGGTATGTAAGTTCTAAACACTCTATCATACCACATTTTGGGTTCTAAAATTGTTGGCATTAGTTGCCAATTGCAATACAAAGTTCCCTAGATATATTTCCAAAATTTTAGTTTTTGTATCCTAAGTTTACTATTCTATTGGACTAAACTACAGTGAGAATTTGGCTAACTTGTCTTCATCAAAGTTGTTCCTTAATGTGTCTTCTTTAATTTCCTTTTTTAATCACTCCATTTGGAGTTTTGTAGCTCAAGTTATGGCCAAATTACCATAACTATCTGGATTGATTATACCCAAAAATTATGGGCAAAACTAGTTCTGACAGATTTTGTATCCTGACTTTGGCTAGCATTGCAGATGGGTTATAGTCAGAATTCGGGTTTGTATTCTTCATAAAAGTTGTTATAAATTGTCTAAGTTTTTCATTGATATAAAGATCAGGTCAATTGGATATTTCTACATTGAGTTATGACCATTTGAATAAACACTGTTCATTTAGTCATTTTCCAGGGACAGCATGTTGGTCACCCAGATTGAGGCAGTTTTTAGGTCAACTTAAGTTGGTTTTCTGGGTAGGGTTTCTTCACAAAAAATGTGACTTAAGGTCTTAAATTTTATCTCCAATTGGCCTTACACCAATTAGAGCAACATAGCTCAAGTTATAAACCCATGAACACATTGGACTCAAAGGGTCCATAATTCAAATAATGAGGCAGCTTCCACTTTCAATTTCAAAGCCATAATTACTTCCAATTTAGGGTCAAACTTAATCAAATGGTTACTAATTGACCATTAGAACTCCAATTAACCATTCAAACACCAAATCCCCAATTTTCATACTAAACCCTAATTGATCAAGTCTCAATCTCATGCAAACTCATAAAGTTTCAACTCCAATTCATATATACACATTAATTGACATTAATATACAAACTTAATTGCAACTAAACTATCAAAACCCTCACCCTCTCTTGGCTGCCGAAATTTAAAGTGACCCCAACATGCATATTTTTCTTCCCTTTTTCCACAATTCCTAGTTGAACTTAGTGTTCTAACATGAATACAAAAAGAGAGAGGGAGAGAAATAGCACTAACCTTGTGAGTAGAATTTTTCTAAGCTTTAAACTTCACTTTCTCTTCAATTCTTGGCAGCCAAACACTTTAGTAAGGTGTGGGTATAATTTTTAGTGAAGGGACCTAGGGCTTTTGGTGTGAGATAAGCAAGAATTTCAAGCTAGAAAGCTTGAAAACATGGGGGAGGTGTATCCATAGAGTTCGGCCAAGCTTGAGCAAAAAGAAGAAGATGGTGTTTTTGACTTATTTTTTTTTCTCTTTTTAATGAATTTAAGTAGACTTGTTGAGTTATAATTGGTTAGAAAATTTTTAATGACATCATCACTACATCAAGCCTATGTAATAAATCAAATTTAATTCCATTTTGTTTTTTTTTCTTTTTTTTATTCATTTTTAATTAATTTTTCATCAATATTTATTCATATTTTATATCATATAATTCACTTACTTAAATGGACAAGTTGGTTAAAAATCCTCTATGAATGTGAAATGACCAAAATGCCCTCCGTTTAGATTAACGAACTAAAATCGTCTGTATCGATTGATTTAATTTTTCTTGTGTTTTCTTAGTAATTTATTGTCATCAAAACCCCAATAACTCATCACTGGAGTCTCAGAAATTATTTCACAGGGTTTTCCATGGGTCTAGGGTTGCTAACTGTCTTTACAGTCGCTTCCTGTTAAGTCACCCATCGCTGGGGCTACAACTCATTTAACCTTAGTCCATTTCATTTCTAAAAATTTTCTTTAATTTTTCTTGTCATTATTTGGGTTATTTATGACTTCTCACTTCATTTTAAATATAATTCCAGACATTCTGACTGTCCGGGCAGACATTAGTCACCGAAACAGTAGAATGTATAGACTATCTAAAATGAGGGCGTTACAGCAAACCGTAATTTGAATCAAGATGAATAAGTTAACTACGTTAGAGTCAATTATGATTCTAGTCTCTTTAATTCTAAAAGAACACTCATTATTAATGATAAATATAGAGGAAGTGGTGCTTAGGTAATGTGTATTTCAATAGAAACAAAGAATATGGAGATAGAAGTAAAACTTGTTGAGACATCAAAGTTTATTGAAGATTTAATGTAAGAACAAAGAGATCAACTTGAAATAGAGAAATTTGAATTTAAAGAATTTATAATGCCTTTTGCTATGATTGATAATGATGAACTTGAATTGGAATTTATTATTCGATCTATCATAAAGGAGGAAGTTGAAATCCACAAAGAAGGGCGAGAGAAGCTTGAGCAAAGAGTCCAAGGAAACAAAGAACAATCACCCATAGAGAAAATAATGGAAATTGGAGAAACTCAAATCATGGAATTTTGAATATTTTTCTATCCCTTTAATTCCTATTGCTTTCGTTGATTTTATTTGTCTTAATATTTTTGAGTATGTGAATGAAGATGTTGACTTCTTCAATCCACCCTTGCTTGCTTCAATCTCATTAACACTACACAAGAAGATTATATGGTGTGATTTTTCAATAGTGTTTTTGATTCTTCAACTTTAAAATCCAAGGTCGAAATTTTCAAAATGTGAGTGGATGACACAATTACAATAGGGAAGATCAAGTCCAATAGCCTAAGAATTTTGTATTAATGATAATTTTATAATTCTAGTTTTGTTAAGAGTAAAAGTTGTATCTTAACATAAAATTATTTCCTAGAAAACAGTTTAGTTGGCTAATAATTTAGGAATTTTGAGACTGTTAGATACTGAGTGTATCAACTAGTACACTACTGACTTCTAGAGCAAAGGATTGTGGGAGCTTGACTACATTGAACATAACTTATAAAATCTCATAGTAAAATTGGACAAAAAATTAAAAGAGGGCTTGATTGCTGGAAAATTAATTACACAATTAAAAGAAAAAAACAACAAGACTTCCAAAATTAAATGTAGAGTTGGAAAAATAAAATATTAATAAATTAGAGATAGACCGACTGCTAAAGTCTGATTTGATTGATTGGTTGAATTATTGATACTTTGTTGTAATACAACATCATCCATTTATAGCTTCACCTAAAGGGACTTGGAAGTTTTTGGAATCCACATTCTTCACTTCCTATCCATTACCTCAAACTGCTCTTCACTTCCCACTTTCAGTTAACTTCCTTAACTCCCCACTAACAATGAACTACTACATGTAATTATCCTTAACCACCAAAATAATAATTAAATATTTATTTAGGCCTCATAATTAAATTAATGAGATAATATTAATTAAATTAATTCTATAAAAATTAATTTAATCATGAGCCAAAAAATAATTAATAAACTACAAGTAATTATTTTTAATACAAATAATAATATGTTTGAATTAACTTATATATATATATATATATCTGTGTGTGTGTAAAAATGTTTCATAAGAGTGTGCCACATAGGCTAATAAGAATGCTTAAAAAATTGGCTTGTGAATCTTTATTTTTAAATTTATGTATAAAATTAGTTTATCATAAATTTTTATCTAAATAATTTTAAATTTCAACTATTAAAATTTTATCTCAACTATTAAAAATCTAAATTTTTTTAGTACATTTTGAAGAATTTGAAAATTTTCTTAAGTTTACAAAGTCAAACATTACAAAATTGTACTCATCATATTATATATCTATAAAATAAATTAAATTTTTAATTACATTAAAAAAAGAATGAATTATTTTTTAAAAAATATTATATATATATATTGTTCACTAAAAAATTAATCAGAAAATTTAAATATATATTTTTAAAAATATTTCTTAAATTTAAGAATTATAATAATGATATTTCAAAAATCTAAAAGTGACCTATATATTTTTTTCCTATTTTATTTATATTTTTATTGTTATATGTCAAATAATTTAAAGAATAATAAAAAATAATTTATTAATAAATTTATTTCTTTATTAAATTTGAAATAAAATTATAATTAATTAAAATTTTATTATTATTTTAATTTTATAATATAATAATAAAATATAATATATTGTAAAATATATATTAAATTATGATATTAAAATAAAATAATAAATAATCCACATAAGGTGAAAGCAAAATGAATAGTATATTTATAAAAGATAAACCTTAGAAAATACCTCACATAAATAAGACATTAGGCATCTTAAAAAGTTGCCACGTGGCAATTGTTAAAGAATTAAATTAATATAATTTAAAAAATAATAAAAATAATATATTAATCAATTTATTTTAAAATTTAAAATTAAATGGTTTATATTTTTATATTATTTGTCAAATATAAAATTATATCATTTATTATTAAAAATATAAAATATTATATTATTACATTCTTATAAAAAATATTTAGAGGAAATTATTAGTAATTATTTAAGAAATAAAATTTTATATATATAGCCAAGGTGGCATATTAAATGACTTCACTCAATATAATTTTAAAATAATTAAATAATCCATTAATCAACTTATTTAATTAAATAGTATACATTTTTATAGTTTTATCAAATCCAAAGTTATATAAATTGTCATTAAAATATAAGATTATTTTATTACATTCTCATAAAGAACTATTAAGAGAAAAATAATAAATAATCATTTAAACAATAAAATTTTAATTTAATTTTGATAACCTTATAATTATTTAAAATTTTATACAAATTTAAATTACATTTAACATAATTAATTTAATTTTTTAACATTAACAAAGTTTTAGTATATTTTAAAAATATAAAATATAAAAAATAAATATTAAATTATATTAATGAAAATAAAATAAAAAATAATTTGCTCACACTTGTAAGCAAAAAGACTAATTACAGTTATAAATCTAGTTAAAAATTTTATCAACTATCAAATTGTTATTTTCTTGAAATTAGCTAAATGGACTTTAATCTTTTAGTATTAAGGTATTTTGTTTTTTGATAAAATATTATATATTTTAATTTTGAGACATAAATAGTAATTACATAATTTAAAATGTGAAATTTAATTACTTTTAGTGATTTACTTCGTGTTTAATGACAACAATTTTAGGGCAACACGACCAGCATATAATCCCACCAGCACATGCCTAAATGGAAGCAAATCGTACATATGGCAGAAGATCCACTAAATCCGTTGTCTATAAATAAATAAGACATCAAAAAAGATTTATATTTTTATTAAAATATAAATTGATGTTCATCTGCAAAATAATTTTTATCTAATTAATTAAAATTAAAATTTAAATTCCAAATTTTATATATTCAAAAATAATTTTAATATTATTAAATTAATAATAGTGATTATTGCATGTGTAATTAAAATAGTTTTTATTCTTTTTTTTATTTTTCTTTTGTTTTTTTTTTAAATAAGCTCTCATATATATGTTCATTTGAAATATATCTGAGTTTCTTTCTCTAATATTCTAGTCCTATTTCTCCATTATTAGGGTTTTGTTTCTATTTTTTTTTAATATTTGAATGTCTATTTGGCAATTTGAAATACAACGTTGATTATTGATTTATTTTGGTTAAAGATTCAGGTATGAGTAATGATATTTTATTAGTGAAATCTAGTAGTAGAGCATGTTCCTCCATTAATATTTAATAGTTTAATATCTTATGTGTGCTATGGAAGTAACAAATTTCTAAAAGGGTAGTATTGCAGAAGAATTTTTTAGTCGTCCATAAAAAACGATCAGTCACTATCTGAAAGCTTATTAATAAATCATCTCTGAACAAAACTCAACACAACTCAACTCAACTAAGCCTTTATCCCAAGAATTTGAGGTCGGCTATTTGGATTATCTTTCTCCATTCTAAGCGATTTTGGATTAAATTCTCTGAAATGTGTAATGCTTCTAGGTCATATTGTACTACTCTTCTCCAAGTCAGTTTAGGTCTACCCCTTCTTTTTTTTTTCTATCCTCTAACCTAATGTGCTCTACTTGTCTAACTGGAACCTCCGTATATCTACGTTTCACATGACCAAACCACCTCAATCTTTCTTCTCTCAACTTATCCTCAATTGGCACCACTTCTACCTTTTCTCTAATACTCTCATTACGGATTTTATCTAGTCTAGTATGACCACTCATCTACCTTAACATTCTCATCTCCGCAACTCTTATCTTAGACATATACGACTCCTTCAGTGCCCAACACTCACTGCCGTATAACATGGTCAGTCATATGGTTGGAAAATTTTCTTTTCAACTTATTGGCAATCTTGCGATCACATAAAACTCCAGTGGCACTTCTCCACTTCAATCATCCGGCTTTAATCCTATGACTAACATCCTCCTCACATCCCCTATATACTTGAAGGATTGAGTTGAGATATTTAAAGTGATTACTTTGGGGCAGTACCACTCTATCCAAACTAACTCATTCCCTATCACCAGTTCGCCCTTCACTGAACTTGCAATGCATGTATTCTGTCTTCGTTCTATTTAACTTAAAACCCTTTAACTCTAGAGTACTTCTCCAAAACTCTAGCTTTTTATTGACTCATTTTCGCAACTCATCTATTATAACTATATTATCTGTAAACATCATGCACCAAGGGATACTCTCTTGTATATATTTCGTGAATTCGTCTAAAACTAATGTAAAAAGGTAAGGGCTTACAACTGAACCTTGGTGTAATCCAATTGAGATAGAAAAATCTCTTGTATCCCCTCCCACTGTGCGCACAATAGTAGTTACTTCTTCATACATATCTTGTAACACTTATATGTACCTAATAGATACCCTCTTTTATTCTAAAACTCTCCATAAGACATCTTTTGGAACACTATCATAAGCCTTCTCCAAATTGATAAAAACCATGTGTAGATCTTTCTTCACATCTCTATATTTCTCCATACAAGCTTCTAATGAGAAAGATCGCTTTCATAGTTGAACGACCGGGCATGAAGCCAAATTGATTTGGAGAGATAGAAGTGTCATGGCGTAGTCGATGTTCCACAACTCTCTCCCACAACTTTATAGTATCGCTCATGAGTTAAATTCTCCTATAGTTTGAGCAACTCTGTATGTCTCCCTTATTTTTAAAAATAGTTACTAAAACACTCATCCTCCATTCATCAGGCATTTCCTTTGAGTTTAGAATCTTATTAAACAATTTAGTTAACCATGCCACTCCCATATCTCTCAAACACTTCCACACTTCAATTGGTATTCTATCGGGTCTACAAGCTTTACCCACTTTCATTCTCTTAAGTGCTTCCTTTACTTCTAAAGATCTAATCCTTCTAGTATAATTCACATTCTTTTCTATTTCTTTATAGTCTATATTTACACTATTACCACTTTTACTATTATTAAAGAGATCATCAAAATAATTTCTCCATCTTTCTTTAATGTCCTTATCTTTCACTAATACTTTTCTTTCTTTATCCTTAATGCACCTAACTTGATTGAGATCTTTACATTTCTTTTCTCTTCTCCTTGCTAATCTATAAATATCTTTTTTCCCTTTTTTAGTTTCAAGTTTCTCATATAACTTTTCAAAGGCCTGCGCTCTTACTTGACTAACTGCCTTTTTTTACCTCTTTCTTTGTTATCTTGTATTGTTCATATGCCTCATTGTTATCACACTTAGGTAATTTCTTATACCATTCCCTCTTTCTCTTCACTGCCTTTTGTACTTTCTCATTCTACCACCATCTCTCTTTTGAGGGTGGTCCATGTCCTTTAGACTCTCCAAGTACTTTTCTAGCTACTTCTCTAATCTTTGATGTCATCTGTATCCACATATCATTGGCCTCCACATCCAGCTTCCATGCTTCAGACTCGAGAAGCTCATTTTTGAATTTCACTTGCTTTACTCCTTTGAATTCCCACCAGTTCGAGCTGCACTATTTTTTCTAACCTTACTTGAATTATTCCTAAACTTGATATCTAAGACCACTAACCGATGTTGACTTGTTAAAGCCTCTCCTGGAATGACCTTGCAATCCTTGCATAGAGCTCTATTTGTCTTTCTGGTTAAGAGGAAGTCAACTCGGCTTCTATGTTGCCCACTTTTAAAAGTCACTAAATGTGACTCTCTTTTTATAAAGTAGGTATTTGCTAGTATTAGGTCGTATGCCATAGCAAAATCTAAGATACTTTTTCCCTCTTCATTTTAGCTGCCAATACCAAAACCTCCATGAACATTCTCATAACCTTGCCTATCACTTCCTACATGTCTATTCAAATCTCCACCGATGAAAATATTCTCTTTATTTGGTATGCTTTGCATTAGATCATCCATATCTTCCCAAAACCTTTGTTTACTCTTATTATCTAGTCCTATTTGTGGGGCATAAGCACTAACTATATTTATTGTTTCTCCTTCTAGTACTAGCTTTACTAGTATAATTCTATCTCTTACTCTTTTCACAGCTATTACAACATCTTTCAATGTCCTGTCTATGATTATGCCCACTCCGTTCTTGTTCCTCTCCTTTCTGGTAAATCACAGTTTGTACCCTGAATTACCCACTTCCTTACTTTTCTCTCCTACCTATTTAGTCTCCTAAATGCAAGCAATATTTACCCTTCTCCTTTTCAAGGTATCCACAAGCTCCATTAATTTTTCTATAAGTGATCCAACATTCCAAGTACCAACCCTGATTCTCCTCCTATCCTGTTCCTTCCTAATTGATCTCCGTCTGTGATATATTCTATTGTTCTTTATGCCTATCTTGTATTCTGTTCTACTATCTGTTCTACTATTTATCTTATGGACTGACTTCTTTATCCACACCCATCCATGATGTGGGAACCCTTGCTCATTTAACACCACAGTTGGGCGCCGGCATGACGCGCCGCTTTCTGTGAACGCCCTACACCCTTGCATATTTCTCACTACACCTGGGCTCCGATGTAGAGCGTCGTAAGTAGAGGACGCCTCAATATTTATATCATTTGAATCCATATCATGAGGTGTGACAAAATTTTTACGCTGGTTGTCACTTACCGCAACCCTCTTCCTTTATTCAGGCTTGGAACCAGCTAAGCACAAACTACTTAGGCGGAGTTAAATCATCTCTGAACAAAATATTTTAATTATTTGTATTTATATTTTCTCTTATGAGAACATTGTACTGTACTCATCTTATTAATTTCATTAATGAATTGTCAAAATTTTATTTTAAAAAATTAAAATACAAATCATTTGAATAAACTTGAAGGGAAATAAAGAATGATGATAATGGAGCATTAATTAAAGCATTTGTGTACCATAAATAGCAAAATCTTATATATAATTTAAAGAAAAAAAAGGAGAGTAGGTGGTCTTCCTAGCTCATGGTTTTTGAATATTGTGTACTGCCCATATTTCTAAGCTCTCTCTTCCTCTGCTCAATCTCTTTGCCAATAAATGGAAACCAATGCAGGAGATGATGGACACACCAGATCAGGTAATCAATTAACCATATACATGTTCAATTGTTTAAATTAGGAAAACATATTTAAACAAAAAATCAGATTGTTAATTTTAATGTTAATATTGATATTATTGAGGTTATGTGCTTTAGGGAATGTGTGGACTACAACAGCACATGCCTTGACTGCCATTATTGGTTCTGGAATACTGGCATTACCATGGAGTGTGGGTCAATTGGGTTGGATACTTGGACCATTTTCCCTAGAATTCTTTGCAGGTGTTACCTATTATGTGGCTATCCTTCTCTGTGATTGCTATAGAACTCCTCACCCCATCAATGGCAGAAGAAACCACACTTATATGGATGCTGTTAGATCACTTTTAAGTATGTATATATCATTCCATTCTTGCATAGAATAAAAGGTCATACTTAAAAAAGTATATATATTTTTTTTAATTTTCAACTCATTTAGATTAATTTATTATTATTATTATTATTATTATTATTATTATTATTATTTACATTATAATATTGAGTCGGTCAAAATCAATATAGACATAAATCTATTCATCTAAAAAAAGAGAGAGAAGAATTTGAATCCTCGATAGGTCTTTGCATTTGATTTTATTAAGAGCATGCATTGTTCCTGTCCTCTGTTCTTTGTGTGTTCTCTATCAAAATAAGTTAAAAATTATATTTATAGAGACTGACCTTTTGAAATCTCACTTGTAGAGAGTGTATTACCCCGCTGTTCTTTAATTTTTCTTTTAATATATATTTTCTTATTTATTTATTTTTTATTAAAGTAAGCTATTCACCTTTAGCCTCCAATGTTTTAAAATTGGGTCCCTCGATGATTCAATTTATTAATTATTCAAATTAACTGCTTGTATTTAGAGCAACTTTATCTAATTTTCTAAATGTTGAAGCAGGTCCAAGAAATGTCTGCATCAGTGGTATAATGCAGTATTCCATGTTATGGGGCATAATGATTGGCTTCACTGTAACAACTGCCATTAGCACAGCGTGAGTTACGCATACATCTTAATTAAAAACATAATTTCAGTATTAATTAATTAATTAACCACACAGAAAATTTTCTTTTCTTTACAAAAACTTAGGATAAAGTTTTTAAAATTAAAAATTAAAACATAATTACAAAAATTCAAAAAGATTTAGCTTCTTTTGACCTTAATTAAGCCTATACCTAATTGATTTTATATTCAAAACATAACAGGACTATGAAGAGGTCAACATGTTTCCATGAGAAGGTACCTAATGAAAGATGTGTAGTATCAGGAAATCTATACATGCTTACAAATGGGGCACTGCAGATTCCATTATCTCAATTTCCAAACCTGGAAAAAGTGACATTCCTTTCCATTGTAGCAACTCTAACATCACTAGCATATGCTCTTATTTCCTTGTGTCTATCCATTGCAAGATTTGCCTCACAAAACCAGGTTCAAGGGATAATCCTTGTAGGTATAGGGACTAAGGCTTTAGCTACATCAACTAAAATTTGGCAGGTCTTTCAAGCACTTGGTAACATTGCCTTTTCCTATACCTATTCCATGCTCCAGCTAGAAATTCAGGTTTTTAGATTTGACCATTTACTTAAAATGCTCTTTTTTGCTCATTTTTATTTGTTGAGAACACACTCTTTGAAATTTTTTGTGAAGGATACCCTGAAGTCGCCTCCACCAGAGAACAAGACAATGAAGAGAGTGAGCTTGTATGCCATTGGAGGAACTGCAATGTTTTACACTTCTATAGGATGATTTGGTTATGCAGCTTTTGGAAGTGATGTTCCTGGAAATATTCTTGCAGGATTTTATGAACCATTTTGGCTTGTCTACGTTGCTAACCTTGCTGTCATCATACATCTAATTGTAGGCTATGAGGTCTCTCTCTCTCTCTCTCTCTCTCTCTCTCTTTCTGTTGCCGTGATTGAATTCCAATTGAGGCTTGAATTCATAATCTCACTGCTAGCCTAAAAAACGAGCTCAGTACCACTATCAAAGTTCATTAGTATGTGATTTTTTTAGTAAAATTAGCTTCAACTAAGACTTGAACTCAAGATCTCACAGTTCTGGAGGCAGTGCAGGAGTCGAGTCTGAGCACATAGTATATGATTATTAATTATCATAAATTTTTTCTCCTTTTCTGCTCAGGTGTTTGCCGAGCCAATTTTTGCCATAAATGAGAGATGGGTAGCAACAAGATGGCCAAATTCTTTCATAAATAATATATACATGATAAGGTTGCCATGGATTCACAGCTATGGACTTCCTTTTACACCAAGCAGGCTTTTGCCACGGACTGCTTTTGTTCTTCTTACTACTCTTCTAGCAATGATGTTCCCATTCTTCAATGCGATTCTTGGTCTTCTTGGTTCCATTTCTTTCTGGCCATTAACAGTCTACTTCCCATTGAACATGTACATGGCTCAAGCAAAGATCAGAAGAGGAAGCTCTACTTGGATAATATTTCAGGCTCTGAGCTCGGTGTCTTTGATTTTCACTCTTGTTTCTGCTATTGGTTCTGTTGCCGATATAGTACAGCGTCTTAAGCAGGCAAAGCTTTTCCATTTTGACCTGTAGGGAGATGCGAGAAAAACTTACTTAAACTTACTTAGATGCGTTCTATTATAGACTATAGAATTAAGACATATTTTGCCTTGAATTTATGATGGACTGAATTTATACAACAATTTTTTTTATTTTTTTTAAATTAAATTGTGCTACGATTTTAAATTTTAATCTTGTATATTACGGAAAGGTATTTGTCTATTAACTTTTACTAATTCAATATAGCTTGAATATCAAAATTAAGTTGACAAGTGATTATTAGTTGATGGTGTTTTCTCTCTTACGGCCGATCCTTCTGTTTCTTCTTCCACCTGAACAAGTCTCTCTTCGTCTTCTACAATTCTTACTTCTTCTTAATATTTTCCATTATTATAATGTTTTTAATATCAAATTGGCTCTCATCAGTGTCCTCAGCATGTTTTTTATTCTAATGGTGTTGCTTACCTCAATCTCCTCTATTTTTCATGGATATGCAAGTTGATTGTGTACGTTGTTCTTTCCTAGTTATATGCTACCAGTTCCCCAGACCCTAACAGGCATTACGTTTGGATACCCAAAACCGCTATAATAAACAAAAATATTATTTTAAATATTGTTAAAAAAATTAATTTAAAAAATTAATTTAATTATTTTAATATTATTATAACAAAAATTTATCAAATTTAATTTTAATTTTTTTTAATATTTTCTAATTTATACATTTAAAAAAATAATTTTCTTTAATAACAATTTCAACAATAATATCAAATAAACTCTTAAATATGTTTTATAATACATGACGGTTAAATTCGATTCAATCTAACCAATTCAATATGAAAACCTGAAAATTAAGCCAATTCAATTGCTGTTTTGAATTACCCCTAAAAATCAAAATTTGTAAAATTGATCAAAACTCGATGTATTCGATTGTGGATCACACACAGAGAGGGGGTTTCAGTTTTTTTTTTTTAAACTAATTTTTATGCAAAATAATATAGTTGATAATTTTTTTTAACTTCTTGAACATATTCGTTTCTCAAAAGTAATTCTAAGCCTTTATTATTAATTAAATATTTAAATGACATATTTCTAATATATAAATTAATGTATTAAAATTAATTTCTAAAGAAATAATATTATTAGTTTAAATAAATTTAATATTAAAAATTAATATACTACTATTAATATAGGAAAAATTATTAATTATATAATGTAAATCATACATATATATATATATGTCATTTTTTAATATATATAATTTTATTAGTAATATAAAATTATCACTGATAAAAATTATAAAATTATTATATTATATAAATAAAAATATGACTAAATAAAGAAAAATATAAATTAAAATGTATTAAATAGCGTTTATATAGCCATACATAAAATAATAACAAATTAAAAAGTTATAAAACATGCATGTCTGAGTATGTGTATATAGATGATAAATTCATAAATTGACTAAAATTTCTTTATACATATTACATTATTATAAAAAAAAATTAATTAACATAAATTTAAATTTAAATTTAATCCTATTATTATTATTATGTCCAAATACAAAAACAATTGAAATTAGATTAAGAAAAATTTAAAAAATAAAAATAAAATGTAGAATAATAATTTTACAACTCTCAAATGGTTTTATTACAAGAGGCAACATACCTGGCTTAACTCCACCCTAAAAGTTAGTTTAACGGCAAAAGATTTCCTCAAATTTTATGCATAGTATAAATATTTTTTCCCAAATTAATATGAGACAACATCCACAAGAATATAGGCTTCATATTTGGTTAAAATTTTATTATTTAAAATTTAAATTTATCATAATTGAGTAAAGCTTTTTCTTTATTTTCTTTCGATGTTTATTAAAAATTTGTTTGGCATTATTGTTGGAATAGGCGTGGAGAAAATAAATTTTTTAAATATATTAGCTAGAAAGTATTAAAAAATAACTTAAAATTAAATTTGATAAGTTTTAGTCATAATAACACTAAAATAATAAAATAATTTTTTTCAAAATATTTTTTCCATCGATATCTAAAATGGTATCTTTATTCAGAAAAATAATTTCGGCTTTCCAAATGTAATATTAAACAGGCACTATATATAATGAGAAAGATGATGTATATAAAAATAAATTAAAATTTATAAGTTATACTTAAATATTTTGCTGTAAAAAAAAATCATTTTAATAATATTTTTTTATTCTTTTTAATGTTAAAAATGAGGAATCCATTAAAATATTTGTTTGCAATTTTTTAATGATTTTTCTGAACTCTTACAATTGGTCTAGAAATGCAAATTGAAATAAATTTTAAATTTAAATGATTAATTTCACACCTAATATAATATGGATAAATTATTATTATACCATTTAAAAGAAAATATTTATAGCATTTTCAAGAAAGTTTTTATAACATTTTCAATAAAATATTTATAATATTTTTTCTTATATATATATTTGAAAAGTTATAATAATTAAAAATTCTTTTATAATAATTAAAAGTTTTAATTTGTTTATTAATTGGACCTTTTAAAAATGTTAACATGATTATTATATTCATATATTAATTTATAAATTATATAAAATCATTTGTATTGCAAATGAAAAGCGAAATATTTATATTAAAATAATTATATTTTAAATTAAAATTAAAATTTTGAAAATTTCAATTAAATCTGTAATTAGTTCTTGGAAAATTAAACATTGAAAGAAAAGTTCTCCAACCATCAAGCCTAGTCACCCGCCTTCTCTTCAAACACTGATCCAGTGATTACTCTATGTTTGTTACAGAAAAAAAATTAAGGATAAGAAAATGAATCTAATCAATAATATAACCTTAAATACATTCAATGGAGGAAATGCATATTACGTCAAAGTACATTTCCTTCCACTCTTCCATTTTCCCAACCAAACACTTCCCTTACTCATTCACTCTCTCTGCTAATCAGCAATTTCTTGAAAACCACATAAATCAATTCCTGCTTATTCCATATCCTTCAAATGCCTCCTTTTTGATGAAGCAATTTACTAACAAAATGATATGATTTCGAGAGATGGGAATTGAAGAATGATTTGATCCCCACAAGTTCTTTGTTTGTTATTATTATTGTTATTGTTTTCACATGGGTTTCTTTGCTTTCAGAAACAATTTTTTGCAAGTTGATTTCCTGTGGTTTGATGAATTTTGATGCTAAGTAGGTGAAGGTGTAATTTTTTTTTTTTTTTTGGGGGGGGGGGGGGTAATATTTATTTTTTACACAACAAAATTTAAATGTTTAAAGAATTTATTTTCAGTTTTTTTTTTTTTTTTTTATTGAAATTTGGCAGCCAGCCCAACCGAACCACTGCCATCATTCTGTACCGATAAATGGTAATAAATGCTAGATTGCTGCATGAGATCCCGAGTTTAATTTCTACAGAATTTTCCTTTGCTGTTATTGGACGTTTGGCTTTAAGTATACCAAGAACTGCCTCTTTAAACATTTTCAGTACTTCCTAACTAAAATCTCCCATAATATATAGCTTAGTTTCTTTTTCTTCACACCATATCTCTCTTCTCTTTGTGAGATTGTTGAAAGGAAATGGAATTGGATGGAGGAGATGACGGACGCATCAGAACAGGTTCTTCTTCTTCTTCTTCTTCTTCTTCTTCTTCTTTTAATAATGCTTTAGCTTGCTTTGTCAAATAGTTAGTGTACATTTGGTTAGAAGCCACAGAGAAACATGAGAGAGAATTTTCTTGGAAAAATGAGAAATAAGTTTTTCTTAGAAAGATGAAACAAAATAATTCTTAGGCTTGGTTAGATTTTGCATCCCAAACAAGATGAGTCAATCAAATTTCATTTAATCTTTAGGAGGGGAAAAAAAAAAGAAGATTCAGCACACAAGTTTTATGCTGCATGTAAAGCATTTTGTAATTTGCTGTGTACACATTTTATTATAGGAACCTTGGCAACTGCAATAGCCCATGCTTTTACTGCAGTTGTTGGTGCTGGAATATTAGCATTGCCCTGGAGTGTGGCTCAACTGGGTTGGATCCTTGGTCCCTTTGTTCTTGTCTTCTTTGCCATTATAACATATTATACGGCAATCCTTCAATGTGACTGCTACAGAACTCCTGACCCTGTCCATGGAAGAAGAAACTACACTTATATTGATGCTGTGAGAAACATTTTAGGTGAATTTCCTATTTTCAATCTTTTAGTGTGATCTTTTAATTTTCCACTCACCCCACTTTTAGCAAAGATTTGAACAGAAACTTCTTGATGCTGAAATGTCAACCAAATACAGTAGCATTCTCTTGGAAACTTGTTCTTTTCTTCTTCTTATTCCCCCCAAAAATAATAATAATCTCAATTTTTTTTATATGCAGGTCCAAGAAATAAACTTATGTGCGCTGTACTGCAGTATACACTACTATGGGGAACAATGATTGGCTACACTGTCACAACTGCCATTAGTGTAGCGTGAGTTTGCTTCGCAATAATTTACTAACATGAATCCAAGAAAAAAATGGGTCACATCATACATGTTGTCTCTTGGATTTGCAATCGATCGGTGTAGGATTAGAATTAGCATAGACTGAGAGGTTCAGGAATCAAATTTTTACATTTTCTTGGAATAGGATTATACATATGGAAGGAGAAAGTTATCCTACAGCATAGGCTTGATGAGCCTTCAAATTTATGGAAAAAAGAAAGCAAACAATTTACCAAGAAACCTCTTTGAATTATTAATGTATCAAACTCTAAATTTGTTCTTGATTATCTTATTTTTCACCCATTTTCTGGTTTTTCCTATAGGACTGTAAAAAGGACAATATGTTTTCATCTGAAGGGGCGAGAAGCAAAATGTGGTGTATCAGGAAATCTGTATATGGTTATATATGGAGGAATGCAAATATTTCTATCTCAATGTCCCAACTTGGAGAAAGTGGCTTTCCTTTCCGTTATTGCAGCTGTTACGTCATTTGCTTATGCACTTATTGCACTGTGTCTCTCTATTGGAAAACTTGCCTCAAACCATGAGTTTAAAGGAAGTCTCATGTTGGCTATGGCGGACACCAATGTTACACAAGCCACATCAACTAAAATTTGGCATGTCTTTCAAGCTTTTGGAAACATTGCTTTGGCATATACTTTCTCAATGCTGCTAATAGAAATTCAGGTTATTTAATTACTTCAATTTCAATCTAAATTGATATAATTTGTTTCCTGGTAAATCCGGCTACAATGAGTGAAAAGTGATTCATGATACTACATGGGAGGGTAGGGCAGCCTTACAACTGTTTTCCAGAGAGACTGTTTTCGTGGTTGGAAACTGTGACTTACAGGTCACAAATGGAATAACTTTACTGTCATATCTAAGCCACCCTCCTACTATTTGACTGTAATATTGCAAAAAAAAAAAAAAAGAGAAGAAGAAGACGAAGAAGAAGAAGAAGCTATTTCTGATTAATTTGTTCACTTCTAACAGCAGACACTCATCAACATTGGTGTAGGATACCTTGAAGCCACATCCACCAGAAAATAAGGTGATGAAGAGAGCAACCTTTTATGCCATTGGTGGAACAACATTGTTTTACATATCACTGGGATGCATGGGCTATGCTGCTTTTGGAAATGATATTCCTGGAAATATTCTTGCTGGATTTTATGAACCGTTTTGGCTTGTTGACATTGCCAACCTTTCTGTAGCCATACATTTAATTGGAGCTTATCAGGTTCTCTCTCTCTCTCTCTCTCTCTCTCTCATATGAGCATCACCTTGTAATAAAACCAGAACACATATATACTAGTTGAAACTTCACCTCTTCTGGATTGCTTATCAGGTTCTCTCTCTCTCTCTCTCTCTCTCTCTCTCTCTCTCTCTCTCACTCTCTCTCATATGAGCATCACCTTGTAATAAAACCAGAACACAT
The DNA here is from genome assembly GCF_030052815.1 of Hevea brasiliensis. Classification (NCBI taxonomy): domain Eukaryota; kingdom Viridiplantae; phylum Streptophyta; class Magnoliopsida; order Malpighiales; family Euphorbiaceae; genus Hevea; species Hevea brasiliensis. The sequence continues at coordinate 42,281,729 of NC_079508.1, read as the reverse complement.
ATATACTAGTTGAAACTTCACCTCTTCTGGATTTATATCATGCTGAATTCTTGAGTTTTAATTTAATTTTGCTTCATAAATACTCTCAGGTGTATGGGCAACCAATATTTGCAATAAATGAGAAGCTGCTTGCATCAAGATTACCAACATCATCCTTTACTACTATTTACACCATTAAATTGCCCCTGAAACAGAAACCTACCATAAGATTTGGCCTGCATAAGCTGTTTCTTCGCACCTTTTTCGTCATTCTAACGACTGCAATTGCAATGATGTTTCCATTTTTCAACGGAATTCTTGGTCTTCTGGGAGCTCTTTCTTTCTGGCCATTAACAGTCTACTTCCCATTAAGCATGTACATTGTGCAAACAAAGATCAAGAGAAGGAGCTGTCGTTGGATGATTTATCAAGCTTTGAGCTTGGTTTGTGTTATTGTGAGTCTCATCTCAGGTATAGGCTCAGTTGCAAGTATGTTAGAGAGTCTTAAGCGAGCAAAGCTTTTTCATATTGATTTATAGTTGCAATTCTATGGTTTTATTTGTATTAGTCTTTGTGATGGAACTTGTATTCAACTTTCAATTTCATTTTGCCTGATAATTTCAGCTATGAAAACTTTCATATATTCATTCTTTGTCATAATTGTTAAACATCTGAATTGGTAATTAAGTTCTCCATTATTACCATTCATTAGATTTCTCCATTTTTTTAATTAAGTTCTCCAATGCAATGCTCCAATTGCTGAAACTGGCATGTACCCAAACCAACCAAAAAGTCCAAAAGAAGGTCCATTCACTTCCTTTACATTCTCGTGCCAAGGTTCAATATCTCACAACTGACATATCCCAACTCATCCCGAAACAAGTGCACCATAAGATTCATCCTCAAGAGAATATACAGTACCTAGAGGAAGTGCAATAGGCTTCCTTGTTACAGGATTCATCCCTATCAGTCCCGCTTTCTTCGGTTTGTTACCAAGCAAAATTAGACCACTGCAAGTAGCTCAGGTTATACTCTCATATCTTGATCTTTCTCTCTTTGAATTCCATGAACTGAATGCTAAATTTTGGTCTCCCAGTTATGGTTGGTTGCCCAAAAATGGGAACAGCGGGATGATGGTGAGACAGTGGGATGATGGTTCCCTCTCATCATCTTGCCATACTGAAAGCTGCTCAGTTACATGAACAGCGAGACACTGCTTTGCATTACAGATTAATAATGTAAGTGTTTATTCAGATGATGAATGACAATTCTGCAATTATCACCAGCAATTACATCTCTAATAAAAAAGAAATATAACAATTAGACACTGTGAATCTACCTACAGGCTACAGCAAGCTATCTACGGATCCAGTCATTCCTAAAAGAAGATCGCTGATATATTTCAACATCTGTTGGTTTCAAACGCAAGGGTCTTAATCATCTAACATGTCAACCAAAGATTTTGGGGCTTCAAGAGAGATAACAAAGTGAAATTGCATAATACACATTCTTTATGATCATTAATGATTAAAGAAAAACTCGCACATTGATTTTATGAACAAATATATATATTTTTTCCCTGCGTAAATATAATTCTTTTTCAAGAAAGATGAAATTCCAAACATACAATCAAAATTAAAAGATAAGAAATGTAATGATATCCATTTCCAAGTGCTGATGACCCATGCCTTAATCTGACCAAGCTGATGGGCCATCCCTTAATATCCTAACACTAGATGGAAACAATCTATTTTTTTTTACAATAAATAACCAAATTAAATTTTACAATATAAAAATTTTGTTGAATGAAAATATAAAAATTAAGGGTAAACTATAGTTTAATTCCTGAGATTTGACAAAACATATAACTTAGTCATTATGTTTTCAAAATCAAGTAATTTAATCTCTAAAATTTATCAAAAACTATAACTTAGTCCATACCGTTAGAATTTTAGTTAAATTACTATTAATTTTAGTAAAAATGACTAAAACGCTATTAACTTTATTTTCAATTTGAAAAATAATTTAGCTCTTGAAATTTTATTTTATTAACAATTTAGTCCCTTAAATTTAGTTAAACATACAAATTAGTTCCTATAATTTTAAAACTAAGTAATTTAGTCTTTGCTATTTTAATAAATATATAAGTTAGTCCTTACAATTAGAATTACGGTTAATTTTCTATTAAATTTGGCATAAATATTAAAATGCTTTTATTTCTATTTTTAATATGAAAATAATTTAATCCTTAAAATTTTACTGTAATAACAATTTACTATAATAGATACCTAAAAGAGGATATCTATTAGATACATACAAGTATTGAAAGATATGTATGAAGGAGCAACTATTATTGTGCGCACAGTAGGAGGGGACACAAGTGTAACACCCATAATTTTTAAATTTATTATTTTTGGGTAATTATTGATATTTTATTTTATTTGAATTTTAGGAAATTATTTGAAATTTTCGGATTTTAAAAATCGGGTTCGATTTTCCAAAAAAAAAAACTTTGATGATTTTTAAAAATTAATTTAAAGACTACGTGGCAAAACTAAAAATATATTTGGAGTCTACAAATTTTTCTGAGTTTTGTAAAATTTTTTCAGAATTTTTGGGCCTCGTTTTTGGTCCCAAGGCAGAGTAAAAATTTAAAATTTTGTATCCTGAATCGAACCGGCCGAATCGAACCAGACCGGATCGGACTGACCGAATTGGGCCGGCTCCTTTTTCTTCTTCTTCTCCTCTTCCCGTGCGTGTTCTCCTTCCTCTCTCTCTCTCTCTCTCTCTCTCTCTCTCTCTCTCTCTCCCGTTTTCTCTCTCCTCCCACCTCCCCTCACAGGCTAGCTGCCTCCCTAGCCTCCCCACCTTGCCGGCGTGACTCCCCAGCCACCCCAGCTCCCTGGCCGCCGCCTGGAACGCCGGCAAACATCGCGCGAAGCGACGCGACGCGCAGCGCGCCTCTTCATCTTCCTGACCAAAATCCAGACGATTCGGTCACCATTTGGGCCGGGTCTTGTGTCAAACACCATCTACACCTCGAGAGCTTTCCATAGACACTAAGAATACCAAAATCCATAGAGCGGTTTGTCCAATTTTTGTCCGGGAAGTTTTAGCCCATTTTGAATTTTGGGCTAGATTTCTCGCAAACCGTAAACCCCACGAGAAAACTGAGAGTACCAGAGCGCTCCACTCGTCGAGAGCTTCACGGGAATATAAATTTCAAAATTTTTCGATACCGTTTTTCGGTGGGTCCCACGGAACTTCGTATTGTTTTTCCGAGCATTAAATGAGTTTAGAAAATTTCATAAAAATTTTATACTAACTCCCGTGTTGTGGGCTTCGTGTAGATATCTTCAATTTGCGGAAATTCGACAGTTGTCCGGGTTTGTGAATTTCCGGCCAGACAGACCGGCTACCGAAAAAGTCTCCAAATTGGATCGAGATTTTGGCTACCTTATCATTTTCAGACGTCCCGAGCGCGTCCCCAAGTCGGAATCGGCATAGGTAAACTCGAACCTTACTTTTTCATAATTTTCTAGTACTTAAATGGGATTAAAAATCCATAAAATATTCGTGGTAACTCAGAAAATTATAATTCTTTTTGCAATAGCCTAGTAATATTGCTAAGGACTGCGGGTTTAGAATTTTTAGAGTTTATTTGGGCAGCTTTTGCAAAAATGATCAATTATAAGGACTAAACTGTAAATTTACATATTGTGATTGAGGACTGTTTGGATGGGCCCAGGAGGGGCTGTGTGATGTGGTTGAGTTGTGAGTGTATGAATTGTGAATATAGAAGTGCGTTGTGAGCCCTTTTGTAGGTTGGGTAGGTCCTAGGTATAGGGGAGACTCTGCTGGATTTTCGGCAAGACTTAGGACGTATTTGGTCTTTTTCTTTATTTGTATTGAGTTAAATTTATTAAATGATTGTAATAAAATTGTCAAGTGAGCCGGGACAGCCTTCTTCCTCCGCCCAGCCGCCACAGTAACTGCTGTCAAGTCTGTGAGTAAAATATTAATTTTAATTGTAATTTCACTATTATTATATGTTCAAGCATGCCCATGCATCACATATATGTATATATCTATGTAGTTAAACTCTAGGCATGTTTTATGTTGCATTCACAACTGTTAAAGTGCCATGGATGTTGTTGTGGTAATTTGGAGCAGTGTGCGTGCATTGGCGTGCGTGTGGTGTGGTGTTGGCTATGGATAGGACGGGTAGTCATGGCTTGAGATCTTCGCTGGGACCCGGTCCTTCGGGGTAGTCATGGCTTGAGTTCTTCACTGGGGCCCCAATTTGGTTTATTAAGCGAAAGTCCGGCTTGAGTTCTTCGCTGGCACAGGTTGGATTTAAGAGAGCTGTATAGGGGATCAGCTCCCATATATTATTATTGATATTACTGGGTGTGTGAGTGCTCCAAATTACCTTTTTGCTGTGATGATGTGAAAATATTGCTGATGTTGCATTTCACTCTACAGGGTGCATTAGTTTTAGATAGTTATAGAGATTATGGTTAAAATTGATATTTTACTCTCTGAGTCGAATGCTCACTCATGTTCATTATTTTTCAGGCTACAGGAGGATTTTATTATGGTTAACCTGCTTTTCTCCTTCGCAGGTTGTTTATTAATATTTGTGTAATTTTAGTAACTCCTAGAATTTTCACATGTGTTAAAAGTATTTATTTGATTTGGGTCTGTAATATAATTATCATGTTGGACCTGTAAACGTATAATTATATGCATGTTTGATGGACTGGATGAGGGAGCTGAGCTCCCATTTATTTTTATGACATTGAGTATGTGGAGGGTGAGCTGAGCTCCCCAATTGAATATATATTTTGTTTACAGGTCGGGTGAGTCAAAAACTCCCTGTTGAAAGGTCCACTTTATGGCTGGACTCTGTCCAGTTGATTTCTTGAAATTGGGCCCAAATGGGCCTTAAAGTTGGGTTAAGGAATAGTTAGGCTTACTACGGGCCTCGGGGGCTTTAGGCTGGCCCTGGTCCTAGTGCTGGTCCAGCCCATAGATTGGGTCGTGACAACAAGAGATTTTCCGATCTCAATTGGATTACACCAAGGATTAGCCATAAGCCCTTACCTTTTTACATTAGTTTTAGATGAATTAACAAAACATATACAAGAGAGTATTCCTTGGTGCATGTTATTTGCGGATGATATTGTTCTGATAGATGAGACACGAGAAGGAGTCAATAGAAAGCTAGAGTTTTGGAGAAGTACTCTAGAGTCAAAGGGCTTTAAGTTAAGTAGAACGAAGACAGAATACATGCATTGCAAGTTCAGTGAAGGCCAAATTGGTGATAGGGAAGGAGTTAGTTTGAATGGAGTGGTACTGTTCCAAAGTAATCACTTTAAATATCTAAGCTCAGTCCTTCAAGTAAATGGGGGATGTGAGGAGGATGTTAGTCATAGGATTAAAGCCGGATGGTTGAAGTAGAGACGTGCCACGGAAGTTTTATGTGATCATAAAATTCCCAATAAGTTGAAAGGAAAATTTTACCGTATAGCCATATGACCGGCTATGTTATATGGTAGTGAGTGTTGGGCACTGAAAGAATCGTATCCGTCTAAGATAAGAGTTGCAGAGATGAGAATGTTAAGGTGGATGAGTGGCCATACTAGACTAGATAAAGTTTGTAATGAGAGTATTAGAGAAAAAGTAGGAATGGTGTAAATTGAAGATAAGTTGAGAGAAGGGAGATTGAGATAGTTTGGTCATGTGAAGCGTAGATATACGGAGGTTCCAGTTAGACAAGTAGAGCACATTAGGTTAGAGGATAGAAAGAAAAAAAGAGGTAGACCTAAATTGATTTGAAGGAGAGTAGTATAACGTGACCTAGAAGCATTACACATTTCTGAGGATTTAACCCAAAATCATTTAGAGTGGAGAAAGCGAATCTATATAGCCGACCCTAAATCTTTGGGATAAAGACTTAGTTGAGTTGAGTTGAGTTTAACAATTTGCGTCCATATTCATAATTTTTTAGATATAATAATAATAATAATAATAATAATAATAATAATAATAATAGAATTTTACAAAATTATAAGAGTTTATTTATAAATAGCTATAATATTTAAGGATCAATTTGTAAAATATATGAATGATTTTATAATTAACCAAAATTTTAAGGGCCTTAAAGTAATTAATTCATATTTTAATAATTTAAATTTTAATTTTTGTAATTTAATGGGGGCTCACGGTTTAAAAATACAGAGACAAAACTGTTATTAAAATAAAATTAAATGACTAAATTACTAAGAAAATAAGACTTTAGAGACTAAATTATTTTTTGATTGAAAATAAGTATAAAGACATTTTGGTCATTTTTACCAAAATTAATGGTAATTTTACGGAATTTTAATAATAGGAACTAAGTTGTAGGTTTTGTCAAATTTCACAGACTAAATTGTTTGGTTTTGAAAAATATATGAATTAAGTTATAAGTTTTGTTAAATTTCAGAGACTAAATTATAGTTTACCCAAGAATTAAATCTACCAAATTACCAAATGGACTTGACTAAATTTGATTAAGCTCAATTCGGTAATTTTTTTTTTCTAATCCCTTTCTCTCAATTAACAAAATATTAGTCAATAGTACAAAATACAATTCATGCTCATCATCTCAAATTTTCAGCAAGATAAGTCACTCAATAATCAAGATAAGTCACTCAATAATCACAAAACAAAGATTCTAATAAATTATAAATCAACCAATGTTATAAAAAAATTATTGAAATTTTACAATAGGATGTACAAATTCAATTGGAAACAAAAAGTTTCCAATTAGAAATATGCACTTCCCTAATTTCTTTCAATTACAAACCAATAAATAACCCCTAAATCTCAAATGATAGTTAAATACCCATCAATTTTCCATAAAATTACCTTCAAATTTTCCAATAGATTTCACCATCAATAATAGATGATAGAGGAGAACCTTTTCTGATAAGAAAGAAAAAGCAATTAAGGCAAGAAATGAGTGAAAAAGATGGATGAATTACATCCTTACCCGATAGGCCCTCGTAGTTGTAGATGTTAACACTCTCTTAATTAGGACCTTGTTAGCAACTTCTTGTGGAAGGAAAACGTTGTTAATCAAGCATAAATGGAAAAAAAAATGGAAAAGAAGAAACTGACAGAGAAGGGAGCAGAATCAATTGCAAATGAATTCAAACACAAATTGAAAAATGGTCCAAGAAAGAAAAAGGAAAAGAAAAAAAAATAGAGCAAGAGAGACGTTGTGGATGAATTTGTTGAAGTAGAAGAAGGAGGAGGAGGAGGAGGAGGAGGAGGGGAAAAGAGAAAGGAAAATAGTACGAAAATAGTACAATACACATACCATCCCCATCCTTGCAAGTATAAAAGAGGTATAGGTACTCATACCCATTCCTGTATTGTTCATTCCATCAATTATTATCATTAAAGCCTATGTGGAAAAGAATATTATTACCCATCAAATCAATGAGAAGAAAAGTCATTTGGAGAAGCAAAGAGCCACAAGAAGATGCTTTCTTAACACGTGAATGAGAAGGAGAACAACCAAAAGAAATGAAGAAATTGTTCCACAAGAGGGAGGAGAAGATCAAAATGTCAATCCCTTGAATTAAACAACATCGTTTTATGTTAATGGCGTGTCTATAGGAATGGGTAATGTTAAGCGGTACGTTTAGTGAGAAATTTTGCATATAGGGCACTATTAGAGAACAAAAGTTGGAAGGATTTACAAATTTACCAAAAATTTCTATTGTGTTATCAATAGTGGAATCTTGAAAAGAAAATAATGAGATATGATGTATGTGCCACTGCATACAATGCTTCACTCCAAAAAAGAATTCAACAACTTTGCTTCTGAAGTAAACATTTAACCCTCTCAATCAAATTTCTATTCATTCTTTCTACTACACCACTCAACTGAGGAATTTTTGGAGGAGTTTTCTGATATCTGATTTCTTGTGACCTGCAATACTCATCAAATGTTCTAGCATACTCACCACCACTATCAGTACAGATACATTTTAACTTATTTCCTATATGCCTCTCAACTAAAGCCGGAAATTGTTTTAACACATCAAGAACTTAGTCTATTATTTTCAAGTCATAGACCCAAAGCTTTCTTGAATGATCATCAATAAAGGTGACAAAGTATAAAGCACCACAAAAGGATCACAAACATCTGAGTGAATCTGGTCTCCTTATAGGATAATGACTCTAAAATGAAACTCTGCTATGCTTTCTTACCAAACAATAATCACATTTCTTCAACTTAAAGTCTACTTCCACAAAGTAAGTTCTTCTTTGCCAAGTAGTCAAGTCATTTCTCATTCACGTGACGAAGTCTCATTTGCCATAATTCACTTGAACTTGCATTCTCTGCCATATTTATAGTGCTATTAGAAATTGAAGCTTGCAAGATATACAGATTATAATATTTCTTTCCTTGTGCCACAACTAAGGAGTTTTTTGTGAGTTTCCATTTACTTTCACCATGATATTTAAGTAGCCCTCATCATCAAGTTTTCAAGCAAAGATCAAATTCAAGCGAACATCTAGGGCATGTCTGACATCTTTGAGCATTAACTTCATTCTATTGCTAATATCCAAATAAATATCTCCAATACCAATAACCTGTGACAATTCATAATTACCCATCCTTAATGTACCAAAACTACTAGAAGTATAGGAATTGAAAAATTCCTTTTTTGGCATGACATGATGTGGAGCGCCACTATCAACCAACCAAGTAGTCTCATTGCATGTTAAATTGACTATATCCTCATCATAGAAAATAGTCAGATCTTTGAAGCAGTAGCATCAACTAGATTGCACTGTTCTTGATCTTTCCTTACTTGTGTAGCGTTATCACCCTTATTTTCCTTCTTCCATTTGAAGCAATTTTTTTATATATGACTTGGCTTGCCATAATAATAACACTGAACATTCTTGTTTCTTGACCTTGACTTACTCTTGCTTTTATCTTTATCTTTTTAAGCTTTCTACTTATTCGTCTCCTTATTCTCAGTGATCAAAACCTCTATTTATAACGAAGAACCTTATGATCTTCTTCTCATTTCTCCATTAAACACACCTCCCTAAGCAACTTCGAAGGAGACAACACCATTAGGGGCTAACTTAGTGAGTGAGACTATAAAGGTCTTCCAAGAGTTAGGTAGAGTATTTAGTAACCAAATCCTCATCATCAAATTTGATACCCATGCTAGAAAATTGATCTACAGGTCCATGAAATTTATTCAAGCAGTCAGCTACATAATTCCCTTCTCTGGATTTTAGCTATGTCATTTTCTTCAGCAAAAATAACTTATTATTACCACTCTTCAAAGCACACAACAACTCAAGCTTCTCCCATGGTGTTCTTGCATATCTTTCATTACTAATATGATTGCAAACGTTGTCATCAATAAATTTCTAATGTACCCACATACTTGCTCATGCTCAAACTCCCAATCTTCATAACTTTTAGATTCAAGCTTTTAAGTAGCAAATACGAAAAAAAATGCAACGGATTCAAAAATAGTAAATCTTTCATTTTGTTCATCCAAAGGTGATAATTTGTGCCATTCAAATAAATCATTTCTCATATTTCTTTCCATCATTCAAGTAGTCAAGTTAATAAGGAAAACAACAAGGCTCTGATACTATTTTTGTTAGAGTTTCACAATGCGGAATCAACAAAATAACCCTTAATAATTCGAATATTAAATTATCAATAAACCTAGCACCAAATTATTACAATCCAAGCAAGAAAAAATAACTTAAACACATACAAAAGCAAGCACACCAAAAAAGATTTGAATTTTTTACGTGTAAAACCTCTCCAAATTAAAGAGGAAAAATCACAGGACTTTTGGAGTCCCCCTCAAATTTTTACTATCAATAAAACAAGGTTACAAACATCTTTTAAACGTCTCACAAAAGATTCACCAAATAATCTCAACAACAAAGAGATTAATCACAAGAAAAACAGAAAATAAAAAGTAGAATTATACCAAAACAGAGTATAAAATTTGTGGACCAAGTAACTAATTTAGAAGTTTTCAATTCTGATCTCCGCCGTACAAACTCTAGAACAAGATGTCCGGAACATGCAAGCAAAATTTGAACACTATTCAACGGTTAACGAACTCCCAGAGTCCAAAAGAGTGAATATGGTAGAATTTTCCTCTCTCAAACCTATGGGTGAGCATTCGGTTCGAACCGAATTGAATCGAACCGAATTAAATTATAAAAACCAAAATTTAAATTTTAGAAATCGAACCGAATCGAAATGGGTGAAAAATCAAAACGAATCGAACTGCTATATTTTGATTCGGTTCGGTTTAAATCGATCGATTTTGATTTTTGATTGATTTTTTAATTTAGACTTGATTTTCAAGTTATTTGGTCTAATTTTGACTTTGGTTTGAACTTAATAACCATTAATCAATGAAATTAAACAATTAATATATATATAAAATTAAATATAATTCATAAATTTCCCATAAAAATAAATCAATTCAAAAATTGATTCGGTTTGATTTGATTTGATCTGAATATATAAATTACTATTCAGTTTGATTCGATTTAATCGATTTTTTTTCTCTTCAAAACTAAATCGAACCAAAATAATTGAAATTTTTATAATGTAAAACCAAACTGAACTGATTGAATTTTAAAACTGAATCAATTAAATTGAATTAATTCGATTCGGTTCGATTTTTCAATTTAAACCGAATTCTGCTCGGCCCTAGTCAAACCTCTTTGTCATCTTTTCTCTGTCATCTTCTCAATATAAAATTTAAAGCCACTCCAAATTAATTACACCAAGGGATTCACAATGCATATTAATTTCTTCTACAAATCTATTTAACTTTTTTTAATTTGTCCCACATTGGTGGGAATGAAACCCAACATATAGTACTATAAATTAGTCCATTATTAGTATTTCAGCATGGTTAATTTTTTTTCATTTATTTTTTTATATTTATTTATTTAATTTTGATTAAAGTTTAGAGATAATTGTTTAATTAAGAAAAATTTTAATATTGTTGAATAGAAGCCCTTCAATAATATGATTAATTTCTAAATAAACATGATTTGCTTTTTTTTTTTTTTTAAAGAGTTACATTTGAGTTAAAACTTACAATTTCAAAATATTCAATTTTAGCATTGTAAATTGTAATTCCTGAAAATTGGGAAAATGAGAGCAAATTTGTCTCCAACATACACCAAATATCACCCTCTTAATCTAGCATTTTTTTTAAAGGAATATCTTCATTTATTATTTTTTAAATATGTGATGAATCTTGATTCGAGAGTTCTTGACTGCACAATTCATGAAAAATATAACTAAAAAAAAAAAAAAAATCACATTTCTTATTTCTCATTTGGGCTGTTGAAGAAGAATATCATCAGGATGAAACTTGTGCGCCCAAATCTTCCTAAGAACCAGAGCAGAGCCCATGTCCCAACACAATCAGCAATCCTTCTCTCTCTCTCGAACCTGAACTTGAAATTCCGCGTCTCTTTCCGTCTCCTTTCTAGTTGTCAGTTTTTGATTTTGAATAAAGTCCAATTTTCTCCTGGACGAATTTAATTTAGTTTAATTTTAATTTTTAATTTAATTTAATTTAAAAATTTTAATTTAATTTAATTTAACTTAATTTAAGAAAGGTGTAATTCATTTATTATTTTAATAATTTTTTTTAATTTTTTAAATATTTTTAAAATTAATTATTTTTTAATATTAATTACTTAATTAATTATTTTTAATTTTAATTAATTAATTATAATTAATTATTTTTATATTTTACTTTTTTAATATTAACTAATAACATGAAAATAAAAAAAATAATATTTTTATATTTTTAATTAATTAAAATTTTAATTAATTATATAAAAATGTAAAGATTTTTTTTTTATATTTTTAGTTTAATTAATAATATTAAATAAAAAATAATTAAATATTAAAAAATAATACAGATTAATTAATTAGAATTAAATTAAAAATTAAAAATTTATTAAATTAAACTTCTTAATAAGTACGGTGGTCAAATTGAGTTTTATTTATTTATTTATTTTTGTTTTGCCTTTTGCGAGCAATTAGACAGCATAACAATACAAACTCCGCCTATTCTGCTTGCTCTCACTCTCTCTCTCTCTCTCTCTCTCTCCAATTTCATCTTCTGGGTAAGTGTGATTCGCTCTATTTCTCTCTCTCTCTCTGCAACTGCTTTTGCTTTTCTGGGGTTATTCAAGGGACAATGTAAAATCCATGGTCCTCTGTTGCAGATATATTGTGGAAAGTGGAGGAAATGGCAGGAGGAGATGGCCAGAACATCACCCGAGTTCTCTTTTGTGGGCCACATTTTCCTGCTTCGCATATTTACACTAAGGAATACTTGCAAAACTACCCTTTTATCCAGGTATTTTTCTTTTCTGCATAAAACTGTGATTTAGCACCAACTCAAAACAGGCATCCAAGAAAAACCCAGAAAGTATTAAGCTCTTGTATTGCAAACTCCTGTAGGTTGATGATGTTCCTCTCAGTGATGTGCCTGATGTTATAGAGAAGTATGACATCTGTGTTTCCAAAACTATGCGGCTTGATTCTAATTGTATATCTCGTGCTACTCACATGAAGCTTATAATGCAGTTTGGTGTTGGCCTAGATGGTAATTGTCAATTTGTTAATTTATATTGATAATGTTGAGATTTTGGCTTGGCATGTGCTTGAATGGGAATTTATTTTGACTAATGAAATTGATTGTGTTCCAAAAATTTGTGTCTTAAAGGTATTGATGTTGATGCTGCTACAAGGTGCGGAATCAAAGTTGCTAGAATTCCAGGTCACAATACAGGAAATGCAGCATCATGTGCTGAAATGGCTATATATTTTATGTTGGGCCTTCTCCGTAAGCAGGTTAGTTTGTTTAATCTGGTAAAGTGTAAAAATTAAAAGTTACTTTGTGCCTGTTATGTGACTGTCTGCCAAGATCAATTAGAACACAATATGTGGTCCAGTAGGCATCTTTTTCTGTTGAACTTTGTAAATGATGAAAATTGTACAATGCCAATTGACAGAAAATGGAAAAGATTTATAAAATGTTTTATTGTTCCATTCACAGCTATGGTCATCAGATTCTAAGCACTGGAATCTCATGCTTCGGCCTGTCCCTTCCTAATTTGGATTATATTTCTAGAATGATAGGCTTCTACTGATCTTGGAAATAATTTGGTGGATCCTGGCCAATGCTAGGGGACTCTGATTTAATCTTCTGTGGAAATTCATATATTATAATGAATTATTCTGGTTATTATAATGGAATTCTATTGGAAGTTGATGCTTAGCCTTTGCTGTAGTTTCATTTGCCATTTCATAATAAATTTCTTGAACAATAGCCGTTATCCTCTCTCAAATTTCTACAAGGTGAGAGCACGAGCTTTGGCATGAATGAAGTATCTATCATTTAGCATGCATTTATTTTGATATAATTAAGTTTCCCTTGTATGCATCAAAATATTTCTTCTTACCTTGTCATTCTGGTTTCATCCCTACTAGGAGGTAACTTTCTTGATATGTATGCTTGTCAGCTCCAGGTTTGCCCATTTGTTTGTCAATCACTGTTTTCCTATAAGTAGATTTTTACTTTGGTTGGGTTGGCTTTTGTCCATTGTTTATGTATGGATCTTGCCAATGTTCTTTTACGTGCACTTCCAGTATGCCATCATTATTTCAGTTTGCTTTGTTTTCCTAGTTTCCATATGAACTTATTATATCGTCATACTAATTTGTGTTATGATTGCAGAATGAGATGCAATTTTCTGTAAAGCAGAAAAAGCTTGGAGTTCCAGTTGGTCAAACCCTACTTGGCAAGACAGTCAGTACAAATTTTCCATATCTGTTTTGCTGGAATAATTCTCTTTTGATACGTCTGTCATACCTTTACCTGAATATTGATTGATGCATTCCTTTCTTTTTTTCCTTTCACTAACAATGTACAATTCTATATGGCAAGTGAATGAGTAAGTTCTAATAAAGTCCCTGATGCATTGATGCCTTGGAGGACCTAGAGAGTTAGAGTAACCTCATTGCAATTTACTAGCAGACAAATAAAACTAGGAATCAACTCAGGAACACTGGGAGTAAAATTTTCTCTGCAAATCAAGCCTGAAGAGTGAGTGAGTGAGAGAGGCTTAACGAGTTGATTTTCTTTTCTTGGATTAAATAGTAGTCCAAATCTAGATTTTGTCCTTCATATTTTAAGGAACATAATGTATGCTCCAGGAAAAGGGATTACTCTTCCCTAACCATGGTCACCTAAATATAGGAGGCTTTACAAATGCAAATTAGGCTAGATCCCCTGATGATAGGTCTACATTTGGTTATTGCTTATGGGTGGGAATTTGGTTACTTGTAGGAGTAAAAATCAGACTGTGGTAACAAGATCAAATGCGGAGGCTGAGTATAAAGCAGTGGCCTAGGGCAAGCATGCATTGTTATGGCTTTAGAAATTAATGGATGAATTAAGGTTAGAACGGAGAAACCTGTCTTTATACTATGATAGAAGGCTGTCATTAGTGTTGCTCACAGTGTAGTTCAGCATGACAGCAGTGAGATTGATCGACAATTCATCTAGGAAAACATAAATTGTGGGATTTCGGATATTTCTCATGTGTCTTCATAAAACCAGCTAGCTGATGTTTTCACTAAAGAACTTGGTAGTAAGTACTTTCATGTTTTGGTTTGCAAGATGGACATGCGAATATCTATGCACCATCTTGAGGGGAGGAGTGTTGACAGTTGTTTAATATTAGGACTTGTAGCTTACATGAGGTGTATTCCTATATTTTGTCTACTTTATAGCCTACTTTATAACTGTTATTACTGTATAGTTATCTTTCCTATTTTAGAATTCTAGTATATATAGGCAAGGCTGTAAATCACAGAAATATAGAGAGTTATTTTTCTCTTCCCTTGCTTTCTCTTATCTCTATTGTTTTTTTTCTTTTTCTTATTTACAACAAGAACAATTTATCTACATGAACTTTAAATTACACAAGCTAGGTTTACTTCATTGAGCTGCATGAAAAAAAAGATTCATTCTTCAGCTATGTGATTGTTTTGTCTTTGGATTATTGGAGGAAATGTGGTAGTACAATTTACTCACTGCAATCTCAAACACGCTTTCTTTCTCTCTCATTTGTTTTGGATGGATTAGTGGTGGGAAAGGTGTTTGCAGATGTTGTCATACGTTAAACGGGTTTAGGACATACCAATTTCAGTTTACTCATTCTTACTCAATCTGTGTCATTATCGTACCAAAGTTTATTGTTTGCTGGACTTATTTTTCTTATCAGAAGTTGCTCTGAATCATTATATATCTTATTTGTTACATGAGATAGTATAATCACTTTTCTTGTGTAGGTATATATATTGGGATTTGGAAACATAGGGATTGAATTGGCAAAGCGTTTAAGACCATTTGGTGTAAAAATCATTGCCACAAAACGGAGTTGGAAATCACATTTACATGTTTCTGATCAACCAAATGGTACAGAGCTATTCACTGTAATATAGCAAATTCATTTCTGAAGGCATTTCATTAAATTATTTCATATCTTCAGGGCTCCCCATTCAGGATGGTGTCATTGATGATTTGGTTGATGAAAAGGGTAGTCATGGAGATATTTATGAGTTTGCTAGCAATGCTGATATAGTTGTATGTTGCTTGAGTATGAATAAAGAGACAGTAAGACTCTGCTTCGTTTGTTACTATTAGTTCATGTTGTTTGCAAGATATCCTTTTCACTCACCTTCACTTTGGCTGGCCAGTAGACATATAGTTTACTTATTTGAGCATGGTGCTATGAATTCTTGATAAAACACATTTATGGTAAGTGCATGGCAACAAAATATGTCCTGATCCTTATTGATAAAAAGCCTGCTTACATTTGATTATAATTGACAGTGGTTCTAATTTTATCTATCCATCTATCTATTATTTCCGTGTGTATTTGGACAAGTGAATGGATAAATATGATCCATGTAATTAACTCCATGTTGAAATCAGATATTTTGTAAGGGTGTTGTTTGTGTGTAATTGACAGCAAACAATTTTGGAGATTCCCTCTCTGTTTGTTTCATGGAAAATAACTTGCCTGTGGAAAATATTCTGAGAGAAACATTTTCTCATAAAATAATTTATCTTTTTGTTTTTTGGTTGAAATACTGATAAATAGTTGGAAATTAATATTTTAACTTTGCCTGTTTTACTTTATAATACTTTCTATGTGTCTATGCTCAATGATTCATCATCTAACCCACAATATTTGATATTTTAACTCTCAGGAAGGTATTGTAAACAAATCATTCATATCGTCAATGAGAAAGGTTTGTCATGCGTAATTTATGCGAGAAAGTCTTTTTTGTTTGTACTGTGTTCTTCTTCTTTCTAAAATTTGCATGCTCTTTTTTTTTTTTTCTCTTTTTTTCTCCAACTAAATTTGAATACTTTTTAAGAAGGAATAGCAGTAACAGAGAATATGTGGGATTGCCTTTA
Source organism: Hevea brasiliensis (assembly GCF_030052815.1). Taxonomy (NCBI): domain Eukaryota; kingdom Viridiplantae; phylum Streptophyta; class Magnoliopsida; order Malpighiales; family Euphorbiaceae; genus Hevea; species Hevea brasiliensis. Next base: position 42,265,164 of record NC_079508.1, on the reverse strand, counting down.
GCAAATGACTTATTTTTTAGGCGGTGATGTTTTTAAATACATGTTATTGTAATGATTTATGGGTCAACTTATTCAGTAGTATGCTATGATAGGCAAAGTTGGTGCACTATTTATGGCCATGGTTCATAGTTTGGAATTTTCTTTCTTGATATGTTTGGAATATTTGCTTATTGTTTGCAGGTTGTAACAATGATGTGGAAATGTCTATTTGCAACTAGAATTGAAACTTATATAACGTTTTCTTGGAAAATCCTATATTTCTTCTATTTATTTACTTAGATGTTGGAGGACTTGAGTAAGTTGCTCAGTTCTTTTCTTGGGGGTTTTTTGCTGGGCTTATTTGATCGTACACCTAGTACACGAAAAATGATGAAGTTACAGATGATAGTGAAAATAACTCGAGGCAATGGTTTCTGCTTTTTCTGCTATGTTGACTCTTTGGAATTCTTAAGCTACCTGGATCGGCACCATTAATCTTCTTCAACTCTTCTTTGTGTGATGTGAGCACAAAACTGTCTTTCTTGATTAGAATTTTGCAAGTATTAAATGTATGTAAATTATTGTATCTTTAGAATGCTCACTATATAATAGATGTAAGGTCCTTTCCACATATGTTTGGCAATGTTGAGGGTGACAACCAACATGAGATCCTATAATCATGCAGTCATGCTTGAATAAGGCACTGAAATATCCTTCCCTAAACTCTTATGAGAGTTAAGAATTAGGTCTGTCTTGCTTTTTAAATCTTCTTGGCTTTGCCTCATCTTTTGGAGAAGCTGTAAGTTGGTTAAAGTCTTAAAGGGAACTGGGCATTGGGCTGTGACAATAGAGTCAGATTTGCTTTCTTGTTCCAACCTGTTCAAGGGTCTGCTAAGTATAATTCTTATTTTGGTTTAATTGTTTCGGACTGTAGAGCTCTCCTCAAAGAGCTATCTATTGTAAATGTTTGCTTTGTTAAAAAATCAGCAAATTTGTCAGCTTATAGGTTAGCAAGGGCTGCTGTTTCTTTGTCTGATGAGGTAAAGTGGATCTCAACTCCTTAACTCTTCCTGTAAGATCTACACATGTTTGATTTGAGCAATTTATGAGTCTAGTTGGTTCCTGTTAATATACATATCTATATATATATATATTCTTGGCTTTGTGCTTGAAAACTTTTAGGGTTTGCCAAACTACAGAGATGCAGCAATATTCATGGCTTGCTTTAGGCTTTGAGCTCTCTTTTAAAAGGGAACCTGATACAGAATATTGCATGTATTTCTTGTTGCTCAAAAAGATTCACTGAATGATTCCATGTAGTTCAGATCACTTTTTTTTGTTCTAGATCCTATAGCCCTTATAAAATGCAAATTGCACTGATTTTTCCTGTTTGGAAATGGTGAAACTAGTACACCTTAAATTAGAACTGTGCGCCATATATTTTGAAGACATTAAGAGGCCCTTTGGGAGGGTGTGTGTTGGAGCCTGGTATTTCGTTTTAACTTGTAGGACGTAGGACAAGTAAAATTCAAGTTATTACTTATTGCAATGAAGTCCAAAATTTGCTTTAAATTCTTGATATGTTTTTACCATGATGAATGAGCAGCTATGTTCTTGGATAATTGATGCATGCAGATATCCTTATTATGTCTCCATATAGTTATTTTAAATACTTTCCATGCCTTGTTTCAGGGTGCCCTTTTGATAAATATTGCTCGAGGGGGTCTCCTAGACTATGAGGCTGTTTTGCAGTACCTTAAGTCTGGTCACTTGGGAGGCTTAGGCATTGATGTTGCTTGGACTGAGCCATTTGATCCAGATGATCCAATTCTAAAGTTCGACAATGTTCTAATCACTCCTCATGTTGCAGGTGTAACAGAACATTCTTATAGATCCATGGCTAAGGTATGAATCTTGAAATTTTCCTGAGTTTAAATTTAATAATGAATAACCTGGTTTTATTATTATGTTTTAGACATTGAATTCTGCAGATTTAGGAAAATTGAAACCGTTAATCCATTAGTAGGTCTCCAGTTCTAATATCACATTATTGGCCATCCTTTTTCTTTGCTGCTTGCTAGAGCTGTAATCTATCAAAGATGTAAATAGACCTGCAATTTTGGTCTTAAGGTTCACTGATTCTGAGGGCTGTGGAAATTCTTAGTTATTGAAGTTTAACCATAAGAAGGCGATACAAAAACATATTGTCAAGAAATGAGAAGTTCTGTTAAACAGTGGACAGACATGAGAGCATGCTTAAAGAGTATGGCTGTAGGTTTGATAGTTTTACCATTGAACAAAATGGCCAATTGCAATTCTGATTCTTTTGCTGCCTTTGAACATGTCTTTTAGATTAGATCATTCCTGCTGAGCATTACCTGTTTTCCTGTCTACAAAATACTGATTGCACATAGTTACAGGTTGTTGGAGATGTCGCCCTCCAACTTCATGCAGGTACTCCTTGGACAGGCATAGAGACTGTGAACTGATTCACTAGATAGCCTTTACGATTTGGATCTTTATTAAATGATCAGTGGATTCAATCTTCAATGTTAAGGCCCTTCTGAGATGTGCGCTTTGTAATGCTTCATAGGTAGGTCAACTATGGCCAGTGATTTTCATGCATTAAACCGTACTTAATGACATGGTTGGATTTGGTGTTTATGTTGTCTGTGATGTCTAGAGAAGAGCAATTTCATTGTAAAATTCTCTTCCCCCCAATTTTACAGTCTTAACAATGTTTATATTGTACATTAACATATTAAGCACAAATTACCTTTATTTCAAATCCTCACGTATCTTAGCATAACCTTGAAACCCTTGCTAAATAATTGATCAAAAGAACTTCTCACCGACATTCCATTCTATTCTATTAGTAAAAACTTTGATCAAAAGCCAATTCTGGTCCTCTTTCCAGGCACAAACATGTCAGATACCTTCTTCAAGTTCTTCCTTCCACATGTGAATCTTTAGGTGATAGCCAACTCATACTAAACTGCAGCAAGATGATCATGAAAATCCTCACGGCTCTATGAAGTTGGGAGTTTAGGGCTGCTGTTATTTGGGGAAATATAACTAATTCTAACTCAATTGATTTGAGTTGGATCACTTCAGGGAGGACTAGTCAGTTCTGAGTCCTGGAACAAGGCAGGAAATGGGGCAATCCAGCTTGAGGATTAGCACGTATACGAAGAACCCATCAATCTGGCATGTGACAGGTAGTAAAGAGATTAGTTCTGAGTCCTGGATTCTCACATCTTTTTTCCTCAGTTGGTCGAGCACATAATTGATGGATGCACTTGAAACCAAGTTCTTTCTTAAGAGGAACAAACTAACAAGCCCATCCAATAGACGTGATCAAAGGGCATGTCGACTTCTGCCACAAATGAGGATCATTTGCCTTGGTTGTAGCTTATAGCTTAATATCTTTGATTCATACGCCAGCATTTGGTGCATAAAACATCTGAAGTTTCGAACTGGTTAAATCTCCAGATCTTCCCAAGGGACACCCTAGTGAACTTAGGTCCCATTGCATACGTCTATTATTTACAGAGGACTATCCTTCTATACAATATACAAAGAAAATCCAGACTAGTTACTTGGTTTCTGTGAAATCTGCATCAATGACATCTCCATCATCTCCTTTTCCAGTTGATTTTGATGACCCAGTATCGCTTCCAGCTTTAGGTCCAGCACTAGCACTAGTCCGACTGTAAAGGACCTGCCCCAATTGCATGACTTCTTGGTTCAGGACAGCAATTGCATCTTTGATGACCTGGGTTGATCCATTTGAGATGGCATCCTTGAGGTCATTCAGTTTAGCCTCCACCTTCTCCTTGACAGAGACGGGTATTTTCTGTTCCAGCTCCTTCAGCTGCTTTTCAGTCTGGTAAACAAGACTGTCAGCCTGGTTCTTAGTGTCAATAGCTTCCCTCTTCTCTTTGTCCTCCTTCGCATATTTTTCTGCTTCCCTGATCATCCTTTCCACCTGCAATATTTATTTTTAAAAAAAAGTTATCCTCTCCTCTTTGTCATGGTGCTGCAAGGAACTTTTCTGTTGCAGTACATACCTCGGTACTAGGCAGGGTGCTAGCACCAGTTATGGTGATATCCTGCTTCTTTCCTGTTCCCTTGTCAATAGCCGTAACAGAGAGGATACCATTGGCATCAATATCAAACTTGACGTCAATCTGTGGAACTCCGCGTGGGGCCAGAGGGATACCTTCCAAGTGGAAGCTTCCAAGAAGTTTGTTGTCTCTTACAAGCTCTCTCTCCCCCTGGTAGACATTTATCTCAACACTTGTCTGTCCATCTGCAGCAGTGGAGAACACCTCTGTTTTGGAGGTTGGTATAGTTGTGTTCCGTGGGATTATCTTTGTCATCACACCGCCTATGGTTTCTAGCCCTAGAGAGAGCGGTGTCACATCTAAGAGCACAATGTTGCTTACTTCTCCAGTGAGAACAGCAGCCTGGGGTGCAAGTCAAATGTGATGCCAGAAGTTGAGGGCCTCAAATGACATAGTATTGTCATGAAAAGAAAGAAATAAAAACAGTTAGAAAAGCCGACCTGAACTGCAGCGCCAAGCGCAACAACTTCATCAGGATTCACTGTTACATTAGGTTCTTTTCCAGTCATTTTTCTCACCAAACCCTGAACAGCTGGTACACGTGTTGAACCACCAACAAGGATCACTTCATCTATATCTTGGAGGGAAAGCTTTGCATCTTTCAAGGCATTTTGAACTGGAGCCCTAAGCCTTCAAAACAACAGACTGCAGACATTACTACTGAGCTTAAAACAAACTCTAGAATTTCTTGTCTTTATTAGATATTTCAACTTCCCTTGCCCTCTCCAGGGCAAAAAGATAACCTACCTATCCAACAAATCTTCGCACAACTCTTCAAATTTGGCTCTTGTCAAGGCGACATCAATGTGTTTAGGGCCATCTGCAGTAGCAGTAATGAAAGGTAAACTGGCAAAACAGCAAAAATTTATCAGTACTGAAACAAAAGAGAAAGACAGCAGGCAAAAGATTAAGCTACAAACGTGATATTGGTCTGAGTCAAAGATGACAACTCAATCTTTGCTTTCTCGGCTGCCTCTGTTAGACGCTGAAGAGCTTGTTTATCTTTCAGAAGATCCACATCTTCATCTCTCTTAAAGCTTTCAGCAAGCCAATCCACAATTCTCTGTTTAAACGACAAGAATCACAATTGTTATTTCCTACCAAGAAAATAAAATAAAGAAAACGAATACAAATTTCTTACCTTGTCAAAGTCATCACCCCCTAAATGCGTATCGCCTGAGGTGGAAAGTACTTCAAATACTCCATCTCCAACCTCAAGGACTGTAGAAAGAAAATATAACTTGAACTGGATTAGTGTTGTTTATAGCTTATCATGCATAATTTTTATGCAAACCATGTTTCTTAGTGAAGTGTGTGGTGTTTCAAGCACCGAGTCACTTTCTTAGTGATAAACTATGCATTACTTGTCAGACGATCGTCTTTGATGAATGGATGTATATATTTGATTATCAGAGAAATTTGGATACCCGAAACATCGAAAGTGCCACCACCAAGGTCAAATACTAAAATGGTTTCATTATTCTTCTTCTCAAAGCCATAAGCCAAAGCTGCAGCAGTAGGTTCATTGATGATCCGAAGAGCTTCTAAACCAGCAATATAAGCAGCATCCTTTGTCGCCGTCCGTTGGGAATCATTGAAATAAGCTGGAACTGTAATCACAGCTTTACATACTTTGTCATTTAAGAACTTTGATGCATCTTCTCCTAGCTTTCTCAGAACCTGTTTCACTATAATATTCAATCAAGTTGAAGTTCAAGCTCATTATATATCATATTTACTCCTAATAGCAAAAATTTCTTCAACTTTTTAATATACATATATTTTTTCAATTTTTTCAAGAATTTTAAACCTGATCAATTTAGCATCAGAACTTACGGATTGATGAAGCTTATTTTTAAATGCCAAAACTACTTAAAACAACAAGCAAAACTGATAATTATACCAGAGCGGAGATTTCCTCCGGCGAGAATTGCTTCCCGACGGCAGGGCAGTTGAGCTTGACATTCCCATTCTTATCCCTGACCACCTTATAGGAGACCTGCTTAGCCTCTTCCTGCACCTCCTCGTACTTCCTCCCAATGAACCTCTTCACAGAGAAATAAGTGTTCTCTGGGTTCATTATGGCTTGCCTCTTTGCTATTTGCCCAACCAGCCTATCCCCCCTCTTTGTAAACGCCACCACCGACGGCGTCGTTCTTTGCCCTTCCGAGTTCGTCACTATAACTGGTTTCCCACCCTCGTTCGCCGCTACCGCAGAATTCGTCGTTCCCAAGTCGATCCCCACCACTTTCTCGCACCTGATCACTATCATGGGCCTTGTTCTCACTCCCAACTTCACCATTTCCCGTTGTTGAAAATTTTGGCTTTTTCCCAAGAAGACGCTTCGCCAAGAATGGTGGCAGTAGCTTCTGTTTGGCTTCTCGGAAAAACAGGGACTACCAGGAATTCCCACAAGGTGGCTCCGGGAAAAGCATGCCATAGTCGTCTTTGTTATCTTTGAGAACTTGTTCTCTGCTGTGGAAAGGACTTAAAAGGAAGGTTCATCTGCAGGAGCCATTAGAGAGAGGTGAAGAGCAAAGTAGATGCTTCCATTGCATGTTCCTGCAAATTCCAGAAGGTAGTGGAGGAGGAGATGCTGGGCCATGCACAGTAACTTTCATGGGCTGCCTGGCTTCATCACAAGAGGCTACTAAGAAACAAGCATGGCATTGGCCTTGACCCAAGATATATATATATATATATATATATATATATATATATATATATATATATATATAGGACTATTATACAGTCATGAGTTTAATAATCATTAAATTAAATATTTATTTATAGATTCGTATACTCATAAATAGTGTAAAAATTTGATATAAATATTTAATCTAATGATTATAAAATTTACTTTTATATGAGATCGAATTTATAATAGATATATTTTTTTAAATTAGTTATAATTTCTTTTGGATTTATAAAAAAATGTGAGGAGGAACTCAAAATTATAACTCTTTCTCAATTAAAATGTGTATTTTACTATTAAATTAATTTTGTGGGTGCATAAATTAGTTATAATCAGTCATAGCTAATGAATTGATCATAATTAAAATTTTGATCAAATTTTGAATCTATGATGTATTAGATACTGAACACAAGGAATACTTGAAGGCTCTGGTTTCATAGTGGATTTAGGAATTAACATTCTCGTTGGTAAGTCTTTCATTACTGCTTCAAATAACCAAGCTGAGGATGCATGATTTGCTACAAGAAATGGGTTGAGAAAATGTTCAACAAAGAAACCCATTAAAGAACCTGGCAACCGTAGCAGATTGTGGGATCATGAACATAATAAACACAAGCATGAGCATATGTATGTACTATAATCAATCAACTTCCAGTGGGACGAGAAAAAACAAGGGACAAACAAATGCTCATGGAACATCAAATTGAAAATGAAGCAACTCCAGGTAGAAAAGTGCCCGTGGGAAACCTGACTATGTCTAGAAATTTTTCAAAAGTGAAGGGAATGGCTACTCTTGCAAATCAGAAAACTTCCACTTTTAACTGGGTCCAGTCATATTATAGTCATGATGGCTTCTCTTCAACTTGCTTTGTTCATCTACCACCATGGGCTCATCAAGAACTTGATTGACAAGACCTAAATTTTCACAAGGATGGCTGGATTCCCCGCCCATGAGATTGTACTCATTCTCATCTTGATCATAAACCAAACGGATTCCACATTTTTTCACTTCCATGCCTGGGTCAGATGATTCAAATGAAGCTTTAAGATAGCGACAGTTGTTCAACTGATTTGATTTACCAAATCCTATTCGGGAATGAAAGCCTATCCAAAGGTGATCTGACTGAAGAGATGGGACTCTATAGATGAGAAATTGAATGCTAGAGGTCACAGTGTGCTCGAAAGCTTCCAACTTGCAATAGATGGCAATATCTGAAGCTGGACCATCAGTAAGCAAATGTGGATTCTCACGGATTGCAAAAACAGGACAGACAGCCAGTCCCTTGAATTTTTCATTGTACCAATTTGGAGGTAACTCTATGACAACTGATGGGCCCATTTTTTGTTGGATGAACCAATCTGGCACTTCAATTCCAGGAACAATAACATCAAATCTACATCCTAAAAATGAGACATCCTGCATCACGAAAATCACCATGTTAAGAGACAGAGGGAGGGAAGAGAGAGGGAGGGAAGAGAGAGAGAGAGAGAGAGAGAGAGTGAGAGAGGGACCTGAAGATGATTCATTGATAAACACTGAAAATGGCTTCTTAAAAATTTAAATGCCATACTGTCACCACCTTGATTCACAGCAAGCTTGAAACAATTAGTGAAGTAGAAAATTTGCCACATCCATTTACCTGCAATTGCATCTGGACTTGATAATGTTTCTAGTGAGATGCAGTTATTTGCAGATACTTCGTGAATGGTTGTTGGAGGCTTTCGTAAAGTTTTAAGATTCTTGCAGTTGTCCAAATAGAAGTATCGCAGCTGAGGAAGTTGACTGATACTTGCAGGTGTATTTACAAAATTATTTCTGCTTATATTTAATACCACCAGTGAGGATAGACAGTAAAAGTCTTCAGGGATCATTTCCTCCGAAAGGTTGCAGTCACTGAGGTCTAGTTCTGTTAGAGAGTGTAAACCTTCTAAAGAAGGCAATGAGAAATCCACGCGATCAGGTGTTTTTCGATATATGGACCACTTGTAGAGCCAATGAAATGCTATTGGTTTACTTCCACGAAAAGACAACACTTTCAGATTTTCCAATAGTGCAATGGAGGATGGTGGTTCTCTTACAGCAGTTTCGCCTACATCCAGCTTCTCCAAACGTCTTAGATTCCCCAAGCTCTCAGGTAAACTATCAAGCTTTGAGCAGCCAAATAGATCAAGATTTTTCAGGGATTTCAAAAAACTAATGTTGCTTGGAAGACTCCCAAGCTTCTTACAATTTCTCATACTCAAGAAAACTAGCCCGGTCAGATTTTTTATTGAAAGAGGCAGTTCAGATATGGCGATCCCATCTAAGGCAACTGTTGATAAGTGTTCCATATTTCCCACAATATCTGGAAACCTTCCAAGTTTGGAGCAGCCAGAAAGTATAAGAGTATTAAGACTTTCCAATTCAATGCCTGTTGGAAGGCTCCAAAGGCAGCGGCAGTCCTTCAAATTCAACAAAGCAAGCTTTTTGAGCACTCCAAGGGATGGGTGAACCTTAGAGAGCCTTGTACAACCTTCAAGAATCAATTTCTCAAGATTTGGTACACCTGTGAAGTCTGGGGTCTCAGTTAGCCATTGGGAATGACTGAGATCTATAAGTTGCAACTCGTTGAGGTGCTGTTAAATCAACAGAAACAGAAATTACCAGAGCAAATCTTCCCAAATCCTTAAAAATCTTTCAGAAAAAAGAAATAAACACAAGGAATTCTCATACCAGGATTCCTTTCCAGAGTTGTTTAATGGAGCTCCAAGGCATTTTGATCATAAAGATCTTCTTTGGACTAAAGTCTGATGGCAAATATTTCAGGGGGTACCCTTTCCAAATGAGACAATTTAGTTTGTAGCATAAAAATCTGAAGTTCCCAGAAAGGTGCACCTTGCGGTCTCCATAGGCACCATGGACATCAATGAATCTTAGATTTATCATATTCATGAATGCCTCAGCACTGAAATGCCTCTTATCTGTTTTAGACAAGTCTATGGCCATGCATTCAACATGTTTTGTCCCCTATAACCAGAAGATGAAACAAATTGTCAATGGATAAGATCTCATAAAAATTACATACATTACGATTATTATATAGTACAACTGTAATTCCATGTCAGCATTTGACATGAAATGACAAACCAATCATAGAATAACAATTAAACATAAAATGATAGCTACCATTAAAAAAAAAAAACTGTTTTTAACATATGAATAAAACGAAATTTGATGGGATCCATTATGATTTAATTGTTGCTCTATAATTGGCTTGTCATTCCATATAGGCTATCTTACATGGAATTACCATTTTATAATATAATTTTTCTGTCAGAGAATATAATTTCTTAAGCAATAAAAATCTAAACGGTCTTATGTCTACATTAAAGTATCTAACTCACCGACTCAAGCGTCAAAACTTCAACAACATCCTCATGATCCCACAGCCGGCTACGTTTGCCGGGATCTCTAGGGGATTGTTCGCGCACAATCTCCCGACCCATATCCTGTAGTGAATCATGCATTGCCAATGTGTTGTCAAGTACCCTTACTAGAGAACGATTAATAAGTTCTCCTATTCCACTTTCAGGATAGAAGCCAAAGCTTGATAGAATTTTAGCTATATAATCTATGTCATGCCCTCTGAAATAGCATGCAATATCAAGAAATAAAGACTTGTTTAAGTCATCAAGTCCATCAAAGCTCATTCTAAGGATTCGCTGAACCTGTTTGTCAGGATGTTTCTCCAGTTTATCTAAGGAATCACTCCATTCTCCCTTGCTCCTACCATATAGTGAAGAACTCAAAACTTTGAGTGCTAGTGGTAGCCCTTTGCAATAATCAATAGCACGCATTGAAAGCTCCCTAAACTCTTCTGTGGGATGTTTCTGCTTAAAGGCACACCAACTAAAGAGCTCAAGTGCATGGTTGTCATTTAGATCCCTGACCTCATATATAAAAGTCACTCCATGACTAACTAGCAATTGTTTTTCTCTAGTTGTGACAATGATTCTACTCCCACAACCAAACAAATGAACCCCTGCTAAAAATTCTAGCTGTCTTGAACAATCCACGTCATCAAGAACGCTAAGAACCTTCTTTCTGTGGAGCCTGGATTTTATTGAAGCTGGCTCCGTGCTGAGTATATGCACGTTTAGATTGTCATCCTCCAACAACGCTGAGAAAAGTTCTTGTTGTAAGCGAGGGAGTCCCATTTTCTCTGATTCTTCCCTAACATTTGCAAGGAAGCAACGACTGTTGTAACACCCCTGATTTTTTATATATTATTACGGGGCTTCGTGTAGGTATCCTCAATTCGCAAAAATTTGTGATTGTCCGGATTCGTGAATTTCCGCCGCATGCACTAGCTACCGGAAAAGTCTCCGAATTGGATCGAGGTTTTGGCTACCCCACCATTGTCAGGCATCCCGAGCGCGTTCTCAAGTCGAATCGCAAAGGTAAACCGAACCTTGTTTGTACGTAATTTTCTAGTGCTTAAATAGGATTAAAAATTCGTAAAATATTCGTGGTAGCTTAGAAAATTATGATTCTTTTTGCAATAGCTTAGTAATATTGCTAAGGACCGCGGGGCAAAGTTTTAGAATTTTTAGAGCTTATTTGGGCAGTTTTTGCAAAAATGGTCAATTATAAGGACTAAATTGAAATTTTACATATTGTGATGGATGATTGATTTGATGGGCCCGGAGGGGGCTGTGTGATGTGATTGAGTTGTGGATATATGGATTGTGAGTATAGAAGTGTGTTTTAAGCCCTTTGCAGTTGGGTAGGTCCTAGGTATAGGGAGACTCACTGGATTTTCGCACGACTTAGGACGTATTGGGTCTTTTCTTGATTTGTATTGAGTCATTTGTATTAAATAATTGTAATATAATTGTCGTGAGCTGACAGCCTTTCTTCCTCCGCCCACCGCCACACGATGATTGCCACAAGTCCGTGAGTAAAATATTAATTTTAATTGTAATTTCGATATTATTATATGTTCAGCATGCCCATGCATCACTTATATGCATATATTTATGTAGTTAAACTCTATGCACGATTTATGATGCATTGATAACTGTTAAAGTGCCATGATGTTGTTGTGGTAATTTGGAGCAGTGTGCGTGCGTTGGCGTGCGTGTGATGTGGTGTGGATTATGGATAGGACGGGTAGTCACGGCTTGAGTTCTTCGCTGGGACCCGATCCTTCGAGGGGTAGTCACGGCTTGAGTTCTTCGCTGGGACCCTCGATTTGGTTATTAAGTGGAAGTCCGAGCTGAGTTCTTCACGGCACTGTGTTGGATTTAAGAGAGTCAGTATAGGGATCGGCCCCATATGTTATGATTGATGCTACAGGGTGCGTGAGTGCTCCAAATTACCTTTTTGATGTTATGATGTGAAAATGATGTTGATGTTGCATTTCACTCTACAGGGTGCATTAGTTTTAGATAGTTATAGAGATTATGGTTAAAATTGATATTTTACTCTCTGAGTCGAACGCTCACTCCTGTTCAAAAATTTTTCCAGGCCACAGGAGGATATTTTTGAGGTTAACCTGCTTTCTCCCTCGCAGGTCGATTACTACTGTTTGTATAAACTTGTTAAATCTTAGAATTTCCGCATGTGTTAGAAATGTTTATTTGATTTGGGTCTGTAAACTAAATTATTATTTTTGGACCTGTAAACTTAATATTCTATGCATGTTGGATGGATTTGATGAGGGAGCTGAGCTCCCATTTATTTTTATGCTGCTATGAGTATGTGGAGGGTGAGCTGAGCTCCCCAATTGACTATATATTGTGTTTACAGGTCGGGTGAGTCGAAAACTCCCCGTTGGAAAGTCCATTTTATGGTCGGACTCTGTCCGTTTGTTTTCTTGAAATTGGGCCCAAATGGGCCTTAGAGTTGGGTTAATGAACAGTTAGGCTTACTACGGGCCTCGGGGGCTTTAAGCTGGCCCAGGTCCTAGTGCCGGTCCTACCATAGGTTGGGTCGTGACAAATGTGGTATCAGAGCTTAGGCTCCAGATTCTTAGGGAATGTTTGTCTAAAATGTTGGGAAGAGTCTACTAGGAGTCACATGCGGAGTATAGGATTCTGTTTCGTCTTTTCCTGTAATTCTTTGTTTCTAGATTCTACGTTATACCTCGAGAAATATAAGATTACCTCAGTTAGTGTCTTGATTTTCGTGGAGTACACACAAATGTGAAATAGAGTTAGTAGACATGTGAGATCTATCATGAGGATACGTACTCCAAGAAATGCTATGTTTCTGTCTGTATGGGTTTAAATGGTGTGCCCATTTCGTGTAAGACACGAGTACATAAAAGTGAGTCTTAGAAGTACAGTTGCCCTAGATAAGGATGAGGATACCACTACTGGCAGTCATCAGTAGATGACCCAGTGTAATAAGTTTGTGATAATAGAAGATTCGGGAGAGATAAGAAATTAGGAGACCTAGTGCGTCAGACGTATCGTAGTAACTATACAATGTTCTCGATGTCCGCTCTGTGTCGCAGACATGCATCGACATGAGATTATTGTGTAGAGCTGCGTGCATCCCCGTGGTGCTCCATAATGAGGGTGTTTGAGATGGCTTCTGTTTTGGTACAGTTATGCCAGAACAGAGTTCTATATTTGCAGAGGAGTTGGGAACTCCTGGTTAAGAGTCTAGAGTTAGAATATTGAAAGGTCACAGTTGGGTGGTAACTAGAGTCAGTGACTCAGTTACCCTAGCATGAGCTAGAGTTACAGTAAGAGCTGCCAACAGACCAGAGGTTTCAGACTAGTTGCAAAGTAAAAAGTGACACCTATAGAGTGAGACCATCTAGTCTTCGGTATGGAATTTTGGATGAATGACTACGTGTTACCCCGGATGGAGGGTTTGACATGGGCTCAGTTTGTGGAACTGTTCATCAATCGGTTTGTGCCAGAAAGCTTCAGAGATCAGAAACAGTGGGCCTTTGAGGCCTTAAGACAGAACGGCAGGTCTGTAGATGAATATGCTCTGCAATTCGAATTGAGCAGATATGCCCCTGCAGCAGTAGCTACAGAAAAGATGAAGGTGAAAAGATTCCTAAAGGGGCTTGACAGGAGGTATGCGAACCTGGCCATGATGTCTGATCAGTCTTTTGATGTGGTGGTGGATCGAGCCAGACAGATTGAGATTAGCTATGCTGTGGATGACAGCGGAAGAGCAAAGAAAAACAGAGCAGAGGGTTCTTCAGGTGTTCCCCACACGGGTACTATGGATAGTGGTGGCCAAACTACTTACAGAGGAAGAAGCAGAAATAAGAGGAGTGGTTTTAGACACAAATCCCGAGGGTTCAGACCAGGGTACGGATCCAGCAGTGGTAACAGTTCAGGGCAAGGCAGTTCTGGCTCTGGTTCAGGATCCTCTTTGGCACCGTGTGCACAGTGTGGAAGAGGACATTCAGGACCTTGTTTGATGGGGTCAGGAGTATGCTTCAGGTGTGGCCAACCGGGCCACTTTGCTAGAGACTGCCCCGTTTTCAGTGAGCCACAGATGGGGTCACAGGGTTCTGTTGCAAATGTTCCTCGACAATTGTATCCGGGTGCTTCCAACATGGCAGTGATCGATTCAACAGGCCGAGGACAAGGGGGACGTGGATTTGGAGGCGATCAGAGGTAGAAGTCGATCGTGGTTACGCCACTCGGTAGGGGTCAAGCACGGTTTTCACCGACCCACCGGGATGCTCAAGCTTCAAATGCGGTTGTAAGGTATTCTTCTGGTCTGTTCTTATGAGGCTCGTGTTTTGATAGATCCGGGTGCTACGCACTCATTTGTCTCCCCTGTGTTTGCCATGAGGTTGGGTAGAAACCCTACAACTTTAGAATGCCCTTTGTCAGTAGCTACCCCACTTAGCGACAACATAGAGGTAGATATGGTTTTTCCGGGTAGCCCAGTGGTAGTGGATGGAAAGATCCTCCCAGCAGACTTGGTTCCTTTACCAGTAATGGATTTCGATGTAATCCTGGGGATGGACTGGTTGGCAACTCATTATGCCACCTTAGACTGCAGGAACAAAAAGGTATACTTCCACATACCTGGTGTGGAAGAGTTTAGCTTTGATGGTGACAGGAGCGTGGCTCCATATAATTTGGTGTCAGCAATTAGTGCTAGAAAAATGTTGAGGCGTGGATGCCAAGGGTATTTGGCATTGGTGAGAGATACATCTGTAGAAGGTGTCAGCATGGAAAATGTTCCTGTTGTCAGAGAATTTATGGATGTCTTCCCTGAAGAGCTTCCAGGGTTGCCACCAGAAAGGGGAATAGAGTTCTGCATTGATGTTATTTCGGGTACAAATCCCATATCAATGCCACCTTACAGGATGGCACCAGCAGAATTGAAAGAGCTGAAGGAGCAGCTACAGGAGCTTTTGGACAAGGGTTTCATACGTCCGAGCACTTCACCCTGGGGTGCTCCTGTTCTATTTGTGAGAAAGAAGGATGGGTCATTGAGGTTGTGTATCGACTACGCATTTGAACAAGGTGACTGTGAAGAACAAGTATCTACTTCCTCGGATCGATGATTTGTTTGATCAGCTCCAAGGGGCTAGATTCTTTTCCAAGATAGACCTGCGATCAGGCTACCATCAGTTGAGAATCAGGGATGAAGATGTGTCCAAAACGGCATTCAGGACAAGATATGGCCATTATGAATTCTTGGTGATGTCTTTTGGACTCACTAATGCACCAGCAGCCTTCATGGACTTGATGAACAGGGTGTTCAAGCCATTTTTGGACCGTTTTGTCATCGTATTCATAGATGACATTTTGGTGTACTCTCGGACCGAGGAAGAACACGTGTGGCACTTGAGGATGGTGTTGCAAACCTTGAGGGAGCACCAGCTATACGCCAAATTTTCAAAATGTGAATTTTGGCTAGAAAGCATCTCATTCTTGGGACATGTGGTTTCTAGTGACGGTATTCAAGTGGATCCCAAGAAAATTGAAGCTGTAACTGATTGGCTTAGGCCTACAACGATCCGAGGTGCGAAGTTTTCTGGGTTTAGCTGGCTACTACAGGCATTTTGTACAAGATTTCTCCAGGATAGCGGCTCCCCTAACTAAGTTGACCAGGAAGAATGTTCCATTCATTTGGACAAATAACTGTGAGGTGAGTTTCCAGAAGCTTAAGGAGTGTCTAACCACTGCCCCTGTGTTGACACTACCTGTGAGTGGTGAAGGATACACCGTGTATTGTGACGCCTCCAGAGTTGGCCTAGGGTGTGTTTTGATGCAGAATGGAAAGGTAGTGGCTTATGTTTCAAGGCAACTGAAGAGGCATGAGCAGAACTACCCCACCCATGATTTGGAAATGGCGGCTGTAGTCTTTGCACTAAAAATCTGGAGACACTACCTGTATGGGGAAGTGTGCGAGATATACACCGACCATAAGAGTTTGAAATACATCTTCCAACAGAGGGACTTGAACTTGAGACAGAGGAGATGGATGGAGCTTCTGAAAGACTATGATTGCCCCATCCAGTACCACCCTGGGAAGGCCAATGTAGTAGCAGATGCTTTAAGCAGAAAATCTTCTGGCAGTTTGGCGCACATTTCAGCAGAGAAGAGACTGTTGATTCAGGAGGTACATGAGTTGATGGATCAAGGTTTAATCCTAGATCTTTCAGATGAGGGGGTAGTGTTGGCTCACTTTTGGTGAGGCCGACTTGAGGGACAGAGTTAGAGTTTCCCAGCACAGAGACCAACAATTGATGAAGATCATAGAAAGAGTACAGCAAGGTGAAAGTGGTGAGTTTGGATTTGCCAATGATGGCGCCCTAGTGCATGGTTCTAGGATATGTGTGCCCGATGTGGACAACCTCAGGAATGAAATCATGCGAGAGGCACACTACACACTTTACAGTGTCCACCCAGGTTCCACCAAAATGTATCATGATGTGAAAGATAGCTATTGGTGGAATGGCATGAAGAGAGACATAGCAGACTTTGTGTCCAAGTGCTTGACTTGTCAGAAGGTGAAGTTTGAACACCAGAGACCGTCAGGGAAGCTGCAAGAGCTCCCTATCCCAGAATGGAAGTGGGAAATGATCACTATGGATTTTGTGACTGGGTTGCCTCGTACCACGCGAGGATATGACTCGATATGGGTAATTGTAGACCGCTTGACCAAATCAGCTCACTTCTTACCTGTGAAGACTACATATTCTGTGACACAGTATGCCCGGCTCTACATTCGAGAAATAGTCAGATTGCATGGAGTTCCGGCTTCCATAATATCTGACAGAGGGCCCCAGTTCACTTCTCGGTTTTGGAGAAAGTTGCAGGAGGTACTTGGCACACAATTGAACTTGATGACTTTCCACCTCGCATGCACGGACAAATTGAAAGGACAATCCAAACATCTGGAAGACATGCTTCGCATGAGTGTCTTGGATTTTGGAGGTCAATGGGATGAGCTAGCTTTGGTGGAGTTTGCCTACAACAACGATTATCACTCCAAAGATAGGGATGGCACCCTATGAGGCATTATATGGAAGAAAGTGTAGGTCTCTCTGTGTTGGACAGAAATGGGGAAGCAAAGGTGCATGATGTAGACCTAGTGCAAGACACTTGAGGTAGTTCCTTTAATCGAGGAACGATCGAGGACACTTTCAGATGTAAGAGTTATGCAGACCCCAGACGGAGGGATGTGGAGTTTGCAGTGGGCGACTATGTATTCCTGAAGGTTTCTCCAATGAAGAGAGTCATGAGATTTGGAAAGAAGGGCAAGTTGGCACCTCGGTATATTGGACCTTTTAAGGTTACGGAAAGAGTTGGAGCAGTTGCCTACCGGTTGGAGCTACCACCCAACCTTTCTCACGTTCATCCCGTGTTTCACATCTCCATGCTCAGGAAATACATTTCAGATCCTTCTCATGTCTTCGCAATGGATGTGATAGAGCTAAAGGAGAACTTGACATTTGAGGAGCAGCCTGTAGCCATAGTGGACTACCAAGTGAGACAGTTGAGATCCAAATAGATCCCTATGGTTAAGGTTTTGTGGAGGAGTCAGTCAGTGGAAGAGTGCACCTGGGAGTCAGAACGGGACATGCGTAGCAAGTACCCTTATCTGTTCAATGTGTAATCATGTACTTTATTCTGCCTTGTGTAAAATTCGAGGACGAATTTTCTGTAAGGGGGGAAGAATGTAACACCCCTGATTTTTTATATATTATTACGGGGCTTCGTGTAGGTATCCTCAATTCGCAAAAATTTGACAGTTGTCCGGATCTGTGAATTTCCGGCCAGACAGACTAGCTACCGGAAAAGTCTCCGAATTGGATCGAGGTTTTGGCTACCCCACCATTGTCAGGCATCCCGAGCGCGTTCCCGAAGTCGGAATCGGCAAAGGTAAACCCGAACCTTGTTTTTACGTAATTTTCTAGTGCTTAAATAGGATTAAAAATTCGTAAAATATTCGTGGTAGCTTAGAAAATTATGATTCTTTTTGCAATAGCTTAGTAATATTGCTAAGGACCGCGGGGCAAAGTTTTAGAATTTTTAGAGCTTATTTGGGCAGTTTTTGCAAAAATGGTCAATTATAAGGACTAAATTGAAATTTTACATATTGTGATGGATGATTGATTTGATGGGCCCAGGAGGGGCTGTGTGATGTGATTGAGTTGTGGATATATGGATTGTGAGTATAGAAGTGTGTTTTAAGCCCTTTTGCAGGTTGGGTAGGTCCTAGGTATAGGGGAGACTCTGCCGGATTTTCGGCACGACTTAGGACGTATTGGGTCTTTTCTTGATTTGTATTGAGTCATTTGTATTAAATAATTGTAATATAATTGTCAGGTGAGCCGGGACAGCCTTCTTCCTCCGCCCAGCCGCCACAGTGATTGCCGTCAAGTCTGTGAGTAAAATATTAATTTTAATTGTAATTTCGATATTATTATATGTTCAGCATGCCCATGCATCACTTATATGCATATATTTATGTAGTTAAACTCTAGGCACGATTTATGATGCATTGATAACTGTTAAAGTGCCATGATGTTGTTGTGGTAATTTGGAGCAGTGTGGTTTCTTTGGCGTTCGTGTGTTGTGGTGTGGAATATGGATAGGGCGGGTAGTCACGGCTTGAGTTCTTGGGACCCGATCCTTCGAGGGGTAGTCACGGCTTGAGTTCTTCTGGGACCCTCGATTTGGTTATTAAGTGGAAGTCCGAAATGAGTTCTTGGCACGAGTTGGATTTAAGAGAGTCGTATAGGATCGGCTCCCATATGTTATGATTGATGCTACGAGTGCGTGAGTGCTCCAAATTACCTTTTGATGTTATGATGTGAAAATGATGTTGATGTTGCATTTCACTCTACAGTGCATTAGTTTTAGATAGTTATAGAGATTATGGTTAAAATTGATATTTTACTCTGAGTCGAACGCTCACTCTGTTCAAAAATTTTCCAGCCACGGAGGATATTTTTGAGGTTAACCTGCTTTCTCCCTCGCAGGTCGATTACTACTGTTTGTATAAACTTGTTAAATCTTAGAATTTCCGCATGTGTTAGAAATGTTTATTTGATTTGGGTCTGTAAACTAAATTATTATTTTTGGACCTGTAAACTTAATATTCTATGCATGTTGGATGGATTTGATGAGGGAGCTGAGCTCCCATTTATTTTTATGCTGCTATGAGTATGTGGAGGGTGAGCTGAGCTCCCCAATTGACTATATATTGTGTTTACAGGTCGGGTGAGTCGAAAACTCCCCGTTGGAAAGTCCATTTTATGGTCGGACTCTGTCCGTTTGTTTTCTTGAAATTGGGCCCAAATGGGCCTTAGAGTTGGGTTAATGAACAGTTAGGCTTACTACGGGCCTCGGGGGCTTTAAGCTGGCCCAGGTCCTAGTGCCGGTCCGGCCCACTAAATTGAAATTTTACATATTGTGATGGATGATTGATTTGATGGGCCCAGGAGGGGCTGTGTGATGTGATTGAGTTGTGGATATATGGATTGTGAGTATAGAAGTGTGTTTTAAGCCCTTTTGCAGGTTGGGTAGGTCCTAGGTATAGGGGAGACTCTGCCGGATTTTCGGCACGACTTAGGACGTATTGGGTCTTTTCTTGATTTGTATTGAGTCATTTGTATTAAATAATTGTAATATAATTGTCAGGTGAGCCGGGACAGCCTTCTTCCTCCGCCCAGCCGCCACAGTGATTGCCGTCAAGTCTGTGAGTAAAATATTAATTTTAATTGTAATTTCGATATTATTATATGTTCAGCATGCCCATGCATCACTTATATGCATATATTTATGTAGTTAAACTCTAGGCACGATTTATGATGCATTGATAACTGTTAAAGTGCCATGATGTTGTTGTGGTAATTTGGAGCAGTGTGCGTGCGTTGGCGTGCGTGTGATGTGGTGTGGACTATGGATAGGACGGGTAGTCACGGCTTGAGTTCTTCGCTGGGACCCGATCCTTCGAGGGGTAGTCACGGCTTGAGTTCTTCGCTGGGACCCTCGATTTGGTTATTAAGTGGAAGTCCGAGCTGAGTTCTTCGCTGGCACCAGGTTGGATTTAAGAGAGCTGTATAGGGGATCAGCTCCCATATGTTATGATTGATGCTACAGGGTGCGTGAGTGCTCCAAATTACCTTTTTGATGTTATGATGTGAAAATGATGTTGATGTTGCATTTCACTCTACAGGGTGCATTAGTTCTAGATAGTTATAGAGATTATGGTTAAAATTGATATTTTACTCTCTGAGTCGAACGCTCACTCCTGTTCAAAAATTTTCCAGCCACAGGAGGATATTTTTGAGGTTAACTCGCTTTCTCCCGCGGATGTCGATTACTACTGTTTGTATAAACTTGTTAAATCTTAGAATTTCCGCATGTGTTAGAAATGTTTATTTGATTTGGGTCTGTAAACTAAATTATTATTTTTGGACCTGTAAACTTAATATTCTATGCATGTTGGATGGATTTGATGAGGGAGCTGAGCTCCCATTTATTTTTATGCTGCTATGAGTATGTGGAGGGTGAGCTGAGCTCCCCAATTGACTATATATTGTGTTTACAGGTCGGGTGAGTCGAAAACTCCCCGTTGGAAAGTCCATTTTATGGTCGGACTCTGTCCGTTTGTTTTCTTGAAATTGGGCCCAAATGGGCCTTAGAGTTGGGTTAATGAACAGTTAGGCTTACTACGGGCCTCGGGGGCTTTAAGCTGGCCCAGGTCCTAGTGCCGGTCCGGCCCATAGGTTGGGTCGTGACAACTGTCAAATAGAGCATATATTCTTTCATAGATAACCTCAGCAATCGTCGTTTTGCCTATACCGCCCATGCCCCAAATTCCTATTATGCGAACATCAGGATATTTAATATTTAATAATTTTTCCACTTGTTCCACGGAGGATTCTATTCCAATCGCTCTCTCAGGATGATTTGACGGTGCATGATTCAACTTCTTCAATACATGATTTACAATATCATTGATAAGGGTGGAGTCAGGTCTGCCAAATACAAGGAACAAAAAGTGATAAGTCGGAATGATGAAAAAGAGAGAAAACAATGTACTTAGCTTGTTTTCGAGCCTTAAAAAAATTTCTTTTAATTATCATTATTATTTATAATATTATCTTAATATTTATAATTTAAATTATAAATTTTTTTAAAATTTAATTTTTAAAAGTTAAGATATTTTATAATTAAATATAATATTTAAAAATTATTTATATTATTTTTTTATAAATTTATTTAAGTAAAAATATTATTTATCGCATGTTACTCTCCATCATAATAATAATAATAATAATAATAAGTCATTAAAGACTATTAGTTAAAAAAAATTGATCATTAATTAGTGATATCATAATCAATAATAAATACTCTCTTTTATATTAATTATTATTTAATTTTTTATTTTTCTTTTAATTATATTATTATTTATAATATATCTTAACATTATTTAAACTATTATTTTCTTTAAAATTTAATTTTTAAAAATTAAAAGATTTTGTAATTAAATACAATATTTAAAAATTATTTATATTATTTTATAAATATTAATTATTACTTAACTTTTTTAATTTTTCTTATAATTATCATTTTATTTATAATACTATCTTAATATTTATGATTAAATTATTATTTTTTCTTAAAATTTAATTTTTTAAAAATTAAGAACTTTAATGATTAAATGTAATATTTAAAATTATTTATATTATTTTTTTATAAATTCATTTATACAAAAAATTATTTGCCACATAATAATAATAATAATAATAATAATAATAATAAAAAAGGTCATTGATGGCCATTAGCTAGTTTAAAGAAAATTAATCATTAATTTGTGATATCATAATCAACTATCATATAATTTAATCAACATTAAATTATTTTATATATTTAATAAATATTTTTATTACATTGTTATATTTTTCTATTATTTTTATTATGAAATCTTTATTAAAAAAACTTTTAAGTGACAAAAAGTGTAATTTATATAAAAAATTATAAAAATAAAATATAAAAATTTGATTTATTTATAATTAGTATGTATTATTTTTTATATTAATAATTTAATATTATTTTTATTTTACTTTCTTAAGATTAAATAATGTTTATTATTATTATGACCAACTTATGACTATTTAATTGAAACGCGCAATAAAATAGAAAATGTTTTACTGTTATAAAAACTGAATTTGAATGCTTTTGTTATCGTTTTTCAATTAAATAATATTTAAATATAAATTAATTTTTTATTTAAATAGTATGCCATATAAAATATTTAATATAAATCAAGCACTCTTCTCTCATCAAGTATTTTTATTTCACCTAAATGCTTTCAAATCTTTTTTTAATTTGCACTTTTTTTATTATTTCTTTTTAAAGTTAATAATTATTATTCTCAAAATTTATTTATTTAAATATATTTAATTAATATTTATTTAATTATTAATTTTTTATAAAATTTTTTATTTAATATTTTTTAAACTTTTAAATATTTTATTTCATTATAATTATATATCGAATGCAATTATAACTAATATTTTGATTATCTATATTTTATTATCATTTAAATTTCGACAGATTTATTTTTAATTTTTAATTAAATATCCATATTTTTATTCATAAATTATTTCCTAATTATATTTTTATATAGAAGTAAAATTTTAAAAATAAATTATAAATATGATTATATTAAAAATTTAGTTACAAATAAAGATAATTATCTGTAAATGACGATATTATAAAATTTTAGTTTATATGAAATGTATTTATTTTCTATTATAAATTTATGTAAAATGATAATCATTTTTGTCAAAAAATTATTTAATAAAAATATATCAAATTAATAAAAAAATTACAATATAGTATTTTTAAAAAATAATATAATAAAATGTTATTTTAAATTAATAATAATGTTATATATTTTCATAATTATTAAAATTAAATAATTCAATTCATTATTAGTAATTTAACATTTTTTATTATATTAATAACAAAAAAATAATATTTATATATTTTTAAAATAATATTATTTTCTCATTAAATTATTTGTTATAATTTATAAAAAATAAATATCAATTTACATAAATAATTAGATAAAATAAAAAAATTTCCTAAAATTTAAATTATTTTTGAATAAAGTACTTTTATTATATTTTAAAAAAATAATCATAGAAACTATATATATATATTGATTAATTGCACCATAAATTAATTAAAAATTTATTATCATAAAAGATAAAAAATTATTCAAATTAAATTAAATAAGAGAAATTTTAATTTAAAATTAATTTAATAATAATAATAATTTATTTTTTTAAATATAATTAAAAATTAAATTAAAAAATAAAAATTATAAATTACTCATACTTAACATGGGCATTATACTAGCGGGAATATATTTCAATAAAATTTCAACTCTCAGATGCAGATGAAGAGCTGCCTTCTAAGCAATAATAAACACTAGGAAAATCAAATCTTTCATTCATTATCATCATCATTGTTCATTTTTCATGCATGCTGTCATATTATTTTAATAGCTATAACCATTATAGCTCTCTCTATATATGCAGATGGCAATATGAATTCCAAAATTAGATTGGTATGATCAATTTCTCAAAATTAAAACTAATATTTTTTACCAAAATTCCTACATATTTCTCTCTCTCCCCCCTACCTTTTCGTGAAAAATTATACAATAAAATCTAAGTATCTGCAACAGCTTTATTATAACTATTAATTACAGTGGATCTCACGTGCGTATCGCTATGATCAATCACACACATGACATTTAAAATAAATATTTTAAAATTAAATATTAAACACAATTTACGCATAATCAAAATAAATTCATTAATCACAAAAAAAATATTATATTAAGAGTATTTAAAAATAAAAATAACTTAATTCTAAATTATATAATGAGAATAAGCTTTATCTGATATAATATTTAGAGGTAGCAATTTTTTTTTTTGTTATTGGTAAGATTTTAAAAAATAAAAATGAATAAATTTTAATTATAAAATTATACTAAAAATCAATTATATGGAATTAAATTGAATTATGATATTCTAAGTTGTGTCATATCAAACACATATATGAATTGAAGAGCTTTTTTTCAAAAATGCATAAAAAAAAAAATTACAGTTGCTATGTCGTTTGGCAAATATTTACCAAACCACGGTGATTTTGGCCAGGCGGCAAAGGCTCTCGCCATACCGACCGTATAACTGTCAGCATAGCTTGCCTCTGGTTTCAGTGTCACTAATGCACAAAAAATCCAAAACAGGCCCGCAAACCTTGATTCGCTTACTCTAAAGCTTGAGTATTAAAAATATTAATATAGTATAGGATTAGATAAATTAATATTAAATTTAATAATGTAGGATTAATTACATTAATATTTTAGATTACATTATTAAAATAATTTAATTAATTGTTACTGAAATAATTAAATTATTTAACTTCACTATTTATTTAAATATTAATATATGTTGAAAGATAATTCAAATAAAATATTTATAAAAAATAATATTTTAATAATTAATTAAATATAATTAAAAATAGTGGTCAGTATATATTGAGAAAAAAAAATGTGTGTTTGTATACTATGTATTTATAACTT
Source organism: Hevea brasiliensis (assembly GCF_030052815.1). Taxonomy (NCBI): domain Eukaryota; kingdom Viridiplantae; phylum Streptophyta; class Magnoliopsida; order Malpighiales; family Euphorbiaceae; genus Hevea; species Hevea brasiliensis. The sequence goes on along the minus strand of NC_079508.1, from coordinate 42,240,269 downwards.
ATAAAACTGTAAAATTTAATTTTCAAATTTTATTTCTTTTTTACTTAGGTAAATATGTATTCTATATAAAGCAATTAATAGTTAAAAAAAAAATACTAAAGTACTCAAATAGATTTACTTTTAAAAAAATTAGAAATTAAAATCATGGTACTTTGAAATCCATGCAAGCTTATATAATATATGGTAAATGCATTTGTAATTTATTATTAATTTATAAATATTTAACATTTATTAATATATAAATATTTAATTTTCATTATAATTTAAAATGTATTAGACAACATCAATTATTGGTATTGATTTACAATTAATATATATTAGGGTTATGCATGGTTCTCAAGATATTGAATTGAACTAAAAAATTGTATTGAATCGATAGAAATTGTATCGAACTAAAGTTATTTTGATATTTTTGATTTAATTATGATTTTTCATTAAAAATTGAACTGAAACTATATCAAAATTAAATCAAAATCATAATAAATCAGAATTAAATCAGGAACTGAATTTATATATTATTTTTTTTAAATATATTATATACTTTTTAATATAATTATATATATATATATATATATATATATATATATTTATATATGTATATTTAATTATAAACTAAATACAATCTAATATTATATTTCATTTCTTTATTTTTTTTAATAATTTTAATTATAAATATATTATTATAATATATATATATATATATTAATTCATAATTATATTAGTATCTCATAGTTAAATATTAAATAATTAAAATATACTTATATTATTATATTATTTAATATACTTAATTTTAAATTATATATTCACTTTATAATAAAATTTATATATTTAAAAATAATTAAAAGATATATTATATGATATATTATATATTAATAATTTAATTCAAAACTTAAACACTAATTTAAATATAACTTTTTTAAAAAATAATTAAATAAAATTATTTCAAAAATCAAACTAAAATCTTAATCGAAACTGAAAAACTAAAAATTATATCAAACTGAAATCAGAACACTGTACCAAAATTTTAATTCAATTTCAATTTCTAGACAAATCTCAAATTGAATCAAAACTGCACATCCTTAGTGTATATATAAATTGGGCAATAAAATAACATAATAATTTAAATATTAAACTATAATAATAAAACATTTCTTTTAAGCTATAATTATTTTTCATATTGAGTATTAATTTTCTCATTCGTTATTCTTCACTCATCAATATAATTTTGAAATTCAAATTTTAATATTTCGCAATCGAATTAAATTTATTTTCTCTAGAAAAATAAATTTTGAATGCATTTAATAATATGAGTTAACTCTTACATAAAATTAATTTCATTTTTTAAATTTAATTAATATATGAAAAAATATAAATTATATTATTGTTCTTTCTTATGAAATAAATATTTTTAATAATATTTTTGCCTCTGTGGCCAAAAACACTTGGAAAATATTTCCCAAGCCACGCAGAAACGGAAATAATTTTATTTTTTTTATACATTTTTTTGCAATTTTAAGAATTCCCAAACCAAATGACAAGAGAAAGGCATTTTACCTGGAAACAGCTGAATCAAATCCTGATAGATTGGCTGCGTCCTTCAAAGCAGCTATCCACTTCTCCACAATGCGCATATCTGCACTAGCTTGTGCTTCTTTTTTAGCTCTATCAAATCCTTTCCCAAAATCCCCAGTTTGGTCCACCACATCCGAAGGATCTACGTGGTAGAACACCGGTAAAACATTCTGCCCATGAGCCTTCTTGCATTCCATGATATGCACGAGCTCCTCCAAGCACCATGGTGAATCCGCGTAGTTCGGTGAGAAAACAATTACAGCAACCATCGATTCTTCAATTGCTCTCAATAGCTCTGGAGTGATCTCCTCTCCTCTATTCAGCTGATTATCAATGAAAGTCTCAATTCCCTTCTGATAGAATTTGTTATAAAGAAAATGGGTAAAATTATCACGCGTATCTCCACCCCTGAAACTAATGAACACATCGTGTTTCCATTCAGGGGCTGTAGAAGAAGAGGAAGCCATTCTGTAAAAAATCGTCCTCCAGAACAAAAATCACTTATTTTTGCTAGAATTCCCTCTGGTTCTTTGCAAACAAACAAAGAATGACATTGGACCCTATGACAAATCGATCTAAGATGCAAAATCCGAATAAAATAAAGAAGCGTAAGAGTTTAATGATGAACTCAAATATTGCAGCAAAAGTGAAATAGAGAAATTGGCAGTAGAAGGACGATTTGTAAAGCTGTGATTTTGCAGATTTTTATAGAGAAAGCACTCATGGGATGATGGAAAAGGGAAGAAAAAGAATGAAAAGAGGAAATTCAAGAGAGGTGGAAAGAGAGAGGAAAGGACCTGAAGCAAGTCAAGTCAACACATAGGCTACTAGGCTAGTTTTCGCGTTAATTGTTAACAACCTTCTTCGTTCTTTCCGCTTCCAGCTCGTCGGATCAAAGTACTTGAATGGAACTTCAAGGGCAGCTTCCAACTATTCTGATTTTTGGTTTTGGTAGTATTTTAATTAATTTTTTTAAATATAAAAACAAAATTACCATTGTGTTTGGTTAAATTCCATCTGTAAACTTGAAATTCATTTTAAAATAAATTCTAATTAGGATTTATTTGAAATGAATTTATGATAGTAAAATTTAATTAAATTTTATATAATTTATGTTTAATATAGTTTTAAAATTAAAATGTATTTATTTTTATTTTCAAAACTATCATTAAAACTAAAATAAAAAATCATAATTTTCAATAGAATTAAAAAAAATATATACTTATAAATTTATAGCAATTAACAAACATATAAAACTAACTAATAATTTAATAATAAATATAAAATAAATTCACATGTTTTATAATATAAGAGATTTATATAATAATATAAATACTATCATTAATAAGTGCATAATAAGTTTAAATATTAAAAAGTTAGAATAAATATAAAATTCTAATATATTAAATTAATGATAGATATTAATAGTACTTGTGATATGTGCATTTTAAACAACAATTAAAAAGCAAATTAAGGCATTTAAGTAGAATTTAAGGCATATATATCTTAAAGAAAATACACAATTTCATATTATGATAGATTATGATAGATACAGGGGCACATTGATTGATATTAAAATTTTTATTTTTACCAATTAAGTAGAACTAATACATATGGCTAAATAAAAGATGAATGATTTAGAGGAAATTTTTTTGATTTGGGAATTTTAGCTCAAAAAATGTTGCTATGTAAGTTTTGCGAAATTCATTTCAAATTTCATTAAATTTAATATGAATTGTTATATACCTAAAACCAATTTCTAGAATTGAATTCTCAAAATTATTTTTTTTTTCAAACCAAACAAACAAAACATAAAATTTAATTCAATTCCACAAATTTTTATTTTTTTGAATTGAATTAAATAAGCTCTACATGTATTTACATGTATTAATTGATTAGTGAGCATCCCTGGCTGCCTAATCCTTACATCGCCATTACTCTAAAATCCTAACTCACCAACTTATCACCTACCTTTGTTTAGCTTTTACTATTTCCTTTTATTCTTTATGACTAACTAGGAAGACAGTATGTCAAACCTTATTTCAATGGCACAAAAATTAAACTATAGGGAAACCAGTTCTCTAGTTAACAGCAGCATCTGATCAAACAGTGATGAAATAACATAATGTGTTGGTGGGAAAATTGATAACTCACATAGTCCACCAGGGTTTTTAGCCCATTTATAGTGATAGTCCACCAGACTAAAATAAATGGTGCTTAGCCTATCTATGATGATAATCCACCAGGCTAAAACAAATGTACTTAGTCCATCTATGACGATAGTTCATCAGACTAAAATAAAGGTACTTACCCCATCTAAAATGATATCCCACCAAGTAAGCAAATTAAATGTGTAAGTCTAGCTAAGGAATAGTTTACCAAAATAAGCAAATCGAAGGTGCAAATTCACCTAAGGAAAATTTTCTACCATTATCAAGTTTATCAAGATGATAGTCTGCATTAAAAAAAAATTAGGGGGATGACCAAAGCTTTAACATGTAAATGAACCTAAAGATTCGTACTTGAAGGGGGGGGGGGGGGGGCACTAATGATATAACTCCTTAAAATAAATATAATTAATTCAGTAGCTCAGGTTTTTGGATGGTTCACGAGCCTAATGATATTTAATGGTTCAACCATGAGATTTGTTCAGTCAGTTCAACCACTGTAGAACCCACTCAATAAAAGAAAAGAATTTTCATTAAAGATAAGCAATATTGGTAGGATTGCCAAATATAACAATCCCTATAATTATGCATTATAAATAGAAATAAATTTCTATAATTATGTTAACTAACAATATTTACATAATTACATAGTTGACTTACCATAACCATTCATTGTCTATATTCTATATAAAGAGATCAAATCATCAATGGAGGTATGTTCTTTCTCCCTAATCAATTTAAAATACTATTCTCTCATATCAATTCTAACTTTAGTATCAGAGGGTCTTCATCGGGTCCATATTGATGGACCTCTAACCCATTTATTTTTTATTTTGTAGGTCCATACCCATAAGGAATTTTCATAGACCGCAACAGTAATAATAGATGGAGAAAAAAAAAAGGAGAAAACCATCATCACCTTGGAGGTTGAATTAATAGGAGAAGATCAAAAGATTAGTAGCAACAATGCAACTACGCAGGGAGAAGGAGACTAACGAGAGAGACCTTACTCGAGTAGGAAACAGAGGACTAAGCAATCAAACCAACAAGAAACTCACAAATCTAATGAATGAGGAGAAGATTATAGAGAAATTAGAGATGAACTGAGGTGAGATGGTGGGAGAGGGATAAAGGGTGGGCATCGCAAAGTGAGAGAGTGAGAGAATATAAGAATTTATATGATTGAGACAAATGTGAAGATTAGGGTTAGGGATTCTTCAAGTCAAGTTTCAACAGATATGTTGGGTTGGGTTAGAAAATTAAGTATTAACAATAAGTGAGTTGGGCTAAATTATGGAGCATATAGGACAACGGAGATCAAAATACTAAAGCCCATTCTTTTTCTATCGGTTTAGTTTTTCATTGATTTTTTATTAAAAAACCAAACTGATAACCGAACTTATGGAAAATCCTAAACCAAAATCAAACCGTAAACCCAAAAAACCAAACCAAAAAATTAAACTAAAACAATTCAATTCAATTTTTCGATCTTAACTGTTGTAGTGCTCACGCCTAGCTGTAGAACTATTTAAAGTGAAAGGGAAGGAGAAATAACAAGATTTCCACTAGAGTCAATAGGAATTGAGCAAGTAAGGAATGACTAGAGTCTATACTAATCCTAGTTCATGGATTATAATTAAAGAACTATTGAATGAGGAAAAGTATCATTTTGATGTACCTTTATAAGAGGGGGAACCCATCACTGATAAGAGGAAAGTAATAGCAGATGACGAATGGAAACTACAATGAGTTTTTATTTTGAAATCACAATTTGAAACAGTGGAGGAAGCAAGCTCTAAATGGCCCTAAGCTCCCAAATGAAGATTTTATTAGTAAGGAAACTAGTTCAAAGTTGCGGCTTTTCTAATTTTTATTTTGTAGACCCAAGAGGTATTGTTGGGGTTTTATGTATTTCTTGGAAAGACAGTTGTGATGTTAATGTTATTAGCCATGATTTCTATTACATTCATGTGCATATTGTGGATTTACAGTTTGACTATGAATGGGACTTATTGTTATTTCATTTTCACTCGAATAATGAGATAAAACTGGCTCAATTTCATGCTATGGTTAGATATAAACAGAACTTGGAAGTTGAAGTTACCTTCATGGGGGACTTTAATTATTTTCTGGACCAACATGACAAAAAAAGGGAAGACCATCACTTTCAAAATAAAATCCACAATTTCAAAACTTTTGTAAATGCTATAGGAGTGATGGATTTTGGCTTTGATGGATCAAGATTTACATGGAACAACAAAAGAGGTCATCTAGACAATATTCAAGAACTGGTAAATAGAGAAATGAGCTTGCCCAACTTGCTACATTACTATCCAAATCCTATTATTTACCATTTAGAGGATACAAGATTTAACCATAAACCAATCCTATTAACTACAATCAATCATTGTTCAAAACCTAAAGGGAGGTTTGTTTTTAATGCACGATGGGTTGGGAACAGTGACGTGGAGTAGATTATTTCTTTCTCGTGGTAGAACTAGGTGGTGAAGTCTCAAATGTTGAGTTTTTTCAAAATTCAAATTATATCATCATAATTTGGTTGATTGGAGAAAATAGTCGAACCAAAATTCAAGAGCTCTTATACAGTTTCTTGAAAATCAACTTTTACTAGACAAACACCAACCTCAATGGGATGATGTAGAAATTTGGGATATTGAATAAGAGCTAAAATAGGAGATTTGTAAGGAAGAAAGGTTTTAGGCGTAAAAGGCTAGACAAAACTAGTTGAAGTAAGGTGACAAAAACACAGTTTGTTTTTTCATGCAAAGGTGTTACAAAGGTAGAGAAGGAACAATATTCTTAATTTGAAGGATGATAATGGCATATGGCATCATTCCTTTGGGAGCATCTCAATGGTGGCTATCAATTATTTCAAAAATATTTATATTTCATCTCATCCGTCAAATTTTGATATCTATATAATAGGGTTTCTTCCAAGGGTGACAGACAGAATGAATGAAGACCTTATTCATCTAGTGGGTAAGGATGGCCTAAAGGGCTATTTCTTCCAAGGGAGGAAATTAAAAATGTCGCTTCCTCAAAAAAAAAAAAAAAAACCCTCCAAAGCAGTGGGTAAGGATGGCCTAAAGGGTTATTTCTTCCAAAACTATAGGAGCATTATTGAAGATGAGGTCAGTGATGCTATTTTCAGTTTTTTTTAGGGAAGGCAAAATGTTGAAAAGCATGAATCATACCATTATTTCTCTTATTTCAAAAGTAAAAAAAGTGAGCTCAATGAAAGACCTTAGACTAATTGGCCTTTGTGATATTTTCTATGAAAGCATATCTAAGGTCCTTACTTATAGACTCCAACTTATCATGAGTACTATTGTTAGTGAGAAGCAAAATGCATTCACTAAAGGAAGGCTCATTTTGGATAACATTTTGATCAGTCATGAGATAAGGCACAATCTTAATATTAGAAGGATGGGTAAAAAGTATGGGATGGCCTTAAAGTTAGACATTAGTAAGGCTTATAAATGTGTTGAATGGTTCTTCCTTAAACACACACTTAAATGCTTTGAGATTCATAATGTATGGACTAACTGAATTACGAAGTGCATTTCTATAGTCTCCTATTCGTTGCAAATGGATGGACACAAAAAAGAGTTGATTAAACCTTCTATAGGCTTGTGACAAGGAGATCTTTTCTCCTCACATCTTTTTCTAATGTGGGCGGAGTGGTTATCCCATTAGTTAAAGAGTTCTTTTGTTCATGGAATCTTTGTATCTTGACAGGGCCCTTAAGTAAAACACCTTTTACTGATGATTCCACTATTCATCACTTGCTCCACATATACTCATTGGTGAGTGGTCAAAAGATCAATCTAAGCAAATCAGCCCTCTTCTTCAGTCTAAATATGCCAAGGAACCTTAAGAGGCAAATTTCTTCTATGTTGGGAGTTCTTAATATTGGTGGGCAAGATAAGTTTTTAGGTCTCCTAGTAATCATATCAAAATCTAAATCTTAAGCTTTTGAGGACATTAAGATGAAGATTCAAAGTAAGCTTACAGGTTGGAAAGAGAAATTGTTATCTCAAGGGGGACAAGAAGTGTTGATAAAAGCAGTGACTACTGCCATCCCGATGTTTGCTATGAGTTGTTTCAAACTCCCTTCATCCTGTAAAACTATCAATAGTATGGTATCAAATTTTTGGTAGGGCTAGAAAGAGCACGAAAGGAGAATTCACTAGATTTCTTAGGAAAAAACTTGTCAACTAAAATTGCATGGTGGTTTGGGCTTTAAAGATTTAGAATTGTTTAATATGCCTTTATTGGTAAAATAGGGGTGGAGAATACTGTCTAATCCCCAATTCCTTTTGGCTTATGTTTTCCAAGGGAAATATTTTCCTTTCTCCTCCTTCTTAAATGGTAAACAAGGATATGCTCCTTCCCAGGGACGGCAAAGTATCCTTTGGGGAAGGCAATTGCTTGAAAAGGTGGTTAGATGGAGTTTTAACAATGGGCAATCTATCCCCTGTAAAGAAGATAAATGGATTCCAACATCTTATCCAAATTTCTCTCAGGCTAAGGTTGATGCAGATCCATCTATTTTGTGGACATCCTAGCTTTTAGATGATCAAACATTGTAACAACCCAAAAAAATAAAAATAAAAAAAATATATATTTTGAAAAATGGGTTTCATATATATAAAAAAAAATTTCAAAGGAGGAAACCCCCATGTCTCGTCTTTCCCTCTCCTTCCCTTTCTTCTTCTTCTTCCTTTCTCGCGGCGTCTCAAGCAGCTCCCCACGACCAGAGAGGAAGAGGAGACGTCCGATCGAGGCGATTCGGTGGCGTTGGAAAGCTTGTTCCGAGAGCTTTCTTTTGATACCAATTTTGAAGCAAATGGAGGTCGGATGAGTGAGATATGGAGGAGAGAAGTTTCGGGTTTTTCAAGCTTTTTGGTCGGATCGACGATCCGAGACCACATATGGACTGAGGAAGAGGAGAGGAGCATGGGGGTATGATCAGATTCGGAAAATGTCAGCTATGGAGATGGTTCAACTTCGAGGCTTCCTCATAAATTTTTGGAATTTTGAGACACAGATAAACCGGGTAAGATAATTTTTATTATTTCTTGGAGCATAAATTGTTTATTAAATAGGAAAAATTGGAGAAAAATTCTAAGAAAAATATATGATGAAAGTAAAATTATTTGGAGATATTCTATGGTGTTAGTTGAATTTTTGGGTGATCGTAGAATATTTTTGAGAAATATGGATGGATTTTAGTTATATTTTTAGCATATGGGCATATAAGATTAATTGAAATTAAGATAATTAAATTTTATATAATTGGTTGAAGCTTGAGGATGGAGGTTTAAATATGTGAATATATCATTGGGTTGAATTAGGAATATGTTGAAAACTTATGGAATCGAGTAAAATTCTTGAATAAAATATTCATGGGTGATTAGAAAATTACAATTCATTTTGCAATAGCCTTATAATATTATTAAAGCAAAATTTTAGAATTTTTAGAGCTTGTTTGAGTGGATTTTTGTAAAATGTCAATTATAGGGACTAAAACGTAATTTTAAGATTTTGAGTATTGTCTGATTTGGAGGGCCAGGAGGGGCCATGTGATGTTGATGAGATGTGATTGTGGGAATTGAGAATTTAGAAGTGTTATGTGAACCTTTGTTGGGTAGGTCAAACTCATGAATTATTGCCTCTTTAGAGTTTTATTCTAACTTAGTACTAATAAATTTATAATTTAATTATTAGGTGATCGAGATCCTATTTTACAATAGTCATCGTCTTGTGAGTAAAATGTTAATTTTAATTGTAATTTCGATATTATTATATGTTATGCCCATGCATCACTTATATGCATATATTTATGTAGTTAAACTCTAGGCACGAATTATGATGCATTGATAATGTTAAAGTGCCATGATGTTGTTGTGGTAATTTGGCGTGTGATGTGGTGTGGACTATGGATAGTCACGCTGAGTTCTGAACCCGATCCTTCAAGGGGTAGTCACGGCTTGAGTTCTGGGACCCTCGATTTGGTTTATTAAGCGAAAGTCGAGTTCTGTTGGATTTAAGAGAGCTGTATAGGGGATCAGCTCCCAATATGTTATGATTGATGCTACAGGGTGCGTGAGTGCTCCAAATTACCTTTTTGATGTTATGATGTGAAAATGTTGTTGATGTTGCATTTCACTCTACAGGGTGCATTAGTTTTATATAGTTATAGGGATTATGGTTAAAATTGATATTTTACTCTCTCTGTTCAATATTTTGAGGAGTTATTTTACAGAACAACCTGTTTTCTTCCTCGCAGGTTTAACGTCAATTATTTAATTGTTTTACTATCTTTTTCTAAATTTAAAATCTAGAACTCCGCATGTGTTAGAAATAGTGTGGACCTTGGTAGAGGTTGTGTTAATTTAAATTTTTAAGATTAATAAATGAAGATTTGTATGGTATTTAAACAGTTTGTAAGTGAGGATTTTAGTTAAAATTGGCTAAGTTGGAAATGAAATTATAACGATTTGATTTAAATTATTTTATATGCATATTGGGCCTAAATTGTGGGCTTGGTTATGGATTTGAGGAATAGTTAGGCTTACTACGGGCCTCGGGGGCTTTAAGCTGGCCCAGGTCCTAGTGCCAGTCCGGCCCATAGGTTGGGTCGTGACAAACATGCTCCCAAAATGTCTAGAAATTAAAGGTTGTTTTTGAAGAAAAGGAAGTTAATAATATCTTGTCCATCCTTATAAGCGTGTTTAGGGGAGAGGATAAGGTGATATGGCATTTTTCTTCTTCAAGGCTATATATAGTGAAGTCGGGTACTTCCTAACAACTAAAATTTAGCATATATAGAGTACAACAAACTGAACAGCATCAAGTCCTTCGACAAATATGTTTAATGCTTAATTGTGGAATTCATAAGATAATATCGATGTTTTTGAAGGAGTGTAAATGTTATGGGGAAATTGAAACCATTAGCCATTTGTTTTTTAAATGCCTGAGGGCTGTTCATATTTGTCTTCTTTCTCATTTTATGGTTTGCTCTTCTCTCATCAATGGTTCATCAAGTGCATAATGCTGGTTAATCATTTCATCAGCTTCACATGAGCAAGATCAAGACCCAAATCAAGTAGTGATGATGGTGTTCCTTTGTGGCATATATGGAAAAATAGAAAACATCTGGTGTTTCAAAATTAATAACTGGAGTATAGAAATATTATTTCAGCAATGTTGATTGACTTTGAGGATCATATTATGAACTCTACTTCTCCTCGATAACTTCAAATGGATCCCCATCATCTTCCCACAGTGCAGTCTACCCCTCCACAAAGTTTGGTGAAAATTAACTTCAATGGGCTGTGAATCAAGCAAAGAATTGTGGCTCTATAGCGGTGATAATGAGAGACTCAGTAAGTAGACTGTTAAGCTGGACTTCTAAAAGGTTATACAGAATTACTGATCCCATTGTCCTTGAAGCTTTAGCTTGTAGGGAAGCTATGTGTTTAGCAAAATCAAAGAACTTTAATTAAGATATAATCGAAGGGGATTCTTTATCTATGATGAATGCTATTAAAGGGTTTGTTGTGTTTAGTTCCATTCGAGGCTGGTGTTTGATTCGATACTTTTCTAGCATATTTAATTCTATCTTTCTTTCATGTCAATAGGATGAAGAACATAGTTGCACATTGCTTAGCTAGAGAATGCCTGCTAGATGATTCTTTTTATTGTAGTCCCTTAACCCAATTCAACTTTGTAATATTCTCTTTACCACATTAAGAGTTTCAATGAATTATATCTTTGGAAAAAAAATATTTTTTATGATAAATTACTTTTTAGTCCCTTAATTATGTCATCATTAACACTTGTCTCGCTATTTTTAAAAATTAATGGTTGTATCCCTGTGTTTTAATTCTATCAGACAAAACATCCTTCCATCCATTAATTCTGTCTAGTCGGTGGAAAAAGATAGCAAAAGTGAGAGAATACTTTTTATTCTCTGCAATACCCTCAAGTAACCAGAATTAAATCCCATTAGCCCTTTAATCCCTAAATGCCTAACATCCTTCTCCTTCTTTATTCTTTTCTCCATCAACAGTAAACCAAATACTCTAAGGATTCCTTGTAACTAAATTTGGTGTGATCCCTTCCTTTTAGATATTATTCATCTGTCTTATAACATCAAAAAAATGACCATTATATGCATAGCCTATTATTAATGAATTCCAAGCAACATTATTTTTGTTTTTCATATTATCGAAAATTGCTTAAGAAATGGTTAAACAATCCTCTCCTTCTCGGCCATATGACACATCAAGTGTAGCTCCACCGTCTTCCTCACAACTTAGCTTGTCGAATGCCAATTTCCTCTCATCCCTCACTACCTATAAACACCCATATTGAATTTCCTCTTATCCCTCACTTCTTCATGATCCAACTTGCCCAAAAGCCAACAGTAATAGTAACATCAATAGTAACCCCTGGTACAGATACAACTATAGCTACATGCATTGGTGCAATATAACTTGATATGGTCCATAATAGCTGATGAAATTGAAAGAAATTATAAAAATTGTAGCAATTACAGATGAAACACCAATATCTGCAAGCATTGTTATTAGAGCCAGATCAAATAAGTTAACTGGGAACTAGCCACCAGTCTAATTTTATTCCCTTAAAAACCTTGACTTTGTATAACCCGCCTTGAAAAGAATTGAACTGGCTGAGTAACCAGATGAATTGGTGAACTTGGTTGATTTTAAGTCAGTCAGTTGGGTCAAACCAATAGGTTTGATTACTCAATAAATGGAGAGGTTGGGATTCGAACTCAGGGTCCCTCACTTAAAGCTAGACACATCAAACCACTTCAGCTGCATTCTGAATTTGCCAATTTACTTCCTCAAAAATTATATAGATATATCCTTCATTGCCTTAAATATTTTTTCAATATTATTTCATTAAATGTTAAATATAAAAATTTTAAATTATTTTTAAATTTAAGTAAAATGATTTTAATTACTATTTCTAAAATATATCAAACTACTAATTATAATAATACACTATTTTTATTAATTAGTATTTTTAAAGTAAATAATATTTTGTAATATATTTAATGTTATGACGAGTAAACCCCGGCTTAACCTTAAACACTTAATTCTTTGCCTTCACCTATTTATTGATCAGGTTGGATTTAAAGACCTTGTTTACAAGAAATTGCGAAACCAGAAATTTTCTTTATCTTCAAGTCATAATCCATTAAAATTCAGCCAACATAAACACATATCAAAACCCATAACCCAAAACTCTATATCCAAGTAAAATGTTGATGAAAAAATGTCTTCAAAAAATCATAATCTTCTCACTAAAATTCGATCAATAGAAATTATGAGGCAACTAATAAGAATAGGCATATCACTTCAACAAAATAGTTTTTCCTTAGAATACATAATCCATGATAGCAAATAGTATTTTTTTTTTTAAAAAAAGAAAATGATGGAAAAGTAGATTTGTAGAAAATTGCACCAAATGGGCTCTTTGGATTTATATAAAACTATTGAGGTAGTGGGTATGAAATAGGCTTTGAGGCTTAATGAATTACTATCTTTAATGTATTACTTGCCCTCACTAGATTACTATAAAGTTATGACAATATACTTCTAAGGTACAACAAAGTATGAAATCTGCGGATAGCAACTTCTGAAAATTTCCTTTAAGAACTTTTGATATGAACATAATTTAGAGAGACTAGAAGAGAAGAAGAAGAAATAGAAGTAGTATGTATCTAAATTGAAAAACTCATCCATATTTATAAATAATGAAAATTCATGGCATTTTTTCTAAATAGACATATCTGTCTATTTCCAACAAATACAACTGTTTATTTTAAATCGCCACCTCTTCCAATAGTTGTAACTATTTGTGTGTAATGAACATGTCTGTTTATTAACAAACACACCAACTTGCTAACAAACACATCTGTTCATAATATATATATGAAAAATAAAATAAAATAGTTATTTTATTTCACACATATATGTGCCAAGTACCCTCATAGAATTATATATATTTATTTAAATATATTTAATTCTATATATTTCATTTTCTTTTCACTTGTTCCCTTTCTTGTATTTTAATAATGTGGGAATTCTTTCTCTTTCTATTATCTAACATACAAGCTATTTATAATAATCCCCCCACTTAGCTTATAATGTTAGATCCCATTGTTTCATGCATAATGAAAAATTTCTTTCGATTTAAACTTTTCGTTAGTATAAGTATTTTATAGTTCTAAAGAAATCATGATGGTCATAGCTTAAACCTATATTTTTATTAAATAGAAGCAAAAATACTATATATATGAACCAATTAGTTTGAATTAAAAGTTCACCAAAATTTGAGCATGAATATGGCCTTATACTATCTCCTGTTTTCATGAACATTTACCAAAGTTATTCAAACTTTTTATTGAAGCAGCACCACTTCTTATGTTTATATAGGTGAAGTTTTATTTATAATAATATTAAACTTCATTAAGAGTATAAATATTCATTCTCATTCCATTAACTTGGTACAGTAAGAACTTAATTACAACATTTACTAATGAGTTATTGTTACACTTTAAACTTTATTTAGTATTAATACTATAAAGTAGGGGTTCCATCACTAGTAAATTTAATGGAATATTCTTAATCTTAATCTAGCATATGTACTTTTGATCATATCTCTCGAGAGCTCTTTTGTAATGCCCTCACTTTGGGTAGTTCTGTATATTCCACTATTCTGGCAATTAACATTTGTTTGGATGTCTAGAATTATCTTTAAATTAAAGTGAGGAAACATAATTTAATCTTAAATTGGTCAATTAAGGGTGAAAGAAATCAAAAGAAACGGATTAGAAACAATTAAATGTGCTCAAGTCCTGGCGATGAGTAACTCCCCTGAAAAATAGTTAAAAATCGGTAATTTGATTATGTTGTTATTTTAATCAGTGTAGGACTTTGTAAGACTATTATTTAAGACTTAATGAAGGTATAATTATGAATTAATATGCCAAAGTAATGAAAAGAAGCAATTAAGTTAAATTAGAATAGGAAAAGGACACATTTGGCATAATTAAGGAAGATTTAGGTAACAATTAAGAACTAGAATTAGTCATGTGACTTGCACATGACCCATATAGCCATAAAACATCCCTTAAACCATATTAGAGTGGAGAAAATAAAAGAAAGGAAAAAGGGAGAGAGTGGCCGAACAAGGGAGAAGAGAAAGGGAAAGAAGAAATTCCATCTTTCAACTTGATTTCTCACTTCTAATCAAGGTAAATTGACTCCAAATCAATTTTATACAATTTATTTTCACTTCTTCTTAGTTAATTTCATGACTTGGGAGAGAGAAAAGTTAGGGTTCATATGGGTTGGAATATGAAAGTTGATGGAATTTGGGAATTCATGAAAGTAACTTGATTTAATTAGGTTTAATTTGATTTTTAGCATGGTTTTAACATTCTAAACACAAAGCTAACAAGAATTTTGCATGAATCAACAAAATTCACCAAGGGTTCCAAGTGCCATGGTTAGGCCAAGATGGGGGAGTTTGGGAAAAATGGATTTTGATTCCAATAAGCAAGTTAAATGAGCTAATTAAGCATTCTAAGCATGAATTATGACATTAGAACACTTGTTTAGATGTTGGATTGAATTTCTTATGAGTTAAAGTGTAGAAAATGTATGGGAAAATGAAGAAAAAGTACTTTTTGGGCAGCTATTTTGATGAATTTATTTGATATTGTGTGGATGTTGGTTGGATGATGATGAATAGCAGGTTTAAAGAGCTTTTGACGTAGAATACCAAGGTATTTTCCGGGGGTCTGAAAAAAAAAAGGAAGCTAGTTCTTTTTGGCATGTGAATCTTGCACACCAAGTGTTTGATAAAATGCCTAAATGAATTTGATATATTGTGGGAAGAATGACCAATATGTTAAAGAAAATTTTCATGGTTTATCGGGTAGGAAAATTCTTGAATGAACAACAAAATTAACTTGCTAGAAGTGCTTATTTAGAATAGTTGAGGAATTTATTCTGATCTGTCTGTAATTTTTCTATATGACAACAGTTCATATGGAGAAAGGTGAAAGTGCTAACTTAGGAACCAAATCCACCTAAATTGGAGATAAACATGTTTGTGCACAACTAGTATTAAACTATTAAATGTTTTTATATATTTATGTTGATAAAAATGGTTTTATTGTTACATGTTTTATATTCTCCATGATAGGATTTTTCTACAACACCTGATTAAGTTCATTATGGTTATGATGAATTTTATTTGAAATTATGATTTATATTGTGTTTTACATAAAAAGTATATGATGTTGAGATTTACAGGAAATGGATCCACATGTTAATTTCATACTCATGCAAAAAGGGGAATGAATTTATGATATTGTTTTCATATCTCATAGCTAATGCTGAGATGGTTTTTACCCATCCCTCATTTGTTGAGGTGACACATTGGTGTCCGGGTGGATGTGATATAGATACCATGGTATGTGTACATTGTTATAATATGGTCTCCCTTATGTAAGAGGTGAGATGAGATTTGAAGATAGCCCTTTCGGATTATATACATAAATATGGTGTTATGGATGGCATGTGTACATTGTTATGATATGGTCTCCCTTATGCATAAGGTGAGATGAGATTTGAAGATGGCCCTTTCGGATTGGTCTTGCATTAGGCTGGTGAGATTAAAAATGAAATTGGAAATGTGCAAATATGTTTTAAAGATAGTACCTTGTGAGCAAATGATTTATAAGAAACCGATTTCCATATGTGACCCATGCTTTTATGTTCACCTTGTGAGTATAATTGAATATCTATTTTCATGACTTGTTTTGAATATTGTTTTCATGACATATTACTTGATGATTTATTTGGTTTATGGATTGATATTTGTTATGCACCATTGCATACATTTGTACTCAGCGGTTGTTGTTTTCTAACTAATGTAAATAAAGGAAAGGAAAAGGTTTTAGGCAAGTAGGAGCAACACCCATTACTACAGTGATCAGAAGCCAACTTGATGTAGGAGAATTGACTCCTTGATTTTTGCGTATATATATGATGTTAACTTTTTGCAACAGGATATTTTGATTTAAATATCTGAGTAGAGCTTGATAATATTTTGTTATCTGTATATAAATATAAAATTAATGAAATAATTTATAAGTTATTTGAGCAAAGAAAACTAGTATGCAATTCTGATACCCATGAGACTGTTGAGTTATGGACTTGCCACAGGATTCCACAGGTGTTATTTTAAAGTATTATTTGAAATGGTTTAACTAAAATACAACAATTTTAAAATTTAAAGTTATATAACTTGAAGCTTTTCTGTAGGGAAACTTATATTTTGAAACTATCTCATTTTCTGAGGAAGGTGTGCTGCAACTGATTCTAAAGCAAAATATAAAATTGTAAAGTACTTTGAAAATAGATTAAAATGAGTGACGGTGAATTTTTGATTTACAGCTATTTTGATAATCTTTTTATAGTCTGAAGTTCAGTAGTTAAACGTTTCTTATTATATTATATTTTAAAAAACTGATTTAAAATTTGCACCCAATCCCTAATAATGTGCTCACTAGGTTCCGATGATTCGATCTCGGCATCTGTTGAACATATTACGGGAGACATGTTATGTCTAAGAGAGGGGTGAGGCGTGACATGTTATTGTTGGTATCAGAGCTAGGTTTAAATTGCATATTAGAAGGATTTCCCATACTAAATGTATGATTTGTATAACTGCTCAAATGTTTGAAATTATTGCATATGGCATATTTACATCATATTATTCAACCTAACAAGTGAAATTTTCTTTTCCTTCTTATTGAGGTATTAGAGACATGATGTCTCATCGTGCTATCATTAAGGCTGGAGGGGAAGGAGGTGATAACTTTAGCCTCCAAGGAAAAGAGTCAGAGGTAGGAAATCAGCCGAGGTAGGACCATAGGGAAAATATTCAGGCTCCTCAAGGTTTTAATGATCAAGGTCCTCAAGTACCTAGAGAACAAGCACCATTAGCCCCACTAATAGTCGTACCGGGTTAACACCAGAACAAGTAGTTACCATTATCAGTGCCATGACTAGCTAATAGCAACAGCATTAGCAGCAGCAGCAACAGCAACCCTATAAGCAATATGAGAAACTAGGTAAATATGGTGTTATGGAATTCAAATGCACTACAGATCCCTGGGTTGCAGAGCAATGGCTGGAAAGGATGGAGTGGGTATATGCACAGAAGGTTAATTATGCAGTTTCTATGTTATATGATGATGCTTATGAATGATGGAAGACTATTTCTAGTAGCCTAGCGAAGCCTTTTAGACTGACTTTGCCAAATTTTCTCAGAGAGTTCAAGCAAAAATATGTTCTAGCAGCTTATGTAGATGCTAAATTGCAGGAATTCCTGAGACTTAAACAGGAAAACAGATCTGTGGCTGAATATGAATAAGAGTTCACTAGACTGAGCTACTATGCTGAGGGTATTCTTACTTCCAATAGAGAAAGATGTAGGAGATTTGAGTAGGGCCTTAAACCCAGCACCAGGAGGCAAGTCACAAGATTCAAGTATGAGGATTTTTCAACCTTGATTTCTATTACACTAGAATAGGAGAGAATCGATAATGAAGAATCTATGGAGAGAGAAGGAGAAAAATAGTAGAGCACGGCTAAGAAGACTTTTCCTGGTACGGGTAGCTCCTTCAGCAAAAGGAGAAAATTTGGTGATTCATTTTCACAAAAGACAGGTAGTCCTGACCACCAGTATCCAAGTAATCCAGATCGGTAGTAATTGTGACTCAAGCTCCTACATATGGTCGCCCTTGTAATACCTGTGATAAGATGCATGGAGGTGTATGTAGGATGGCATTAGGGGTTTGTTATAATTGTGGAGGTATTGGACAGTTTTTCTAGAGATTGCATTAGTCCAAGGAGGGAAACTACCCATACTGCATCAGAAGGATCTACCCCAAGGTTTACACCTAATATATCCTAGACAGCTAGTAGAGGCTGAGGTAGAGTTAGAGGTGGTACAATTGGCAGCCAGAGTACTGTAAACTAGCCAGAGTAATCAAGTGCACTAGCCAGAGTATATGCTATGAGATAGAGAGAGGGTGCAGAAACAACATATGCGGTTATTGGTAAATTCTCACGCTTTGATCATGATGCATTAGTATTGTTTGATCCTGGTTCTACTCATTCCTACATTAGCTCTGCACTTGCTTGTTATGCTAATGTGGATTGTGTGAAGATGACTTATGATATGTTAGTATCGAGTCCTTCGGGTGAAGAGGTGATAGTGAATAGATTATATCAGGATTTCCCTCTAAATATACAAGGCAACACCTTCTTGTCTGATTTGATTGAGATGCCTTTTAGAGATTTTGATGTTATTTTAGGTATGGATTGGTTAGCTAGACAACATGCTATTGTTGACTGTAGACTAAAGGCAGTCACTTTCAAGATTCAGAGCATGCTAATGTGGTAGTGCAGGGGGAGAGACAAATGCTGTCATCTAATGTAATCACAGCAACACTAGCCAGGAAGATGATTCATCGAGGGTGTGAGGCATACTTGGCGCATATAGTTAACACATGTATAGGGAATCCTAATATCAAAGATATTCATATAGTGTGTGACTTCTCGGATGTGTTTCTAGATGATCTACAGGGATTACCACTAGAGAGAGAAGTGGAATTTGAAATTGAGACTTTGCTTAGAGTTGAACCAATATCTATTACTCCCTATAGAATGTCACCTTTTGAATTGAAAGAGTTAAAGGTACAACTGTAGGAATTATTAGATAAGGGGTTTATACCCCCTAGCATTTCACGGTGAGCACCAGTGTTATTTGTGAAGAAGAAGGATGGCACTCTTCATCTGTGTATAGACTACAGACAGCTGAATAAAGTGACAATGAAAAATAGGTATCCATTACCTAGAATTAAAGATTTATTTAATCAATTGAAGGGTGCGGTAGTATTCTCTAAAATAGACTTAAGATTGGGTATTATTAGTTGAGAGTAAAGAAGAAGAGTATACCGAAGACAACTTTCAGAACTCGATATGGTCACTATAAATTTTTGGTGATGCCATTTGGGTTAACTAATGCACCTGCGGCTTTCATGAATCAGATGAATACAATTTTCTAATCATACCTGGATCAGTTTGTGGTGATATTCATTGATGATATCTTGGTTTATTCCAAGAACGCAGAAGAGCATGACAAGCATTTGAGAATAGTTCTACAGACACTCCAAGAGAAGCAGTTGTATGCTAAATTATCCAAATGTGAATTTTGGCTAGAAAAAGTTGTTTTCTTAGGACATATAATGTCTGCAACAGAAATTAAAGTAGATCCCAGCAAGATAGAAGCCATCCTTAATTGGAAACCACCTAAGAATGTTTCAGAAGTTTGTAGTTTCTTAGGGTTGGCTGGATATTATCGCTGCTTTGTGAAGGGGTTTTCCATAATAGCATCACCCTTGACACGATTGTTAAGGAAGGATGTAAAGTTTAAATGGACGGATAAATGTCAGGAGAGTTTGGTAAATTGAAAACTTGTTTAACAGAAGCTCCAGTCTTGACCTTACCTATCCCAGGTAAAGACTAAATCATATACAGTGATGCTTCTCACAATGAGCTTGGCAGTGTATTGATGCAGGACAGGAATATTATTGCATATGCTTCACGCCATCTTAAGCCACATGAGAGGAATTATCCTATTCATGATCTGAAATTTGCTGCCATTGTTTGTGCACTAAAGATTTGGAGACATTATTTATATGGAGAGAAGTGTTATATCTTCACAGATCATAAAAGCCTGAAATATTTACCTACCAAAAAGGAGTTGAATTTAAGGTAGAGGAGGTTGTTGGAGTTGATTAAAGATTATGATTGTGTGATTGACTACCGCCCTGGGAAAGCTAATGCGGTGGCTGACGCGTTGAGCCACAAATCTATAGTTAGATTGAAACTTACTCCACTAGAAATAGTACATGATTTGAGAACAACGCATGCCCAACTTTTGTTTGGCATTAATGGGTGTATCCAGGAAAATCTGCAAGTTAAACCATTGTTGACCGAGCAGATAAAGGACGCAGCACAGAGTGATAGGGAATATGCAAAGCTGGTTAAAGAAGTTAGGCAGGGTGAGAAACCTGGATTTGCTATTGGCCAGGATGGGATGTTACTGTTTCAAGGTCAAATGTGTGTATCAGACAATGATGAGTTGAAATAATTTATTCCAAAAGAAGCACATGATTCTCCATTTGCCATGCATCCTGGTGAAACAAAGATGTATAGGGATTTGAAGGAGTTCTTCTGGTGGTGAGGTATAAAAAGAGACATTGCTGAATTTGTTGCAAAATGTCTAACTTGTTAACAAGTTAAGGCAGAACATCAGGTTCCAGTAGGCCTACTACACCCATTGCCTAATCCCCAATGGAAATGGGAGAGGATCTCAATGGATTTTGTAACAGGACTTTCGCGCACTCAAAGGAATCATGATGTTATTTGGGTGATTGTGGATAGATTGACTAAATCAGCTCACTTTCTACTAATAAGAATGGATTACAGCCTGGATCGGTTGGCCGAGTTATATATTAATAAAGTGTTGAGACTGCATGGAGTATCAGTATCTATTGTATCAGATAGAGATTCAAGGTTCACTTTCAGATTCTGGAGTAGCCTACAGAAAGCTCTAGGAACTAAAGTGAACTTCAGCAATGCATTTCACCCACAGACTGATGGCCAATCAGAAAGGATTATATAGGTATTGGAAGACATGCTTAGAGCTTGCATTATAGAGCTCGAAGGTAGTTGGGATAGAAATTTGCCTTAGATAGAATTTGCGTTATAGGGTTCCAAGTGCCATGGTTTGACCAAGGTGGGGGAGTTTGGGGAAAATAGATTTTGATTCCAATAAAAAAGTTAAATGAGCTAATTAAGCATCCTAAGCATGAATTATGGCAATAGAACACTTGTTTGGATGTTGAATTGAATTTCTTATGAGTTAAAGTGTAGAAAATGTGTGGAAAAATGAAGAAAAAGTACTTTTTAGGCAGCCACTTTGATGAATTTATTTGGTAGATTAATATTTATTGATCACTACTACGTACATTTGTACTCAGCGTTAGTTGTTTTCTAACTAACACAAATAAAGGAAAGTAAAAGGTTTCAGGCAAGTAGGAGCAGCACCCGTTACTATAGTGATCAGGAGCCAACTTGATGTAGGAGACTTGACTCCTTGATTTTTGCGTATATATATGATGTTAACCTTTTGTAACAGGATATTTTGATTTAAATATCTGAGCAGAGCTTGATAATATTTTGTTATTTGTGTATAAATCTAAACTTAATGAAATGATTTATAAGTTATCTGAGCAAAGAAAACTAGCATGCAATTCTGATACCCATGAGACTATTGAGTTATGGACTTGCCATAGGTTTCCACAGGTGTTATTTTAAAGTATTATTTAAATTATTTTAGCTGAAATACAGTAGTTTAAAATTTAAAGTTGTCTGACTTAAAGCTTTTCTATAGGGAAACTATATTTTGAAACTATCTCATTTTCTCAGGAAGGTGTGCTGTAACTGATTTTAAAACAACGAATTTTTTTACGAATTTTTGATTTACAACTGTTTTGATAATTTTTTTACAGTATAAAGTTTAGTAGTTAAATGTTTCTTACTATATTTTGTTTTAAAAAAAATGATTTTAAATTTGCACCCAATCCCTAGTAATGTGTTCACTGGGTTCCGATGATTCGATCTAGGGATCTGTTGAACATATTACGGGAGGCATGATACGGCCAAGAGAGGGGTAAGGCGTGACATCTTTTATTAAAAGATCTACTAGATTATTATAAGATTTAACATGAACATGGTAATATCACCATTAAAGACTAATTACCTCACATTCTCATGTCTTAAGCTTATATGTATAGACCTTGCATTGTATATTTTACTATAAGCTTTAGACATCGTGATTTGACTATCACAATGTAAAGAAATAGATGGCATCGATTGTGATCACAATTTAATATTCGGTTATAAGTTTCTCAACCATCTACTTCTTTACCTGCAGCTGCCAAAGCTATAAACTTGAATTCCATTGTAGATTGAGTTATATAAGTTTGTTTCTTTGATGCCTACGAAATAACACCTCCACCTAAGGTGGACACCCAACCGAAGGTTGACTTATTATCTTTAGCACTAATTATCCAACTAACATCTGTATAACTCTAGGATCCCCACCATATTTGTTTCACTAGTCTACCATGTAGTCACATGTTTATAACATAAACTACATAGATAATTCACAGTCTAGATGTGTACCTTATTTGCAGAAACAAATTACTCCATAACTTGTTTAAAATGAGAGCCTCCAAAAATTAAGAACCAAGCCAAACTTGCAAACATATAAATGCACACTTATTTGTCCTTTTTTCACTCCTTATAAATGACTTGTAAAGCTCTTATGTTTACTACTCAAAGTGTACCAACATTTTGGCCAACAAATTCATCTCTTTATGTATGTAAATATTAAAAAAAATTGCATCTCTTCATTTAGTTATATCTTTTGGCCAATGGACACAACTCTTTGTATGAATACAACTTTTTATATGGTTTTAGCACAAATAAAAATTTATAGCAGAACAATCTATAGTTTATAGTTCTTTTTAAATATCTAAAACCCTTAAAATTGCTTTCCAAAGTTCAATACTAGGGTTGCTAGTATATCTTGATAATTTACATACTGCAAAAGCAATATTAGGTCTAGTACAATGCATAGCATTTATTAAGCTGCCAATAGCACTAGCATACTTAATTTGAGCAATTACTTTAACTTGGGTCCCTACTTTGTTATCTACTTTTTGATTGAATTTTGAATTCTTGATGGGTTGGGTGTGGTCACTTAATGCCTGTGAGTGACCTGCATTCACATGTTGTACGATCTTAGGATTTACTAATTTGCTTTTGCAGTTTGGTGCTCTTTTTATCTGCATTAATAGAAGCTTATTCTTGACTAAAGCCAAAATGGTCAAAAGAATGAGTTATGTTTCTATAATTAACCTAGTCAAGCTTAAGAATATATTGTAGTGGGCGCAAGGGAATGTACAAATGCTTTTAGAAAGGTGAATTAAGGTTGTAGTGACTTGGACAGTTGTAAGGGAACCATTTTCATAGAATCAAAGGTTTCGGAAAAACTCGAAAGTTAAAAAACATAAAATAATTAATGGGCAGTGAATGAGGATTTTGTAAGTAATCGTAATTATGCATAAACAAACTTGCACATAGGTGTGCTGTCCCATCATTATCATATGATTCAGATTTCAAAGACTCTGGATTATGCACTCCAAAGTTAATGCAAGGTGTCCTATTCAAAGGCATTTCATCTATCCTTGGAGCCTTGTGAGTGAGAAGCCAAACCTGGGAGTTCTACTAAAATTTTTAATCAATTTGCAATAAACATCATATGGAGTATTTATTTCCCTCAATATAATGAGATTAACAAAAAGTAAAACCCTCATTATATTTCTACTAGGTAGTTTAGGTAGATCCCTCCAAGATAACAGCCAAAACAGAATTCTAAACAATAATTTTAGAATTCTTCTAAGAATGAATTAAAGAATACTAATGTTGATTGTAGGTAGAAATGAAGAGAAGAGATAAAAGAGAAAACTTAATAGATTCCTATTCCAAACTGCTATTTATAAAGCATTTGCACATTTTCAAATATATACAATAGTTCACTTACATCTTTTAGAATAGATACAACAATTTACTTTGTATTGCCTAGAAAAATTACATTTGTTTATTTACACCTTTTCAAACATATACAACGGTTCATTTTGATATCTTTTAATGAATAGACATAACTATTTCAATATGAGACAATTTTTTCTATCACTAACTATTTCTAACAATATCCCCTCCTTTGTCAGTGATAGACATAATCAACATGAATTAAGATTTATGCATATAAAAGGTGTCTTTCGACTTATACACATAAATCTTATCAACATCTTTAAAGCATTCACTGTGAGCTTTAGCACCAAATTATAGCCTTGTATTTGTTCCAATTATAAGCATGTCATAAATATAAAGACAAATTATCACATCAAAATTTTCTTTAATGTGCAAGTGCTTATGAATTTGTTTGAGAGAAAAGTCTTATGTGGTATGCAATAATTTCTTCCTATAAACATTCAAACTAGGAGTAAGTTTTGCTATTATCCCTTCTACTTGCAGTAATTCAGGAACTATCACTTTCAAATCCCTAAGCTTTGAAACCAGGATATGTAACTCATGGACTTGATCCATAATAGCCACATTATTAACCATTTGGAATCCAAAATATTTCAGGATGAGAAATTTATCCTCACCTTGTTTTCTATGTCATGTTTAAACTCTAGCAAATTCTAGATTTCCTTTGAAAACTTGGCAAAAGTAAATAGATCATACAGCCCATCGGATAAGTTGTTGAGAATATGACCTTGCACAATAATTCATCTTCTTCTTCCACCTTTTCAATGAATATAATTTATTTCTTCAAAATGATCAATTTCACAAACTTTTGATTCATCACAGAAATATCCTTGGACTCCATTGTGATTAATACCTTAAAATTATTAAGTCAGTGGGTATAAAATGGGCTTTGAAGCGTAATGAATTACTATCTTTAAGATATTAATTGCTTCTACTTGATTGCTGCTGTCACACTTTACTTTTCTATAAGGCATAACATGATCCCGTAGTATACCTAATGAATTACCGAACTTTGCCTACCGATAATCAATTACATATATTATAAGGGATTTTAAACAATTTCATTTCATTTTAAAGTTTAGAGTGATGATATATTTAAATGCCTTTAGGTTAGATATATGCTATAAAAATTTGTTTCGTAATAATTTGGCATTTTTAAAATTTTGCAAAAAATTCGCATAGTTACGGTTAAAAATACAATAAAACAAATTTTCAAACCCATAGAAAATCAATTTATAAAATCATAACATTCACAATTTGAAGTCAATCAATTCAAATCATCTCATTTTATACCATCATACCAAAGAAAATATGCTTCATT
Organism: Hevea brasiliensis; assembly: GCF_030052815.1. Classification (NCBI taxonomy): domain Eukaryota; kingdom Viridiplantae; phylum Streptophyta; class Magnoliopsida; order Malpighiales; family Euphorbiaceae; genus Hevea; species Hevea brasiliensis. The sequence continues at coordinate 42,214,377 of NC_079508.1, read as the reverse complement.
CATATACAATTCAAGATGATTGTTTTATACAAATTTACAATCCAAAATATCAAAATATTATTACAATTTCATTTTACAACTGTTCACTTGTCTTAATGTACATACAGATTTAATTTACATCAAACGAAATTTATAATAGGTACAACTAATATACCCGAGAGTAGTCCAAATGCAAGTCTAATCACCGCTACAAGCAACTCACTTTACTGCTTTGTCTATCTTCTTACCTGCGACAGCATAAACAAGCTATCACTGAGTAATACACACAGTGGTGCACAACTATAATTTTTAAAATACCACATGAGAACTATTCTAACAAAACATAGCAATGAATTTTGATATATTTGTGAATTCAATACAATCCATGAAACCAAAATCACAATTTCAATAATTGTAAATTATTCATTTCAATCACATTTATCCAAAAAATTCACAATTTAAAGGTGTTGCCAATAATTCACACAGTTAGAAACATGACACAAAATTTCCAATCAATGTTGTATTGTACACCATGACAAAGCAATCTCACCTCAATAACCAAGGCTAAAGGGGGACACAAGGGCTAGCTAGCTATATGAGTCTCATTCAATCTTACCTCAACTGATAGGCCAGAGAGGGACATAATCAATCTCACCCCATTGATTGTTAAAAATGGGGGACAACATAATCAATCTCACCACATTAATCATATTAAATGGGGAGCACAATTATAATTGCCATGCTAACTGTGGTTTCAAAACAATTTCAAAAACTTTTTATCCAAAGGATTGTATTACAATTCACATAAACACATTTCATTCAAACAATTACCCAAAAAGGGTTGGCAACACGAAATTTCTCAATACACTTCTAAAGCCATTCAAAACCAGCCCACCCCCATACTACAATATTATAAAGGGGCCAATGTCCACCTTTCCAAAAATCAAAATTTCATTTCATACAATAATTTTAAAGTTCTCAATGTAAGGAGGAAAAATTCAACTCATTCATAATAGCTCATCTAATTCAAATTCAAATTGAAAAATAAAACAAAGGATTAGTTGTGCACAAACCTCTTTATATTCCTCTTTCTTAGTTCAACTTTTCCCCTCTTTAAGAGGCTCCTTTTTCCACTGAAAATATACAATGGAAATGTCTCAATACTCAATTTAACTACCACTAATAGTTAATTAATTAAATGCCTAATGAATGCCTAAGTTACTTATGCAATTTCAAGGAGTTTGGGTTCTGGACAGTTTTATGCCCTGACTTTTGAACCCAAATTCAACCTACTTTCAGTCCTCATTTAATAATATGATCTTGATGAAAGTTGTTCCTTTATGTGTTATTTTTAGTTTCCAATTTGAATCACTTAATTTGGAGTTTTGTAACTCTAGTTATGGTCAATTAACCAAGTATTGGTCCAGTGACCAATACTGTTCCCGAACAGGGCAGATTCTGGAACTCAACTTTATCAAGCCATTTGATCAAGTTACAACCATAATTTGGCTTGGTGTTCTTCATATGAGTTGTTCCCCTATGTCTCATGATTATATAGGTTTAAGAATTTTTAAATTTGAGGCTATATAGGGTAAGTTATGACCATTTAATCAACCTAGACTCATAAACTCTATAACTCCAAAATTTTAGGTTTTAGGTCAGTTTTGCAATTCACATTTGAGGTCCTTACACTCAGAATTTAATTTAGGTTTCTTAACCAAAATTGTAGCTCTATTTTTTAAGTTTTTAGATCAGTTTGGCTCATCCCATTTGAAATTTTCTACTGAAATATATGATTCATTTATTATCTGGGTGTCAAATGGTCAATCTATCCAGGTGCAAGAATTTCCAGATTGGAAACTCATGATTTCTCCTACCAATTTCCCTAAGTTGCATTTGGTTCTGGGTTCTGGTCAAAACATCAAAGTTGTAGTTTTAGGTCTTATGAAGAATTTGGTTTTTAAATCACTATATTTACAGTTTTGTAGCTCAAGTTATGATATTTTTGCCACAACTGGTCGGGTAGCCTATTGTCCAGAATTTTCAGGTTAGGTTTGGTCCAGGCAGATTTGTTGAACTAACTTTACCTAGCAATTTGATTGCATTAGGGTCAGAATTAGGGTTCCTGATCTTCATGAAAAATGTTCTTCTATGTCTAAGCTTTTCATAGGTTCAAGAATCAGATCATGTGAAGCTTCCTAGAGTAAGTTATATCTATTTGAATATTTACTGTTCATATAGTTTTTTTTGTCAGGTCTAGAATTGTAATTCGGATTCAAGCAAATTTTAAGGTCACTTATGGCCAGTTTCTAGGCAAGGTCTCTTCATGAAATTTGTGGCATTTTATCTTTAGTTTTATCTCCAATTAGCCTCACACTAATTGGAGCTATATAACTCAGCTTATAACCATCTAAGTGGACTGGACTCAAGCTATCCATAATTCAGCAATTAATACACTATCAATCCATCAATTTCATTCACCAATTCAACATCAATTTACATCAATTACACCTCATGTGACCACAATTTACCATCACAACATCAATTGAGTAACCTATCACAAAAACCCTAATTTCCATAAACCCTATTTTTCTCCATCTTCACAATTCATGTAAATTTCATAGGAATCACTACTCAATTCATGTACACATCATCATTCAAGCAAGAATCCATGTTCAATTTAATTCAACACACAAAAACCCTAAAGTCCTTATGTTGGCCGAATTTCCCTTCCCCCCATACAAGCATGATTTTTTTCATTTTCAAATTATTTTCTACTTAATCACCCTTAATTCCATGCCTACATACTTAATTAAACTAGAGAGATGACTTACCTCTTGTGATGCATTTCCAATCTTCACTTTCTTCAAGTTTTCTCCCAATCTTTTGCTCCCAATCTTCTTATCAAAGTCTAATTAGAGGTTTTCAAGTGATAAACTATGAAAATTATGGGGGAAAAGGTGGGTATATCAAGCTCAAATAGCTTAACAATGGTGGAAATGGTGAGAGAGAGAGAGAGAGGGAGGGAATAGGTGAGCCGGCTGCCTTTAGGGAAGAAGACAAGTTATTTGACTTGAATTTTGGTCTTTTATTTTGATAATTATTCCCACAATTATAATTTAAAATTAAAGTTTTTAATTGTGTCATAGTTACATCATGCTTATGTTATAAAACATTAAAAATAAAAATTCTCTTTTCTTTTTCTTTTCTTTCCCTACACCTCTTTATTTTTTTATATCTTTTTTAATATTTTAATTTCACACATTTTAATGGACATTTAGGTCAAAAGTCACCTCTAAGGGTGAATTGACCAAAATGCCCCTCATTGGTTACAATCCATCTTTTAAATAATGCTCGATGAGTCCTTAAGCTTTGATTCCCTTATTTGAGCTTGTTCTCTTTTCTTTTCTATGGTTTTCACATTCCTAATAACTTTGCAATTGTCCTTTAACCTGGGATGTCATGGGGTTCTACACGAATTTAGGGTAGCAATTGAGCTCACAGTCGCTTCTCAGGTCAGTCACCCATCGCCGAAACCTCGACTCATTTAACCCATTATGCTTTGTTCTCTTATTTTATCCCTACTTCAATTGATATTTATCAATTTCATTTATAGCTTTTCTATGTGTTTTAAATATGGTTCTAGATATTCTCACTGTCCGATCAGACACTGGTCATCAGAACAGTAGAATGTACAGACTACTTATTATGAGGGTGTTACAGCTGCAAGGTTATGACAATATACATCCACGATACAATAAAGCCTGAAATTTATAGAAAACAACTTCTGAAGATTTCTTTTAAGAACTTTTTGTACGAATAGAATTTAGAGAGACTAAAAAAGAAGAAAAAGAAATAGAAATAGTATATATCTAAATTGAAAAGCTCATCTATACTTATAGATAATGAAAAGCCATGATATCTTTTCTAAGTAGACACATCCGTTTATTTTCAATAGATATGACTGTTTATTTTAAATTGGCACTTCTTCTAACAGTTATAATTGTTTGTGTGTAATAGACATATCTGTTTATTAACTAATACATTTACTTATTAATAAATATAACTATTCATAATATATATATGAAAAATAAAATAAAATAATTATTTTATATACAGACATGCCAAATGCCATCTCACACACACACACACACATATATATATAATTTTTTTTTTCACTTCTTTTCCTTTTTGTATTTTAATAATATGAGAATTTTTTCTCTTTTTATTATTTAACATACAAGCTTTTTATAATAAAAGTACCGTGGACACAAGCATACCAGAACCCGTGCTCACTGATCTCTTCAATGGCTGACTGTTAACACCCAAAATGCACATTGACTCTCGGAGCACCTACTAAAGCACATAAACGATAAAGTGGCATCAGGTGACAGTGAATGATATAAAACTCAAGCCTGTAATGGTGAAAGACCCATGGTGACTAGTGAGAGATGAAGCAAGAGGCACTTTTTTAGGAATTTAATTTTAATTGAACGATCCTAATTTAATGAAGGGCAATATGGACACTTTATTCTCTCTAACAGCAATTTTTGAATTAAATAGATGGAAGGACCCGCTTTTGGACGAAATTAAAGCAAAGGAGTATAAAAGTTGACTTTTAAAAATACAGGAAAAAAAAATAATTATAACATAATTGAGAGATAAAAAAATAATTTACTCTTTTTTATTTTTAAAAAAATTATTTAAATTTATATTTCAATTTTAAACAAGTTAGCGTTAATTAATTTGATATAAAAAAATACTAAAGCAAAAAAAAAAAATACAAAAATAATATTTTATTATTAATGTTATGAATTTGTGCTTGTAACTTAACACTTTTCTTTTGAAATTTATGAAATCAAACCATTAAAAATATATTTAACTAATAGAAAAATCATATATATATATATATATATATATATATATATATATATTCAATAGGTAATGGAATTATTAGTGCTGAAACTTCCACTAAAAGTCGAGGATGAAGCAACAAAACTAATCAATCAAATGGTCAAAAAGAGAATACATTAAAAATTTCAATCCGGAAAATACTTATGACCCATATTCTGTTATTCTTTGAGGTTTCCTAGCTAGTTTCCCTTTAATTTCCACCAGAATAAATAATTAAAAATAATGATTAATTAATTAATTATGTAATTTCCACTTATTTATTTGTATTGTTGTCAATGCCAGCTCAAAATCAACGTCAAAGATTTCCTAAAATAAGTTCAGTCGAAAGTTAGAAGAAAATTGGCAGCTAATTTTTTTGTGTTTTTATTATCATTACTCAACTTTAATTTTTATTTTAAAACTCTTCAAATTTTAATTTAAACAAAGTTAAGTTAGAGTCCTTTATAATTGATTATTGTACGTTGGCAGGTTATTACCCTACCAACATAGCAAGTAATACAAATAAAAAAATTTTAAATTATTTTTTATTTAAATTATGCAATTTTATTAATTTATAGATTTTAACAATAAGATAATCACTCAATAAATTAAAATTATTTTTATATGATTTATAATATTTTTAAGTAATTAATAGATAGTTATACTACTTTTTAATTTTAATCAATTAATTTAATATGAATTATATATCATATATATGATTAATATATTTTCACATAAATATGTGTGCTATTTTATTTATTATTTTATATTTTAGCCCCTGAAAAAGATACAAAACGGTGTGTAATAGTAAGCTCTAAGTTATTTACAAAAGATACTCAAAACGTTGTGTTTAGTAATGAAGAATGAAGAAAAAAGAAAATGGCGGGAGAGTTTGTTATCAAATTGTCACAGCTGTCATAGATGCTTCTAGATGTAGTTTTCACATATATAACTATACCTGTATAGGCCTTAGATATATACTATAATTCAGTTTTTTTTTTTTTTTTTATATTGATGAATTAAATTTTCCTCTCCAAAGATCTCTGTTTCAATTTCAGTTTTCCTTTAGATTTGTATATGGTATCAAAGCAAACGATCACAACCTGTGATTTAATATGAGTTTTTGCGATTTTGTTTTCTGAAAAATAACTACTATGGCTGATGTTAGAGAATCTGGTGTAGATCAATGCCAAAAAGTTCATCTCGCCTTGCAGAATTCTGATTCTCCAAGCATGATTCTCGTGAGTTCTCCACTGATCGGAGAAAATTACTTGATGTGGAGCAGATCAATGATGATTGCTCTTAGGGCCAAGGATAAGCTGAGTTGTATAACAGGAAAATGTGAAAAACCAGAAGAAAATTCTCCTGACTTTGAGAAGTGGATCAAGGCTGATAGCATGGTTATTTCTTGGATTCTTAATTCAATTTCGAAAGAAATTGTTGAAGCCTTCATCTATACCGTGTCAGCTAAGGAACTTTGGGATGATTTGTCTCAAAGGTTTGGGCAAAGCAATGGTCCTCAAATCTATAAGATCAAGCATGAAATTGGATCTTTTCAGCAAGGTAATCAGTCAGTTACAGTTTATTTTACTAAATTGAAGAAGGTATGGGATGAATTAGCATGTTTGAAACCTTTGCCTACATGTACGTGTGGTGCCTCTAAGGAAATGAGTGATATTATTGATATTGATAAACTGATGCAGTTTTTGTCTAGATTAAATAGTTCATTTGAACATGTGAGAAATCAATTGTTACTCACAGATCCTTTTCCATCTATTGCTAAAGCTTACTCAATGGTACTTCAAATAGAGAAGCAAAAAGAAATAAATACTTTTGTGACAGAAGTACCTGAGAACTCTATGGCTATGGTGGCTAAAACTCAGTATCTCAAGAAGGAGAATGTGAATCCTGTGAATAAATCACAGTATAAGAAGAAGGATGGTGGCAGGAAAGATGATAGGTACTGTGAATATTGTAAGGCCACAGGACATGTTAAGGATTCGTGTTTCAAATTAACTGGCTATCCAGATTGGTATAAACCGAAGAGGAGTTATCAAGCAACAAATCTGACTATTCAATCTACTGATGGATCCGTCAAATCTGATTCACCTAACTCTTCCACTAATAAGGAAGACTTGGCTGCTACTATCACTTCTATAGTTCAACAGGAGTTGTTTAAAATGATGAAAGGCAAGAATATCCAGGAGGCAGGGTGTGTTGAGTATACTAGTTTTGCAGGTAACATCTCAACTAATTTATCAGTTTCTAATTACTCTTGTGACAAGGTAGATTGGATTATAGACAGTGGAGCTACATCTCATATGTGTTCACCTAAAACCATTATACATGAACCTAAATCTATCAAATCCATAACTCCAGTTTTTTTACCTGATGGAACTATCAAATTTCTTAAGTCCGTAGGAAATGTTATTCTGCATTCTTCACTCACTTTACATAATGTGCTCTAAATACCTAGATTTAAACACAATATTTTATCTGTACATCAATTAGCCAAAGATTCACATATCATGGTTATTTTTTACCCTGACCATTGCATCTTGCAGGACCTTTGGACTAAGGAGTTGATTGCTATGGGACAGTTGGAAAAAGGATTATATAGACTTAGTTCTAGTTCTTTTTTTGCACTGAAATTGAAGCATAGGCATGAAATTCCTCTTATGAATCTTTCAAACTCCAATTTGTGTAATGCTGATGATTCTGTAAATAGTAATAAAATCAGTACTTCTCTGTGGCATACAAGATTGGGACATGCTTCAACTTCCAAAGTCAAACATATTTCACAACTCCATTATACTGAACCTACCACAGTATATGAAATTTGTCCACTAGCCAAGCAACACAGATTACCTTTCCCTAAAAGCATCATATCCAGTCCTTGTATTTTTCATCTCATTCACCTAGACATATGGGGACCATACTCATTTCAAACTTTTACTGGAGCTTCCTATTTTTTAACCATAGTTGATGATTTTAGCCGAACAACATGGACTTATCTTCTTCAAAACAAACACTAAATTTGTCATACCATTTCTGTATTTCTTAAAATGATTCATAACCATTTTCATACCTCAGTTAAATATGTTAGAACAGACAATGGGTCAGAATTTTTGAGTTTAGACACCAATAAGCTATTCCAAGAAAATGGTATTATACACCAAAAAGCCATAACTTACACTCCCCAACAAAATGGGGTGGTGGAGAGGAAGCATAAACACTTACTCCAAGTAGCTAGAGCGCTCATGTTTCAATTAGGGTTACCTTCTAATTTTTGGGGGGAATCCATTCTACATGCTACATATTTGGTTAATAGACTTCCCAGTTCTATCCTTCATTGGAAATCCCCATATGAAATGTTACACAACAAGCCTCCTGATTATAATCTTTTAAGAAATTTCGGATGTCTTTGCTTTGCCACAAATGTTAGACCTCACAAAGCCAAATTTGATGTAAGAGCCATTAAATGTGTTTTCCTAGGATTTGCTTCTGGATATAAAGCGTACAAGTTGTATGATCTAGTAGCTAAAACTATTTGTGTCTCACGTGATGTTATTTTTCATGAGTTCCAATTCCCATTTTCACAAACTCATCCGCACTCTATTCAACCTACAATTCCTTTACCTATACCAGAAGATGATTTTCCCTTAGTAACTCACTTTTCTGATCCATCAATAACTACCTCCCAATCCATGTCTCCTACTTTTATTTCTCATATTCATTCTACTCCTACAGTAAGGAGAAGTTCTAGAACTATTCATAAGCTTTCTTGGCTAAATGACTTTGTGGCAAATGTGCAGGTTGATAATTCATTTTCAACTGTTTCCACTGACTCTATTAGTCCAAAGGCACATTCAGGTATCTTACCTACCCCTTATTCATTTTCAAACATATCTTTTCATCCCTCGCATATGAGTTTTGTAGCTTGAATTTCTATGGTTCATGAACCTAGTTCATATGAGCACACTAGAACTGATGATAAATGGGTAGCAGTAATGCAATTGGAACTTGATGCTTTGGAAAAAAAATCACACATGGGATTTAGTTCCCTTTCCTACTCACAAGAAACCTATTGCATCTAAGTGGGTATATAAGATAAAGCACAAACCAGATGGGTTTGTGGATCAATATAAAGCCAGGTTAGTTGCAAAGGGGTTCAATCAGTTAGAAGGTGTTGACTACACTAAAAGTTTCGCCCCGGTGGCAAAATTAGTCACTGTGAGATTATTTTTAGCTATTGCATCAGCCAAGAATTGGCCCATTCACCAATTGGACATCAATAATGCCTATTTATATGGATTTATTGATGAGGAACTTTACATGCTACCCCCTCAAGGGTATGCAAAGGCTCAATCTAATCAAGTATGTCGACTTAGGAAGTCCTTATATGGCCTTAAACAAGCTGGTCGACAATGGAGCAAGGAACTTACCTCAAAATTGGTAGAGTTTGGGTTTATTCAATCAGCTCATGACCACTGTTTGTTTACCAAAAGCACTTCTACTTCTTTTCTAGTGCTTATTGTATATGTTGATGTACTTATCACTGGTAACTGCGAGTCTGACATTGTTTCCACCAAACAGTACTTGCATCACAAGTTCACAATTAAAGACTTGGGGTATGCTAAATTTTTTCTTGGACTGGAGATAGCTCGTTCCACTTTTGGGATGTATATTAATCAACATAAATACGTCCAAGACATACTTACTGATACTGGTCTTCAAGGGGCTAAATTTGCTCAAGTCTCTCTTCCTCGAGGTTTCAAACTCACAGCTAATGATGGTCGTTTATTATCTGATCCTGCTCAATATCGTAGACTTGTGGGACATCTTTTATATTTCAATTTGTCAAGGCCAGATATCACTTTCTTAGTTCAACAGCTGAGCCAATTTATGCAGGCCCTTCGACAACCACACTGGGATGCCGTTATTCATGTCCTTCATTACTTAAAAGGTTGTCCTGATAAAGGTTTATTTTTTCCAGCTGATAATTCTTTTCATCTTCATGCCTATTGTGATGCTGATTGGGCTGCCTGCACTAACACTCGCAAATCTGTCACTGGTTTCTGCATTTTCCTTGGAAATTCCTTAATTTCATGGAAATCAAAAAAACAGGCAACAGTGAGTCGGTCTTGTGCTGAAGCAAAGTATCGCAACATGGCATCTACAGTGTGCGAGCTTCAATGGTTATCTTATGTTCTCCGAGATTTTCGTATCTCTTTCCCCACTCCTATTCCTCTTCATTGCGACAACAAGGCTGCTCTTCACATTGCAGCAAATCCTATCTTCCATGAAAGGGCCAAACACTTAGATATTGACTGCCACATTGTTCGTAATCAATTGCTCAATGGTTTTGTTAAACCGATACATCTTTCTTCCAAGCTTCAGTTTGCAGACATTTTCACAAAATGCTTGGGGAGTCCATTGTTTTCTGATTTCATTTCCAAGCTAGGATTGGTCTCTCTTCCCAAATTCCAGCTTGAGGGGGGGGGATGAGAAAGATACAAAGCGGTGTGTAATAGTCAGCTCTAAATTATTTACAAAAGATACTCAAAACGTTGTGTTTAGTAATGAAGAATGAAGAATGAAGAATGAAGAATGAAGAAAATGGCGGGAGAGTTTGTTATCAAATTGTCACAGCTGTCATAGATGCTTCTAGATGTAGTTTTCACATATATAACTATACCTGTATAGGCCTTAGATATATACTATAATTCAGTTTTTTTTTTTTATATTGATGAATTAAATTTTCCTCTCCAAAGATCTCTGTTTCAATTTCAGTTTTCCTTTAGATTTGTACAGCCCCTCAAAATTAATTTGATAGGAGCACAAGATGGTTGATCAAATATATTATTTTTTGATATATGGATCAAGATTAATTTTGCTTGTATGGAATCCGACTCATTAAGGAGTAATATGTCGCATAAGCACTCAACCATATTTAAGGGATACGAGTGTGGAACAACTCATATCAAATCCTTGTTGGTAGACAAAATATATTATGAAAAGCATACCTCAACGATGTGCATGGCCTTCCATAAATTGGAAATGCTCATAAGCGGAAAAGCAACAAGAAATTACTCCAGGCACTGGGAGCGTATGCTCCTTCACCAGCATGCATGTAGAATACATACCCCATATTTTACGGAGTAACTGGAATTTTGAGAGGACAAGGCGCATTAATTTTTATTGCAGTAAAGCAACTACCAATCTACATCCTCTATCATACATGTGAAAGTTCAAGATTCAGCAGGTTTATTACAAATTCCCAATGCATTAGCCAGAATATCCTCGTTGAAGATGCTAGTTTCTATGCGGAAACAGCTTTGAGAACATACATGCAAGGATTGAACACCTTTCTCAGTTGCACTCGCTTCACGTAGGCGATTGCAAAAGGCTTCGCTCTCTGCTAGAGCTTCCTAGGAGTCTAGAATTTCTGTACGCACCTGAATGCAAAATCATTGGAAAGTGCAGCAAACACTTGTCTGATACAAATTATACGCATGAACGTCGCGAAATTTCAAGGATTTGGCATTTACCAATGACACCATAATTGATCGAAAGACACACAGAAGCATTCTTGCAGATGCTCAGCAGCGATTTCAAGTTGTGGCAACTGCCTCAAATCAACTATATAAAGAAGGGGTGTCTCGATCTCTCTCTCTCTCTCTCTCTCTCTCTCTCTGTACACGTGTAGTTACTGTGTGTTTCTGTTTCTAAATTCAGAATGGTGTTGGACAACGGGGATCAGTTAAATTTCATTTACCTGTCAGTGAAATTCCAATGTGGTTCTGCAACCAAATCATGGGATCTTCAGTGAGTATGCAGTTTTATTCAAGCTGCAGTAAGCTAGGGGGGATTGCTTTTATGCGCTGTGCTCGAATTTGAGGACGATAATGTGGATCATGGTTTGATTGTAATATGTAAATGCCACTTCAAATCCAATCAAGATGGATGCAGTGATTTGGATTTCAACTCAAATTAGAGTGGTATATATTGCATATCGATACAGTTCAAGTCAGATTATTTGTTTGTATGGGATGATCCTTGCTCTGAAGCTAGTGTAATTGATGATGAAAATCGGACTGGTAAATACGGTGAGGCCTCTTTTGAATTCCGTCCTCTAGATTATGAACAAAACCTCCTACAGAATTGCAAGGTGAAGAAGTGGAGAGTCCATCAGCTACTTGGTGAGAGCATAGACAGCAGAACCTTCAATTCTGATGAGGAAGAGGAATTATGTCACAAGGGATTAAAGCGCCCCAAAGACTAACCCCGTGAATGTGCACTTGTTCTTCACCAGTGCCTCAGGCTTTCATATTCCAAAGTCCATGTATGATATATAATTTGTTTGCTGTTAGTCAGCTTCCACTAATTGCTTTTGATAGGCAAATAGTTTGTTTCTCATTGTCAAGTAATCTCATCACAAGAATTGTCTGTAATTTCATCAAGTTTAGATGGACAAACAACTTCTTCAAACGTTTTTTGTTGGTCAACATGGGTTTGTTGAGAATTCCTCATCCCAATATATGATCTACCTTTAACTAAACTAAGTACATCAGAATTAGCTTATAAATTAAAACAAACACCATTCCAATGTACATCAGCATGGAACAAAGCATTACCATTCTTCTGTGTTGCCAAATCAATCACAACTCCAGGACTAAAAACAAGCGGCTGATGCGATTTGCTCCTTGCGTAAAGCTTTTCAAAAGTTCATCACGAACGATTCTGGTAAATCAATAGAGAAGCTCATGGACGAATGTCACAGATTCCATACCAAACGCAAGGTTTGCAACCTTAAATATTGACGCACCCCTGTTCATATAATCTTTAGCAAGAGCCGAAGAACAACAAATACGGGAGGACCATTCGATATACCACTGCAGCAATCACTTCCAATTACATCTACAGTTGCATCTCAAAGATTCTTAAATTTCTTTCAACTCAGATAAATAATGATACTGCAAGTGTAAAAAAATGGCATTCCAGTTCATTTGTAAAACCACGTTGTAGTACCGTTCCATATCAAGAACTGCTCCAGAAATTATTAAGTGTACCCGGTGCACATGTGTTATCTCTCACAATCAGTCATGTGAGACCTACTCTCTGTATTAAAGGAATGACCTACTTTTCTGTGCAAACATATCCCACCAGACAGGCCTATTTCTCCACCATGATATGTGTAGAAAGAAATTCTACTCCTACCATGAAATATCAACAGTGTCATATTTACTGGCTAAGTGATTCCCTCATCTGTTTCCATGCCCAGTTACTCTGATTTAGTTTATTAGGGGACTGGAGCAGTTGAAGGCATAACTTTAGACCTGTCTAAAATGAGAGAGTTACGCTTGACCACCAAAACTTTCAAGATCTATAATCTTAGATTGCTTAAGTTTCATGATTCTGACTTCGAAGATTTCTGTGAAGTGCACTTTAACTGTTGATAAAAATTAATTGAATTTGATGGAATCAATTGATTTTTTCTAGAAAATTTTCAAACGTTTAGGGAATGGCTCCTCTTCCAAATCAAAACTTCCACTTTTACTGGGTCCAGCCATATTAGAGTCATGATGCCTTCTCTCCAACTTGCTAACTTCATCCATCACCATGGGCTTATCAAGAACTTGATTGACAAGACCTAAATTGTCACAAGGATGGCAAGATTCCCTAGCCATAAGATTGTACTCAGTCTTATCCTGATCATAAACCAAACGGATTCTCCATTTTTTCACTTCCATGCCGGGGACAGGTGATTCAGATGAAGCTCTAAGACAGCAACACTTGTTCAACTGATTTGATTCACCAAAACCTATTTGGGAATGAAAGCCCATCCAAAGGTGATCTGACTGAATAGATGGGATTCTATAGATGAGAAATTTAAAGATAGAGGTCCCAGTACAGTCAATAGCTTCCAACGTGCAATAGATGGCTATATCTGAAGCTGGACCATCAGTAAGCAAATCTGGATTCTCAAGGATTGCAAGAACAGGACAGACAGCCAGTCCCTTGAACTTGGCCTTCCAGTATACATAAGTAATCGTAACCTGCCAATCTCCCGCCAACATTAACCGAATAAAATTGATGAGAGAACCAATATAATTCAAGTCCTAATCACTCTTAGAACCCCCAAAGCTTAGCAACGTCACAAGCAACTATTTTGAGCTACTTTAGACAAACCATGAATCCTCTTTGCCCTTCCGCCTTCCCTCCTCTGCCTAAGTCTCAACCTTATCCTCTTCCTCGCCATGGCCTCCAGTCGTGCCCTATATCGGACCATTCCTCCTCCATCCCTAATCTTATTTCTACCCTATTTCCAGTCTGCTTGCAAAGCCCTTCGCTTGGTTCTAAAAGAGTTGTACTAACACCCACGAGTGATCATCTCTGGACTTTGAATCTTCCAAAAAAGCATAAATCATTTATAAAAAAAGAATTCAGTTGAATTTTCACAAGATTATGCTTTATTTTTATTTATTTAAAATAAAAATTTCTTTAAAATTAAAAATAATTGAAAATTTTCAATTCAAATAAGAGAATCTACTAAAAAGAAATCAACTAAATTGAATTCTCGTAAATTTATAGAGTCCAAACAAAGAGAACGGGAATACTTTTCTCGGGTTGGGTGCTTGGGTTGGTCTATCTAATCAAAGTTTTAGGTTTAGGATGATTCATACTTCCATCAATTTTTTTTGCAAAAGCAAATAATTTTATTAATGTTAAGAAAAACTTGTCCTACATTATCCAATTAAAATCAGGTCAACAGATCTCTCCAAAATACTCAACCTAAGACAAAGCAAACTAATCTTGTGTTTGAATCCTTAATTATGTTAAGGAAATAAAGAGAAATTAAACAAAAGAAATTAAGAGAGAAAAAAGAAAAGAAATTCTTTTTTTGATAAATTTTTAAAATGGAAGAGAAATACAATTTCTCCCTTCCAAAAAAAAAAAAAGGAAATAATTATTATACTTTCATTTTTTCTTACATCTACTATATTGTAAAGTAGAAGTATATTTATATAGTTTAATATAAATAACACATTTTTCTCCATTTTCCTCCAATTTGATGGGAAATGATGGGAAAAGAAATGGAATTTATCCTCATTTCTCCTTCTTTCTCTTCCTTTTTCTCTTTTATTTGATGTCTAAAACAAGAGAAATTAAAGAGAAAATTTCTTTTCTTTTCTCTCCATTTCTCTCAATCCAAATAAAGGATAAATGAAAAAAAAGAAAAAAAAAAACCAACTAGAGGGAAACACAACTCAAGAGTCAAGACGGTCCATTGCAGGCAAAAACACAAAACAAGAAATCAGCAGAGTACAATAACAAAGAAGTAGACAAAACACTGTAGAATAGGACCCAAAATAATAGAATTACATCCGCTAGCAATGAGTCCCTGCTGAAACAATGAAGGAGCTTAATGATCAGCAAATCCATATGCAAAGCAACACTAAGAAGCCAAGAAATCCTGCCAGCTTGATAAGATCGCCAAAATGCATTCTGCATTACAAAGCACAATTACAGAACAACAAAAAGGCAGCCCCTAACAAAACAAATTCGACAGCCCAAATCACAACTTGCACAATGAAAATTAGAAGAATGCCACAAATTCTTCAAGTCTATTAAGAAGCTGTTGCCAGGTTATTGAATTACTATAAACCTTTATAATACAAGAAAAGTACTTTGATTATAGTATTATTAATCTACTAGATTTAGAAAAGTGAAGTTTAAGCTTCTAAAATCTCAGAAATCATATGCATAGTCGGACGAAATTGTGGATTGCTGTGTAAACATGTAGTTGCAACCTTCACAATTGTCATTAGTTCTTCTTGAACTTGAGGAGAAGGAGTTGGAAGGCGTTGGTCTAGAATATCTTCCAAGAGTGGCATCTGAGATGAAGGGGATGACATAGAGAAGAAGATTTCACCCGGATGTTTTCCTTTGACCACTTCTAGTACTACCAATCCAAAACTATAAACATCACATTTTTCACTCACCTTCGTTGTGTAAGAAAGCTCTGCCACAAAAAAATTAAATGAATAAATCAAAATTTGTTAAATAAGAGGTGCAATATTCCTAACTACAAATTATATAAAGGACAAATAAAATGTGGTTAAACTACTGCAAGACAAAGCTAGCTTAAAGAAAAGCCTTGCACCCTAGTCTACACATGGATGGTTGAGTGCAAATAATTTGAGTCTAACCCAACAAAAAAATAATATAAATTGAGCCAATGGCTTCTGTTGCTATTTTCTATATTAAGAAAGACCATTAAAGTGTATTACCTGGTGCAAGATGGTTGTGTGTGCCTGATGGAGCAGTCCAATGGGATGAATCGTTATTTAGAAGCTTTGCAGTCCCAATATCTGTTACGTGAGCCTCATATTCAGAATCAAGCAAAATGTTTTTGCTTGTTATGTCTCCATGAACAATTGGCGGTGAGCAGTTGTGGTGCATGTAAAACAGGGCATTGGCAACACCTTTAATAATATTTACTCTCTTACTCCAATCCAGTTCTTTTGCTTCTTTGTCATTTTTCAAGATTGTGGCCAAGTTAACACCATTCAGGTACTCATAAACCAGAAATGAGTATATAGCAGACAGAAAAACGCCATAAAGTTTTACGATGTTCAGATGTCTTATCTCAGTTGATGCCCTTATCTCGTTCATGTACTCTTCTTGACCTGTTCTCTCACTGTCATGAAATGAGTGGAGCTTCTTCACGGCTACTACGCTTCCTGATGGCAAACTTGTTTTGTAGACACTACCATATCCTCCCTTCCCAATGCAGTATGAAGCATCAAAACCATCGGTAGCTTTTATGATTTCATCATGCATGATTCTTCCAAAAGAGCTTGATATCAAAAATGATTCGTCATCCTCTTGATCGCTTTGTTCTGCTTTTGGATCTTTTCTTTTTTGTAAAAAGAAGAAAACTCCCAAGCAACCGAAAAACACTCCGCAAAGAGGGAGGAAAATTATTAGAAACAACATCTTATGGCTCCTTTTAGATGTACGTTTGTTGGACCAAAAATTGCATGGTTGCAGTCCTGGGACATTCCCACACAACCCTTTGTTCCCCTGAAATGCTTCTATGGAAGCATTCTGAAATGCTTTGTTGGAAGGAATGGGACCTTCCAATTTGTTGTAGGACATATCGATTGATAACAAACCATGCATCTCTTTGAAACTATCTGGAATAGAACCATACAAATTATTATGGGAGAGATTCAATGTTTCTAAGCTTTCTAAACCGCTCAATTGTGACGGAATCTCTCCTTTGAGAAAGTTCCAACTTAAATCCAACTCTGACAGCTGAAACAACTTCCCCAATTGAATTGGAATTTCTTGGCTAAACTCATTATTGCTCAAATTCAAGTAGATCAGTTTAGCTAAGTTTCCAATGGTTTCTGGAATCGATTGGTTTAGTCCATTTGCAGACAGGTCTAGATACTCAAGATCCGTTAACAATCCAAATTCGGAAGGTATACCACCTGAGAGATGATTGTCACTTAAATTCACCTTTAACATAGAAGTCAACTTTCCCAATTCCTTAGGAATCCTCCCAAACAGTTGGTTGGAAGAAAGATCAAGTGATTTTAGCTGAGCAGCATTTCCGATCTCCCGTGGGATGGTACCGGTAATATTGCTGTTTGCGATCCATAGTGCGGTCAAATTGGGACACCTTCCCCAGTTGGTTGATATTTCACCATAAAATTTATTGTGGCTTAGATCCATAAATTGAAGGTTTGGATAGACACCAAAATCTTCAGATATATTTCCAGTTAAATGATTTCCATCAAGGCGAACTCTCATTAAACTTTTACAGTCTTTGAAACTTTTGGGGATTGGGCCTTCAAGATGGTTGTCACTGACACTAATGTTTTCAAGCATTTTATTTTGACAAATGTTTTGGGGCAACAAACCAGTCAACTGATTGTTCTGTAGTTGAAGAAAGGACAACTTTGTGAGATTTGATATCTGCTCAGGAATTCGACCAGAAAGTCCATTATCACGGAGATTTAAAATTTTTAACTCGCCTAAATTACCAAAGGAAAAAGGAACAAAACCATTAAGTTGATTTACACCCAACTCTAGATCAACAATGGACGTCAAGTTTCCCAACTCTTTAGGAATGGAGCCGGAGAGTTGATTTTCGTAAAGATGAAGTAGGGTGAGGCTTGTCAGACCACCTAATGACCTTGGAATTGGGCCAGAAAGATAGTTTCCAAAAAGGCTTAGCCAGTTGAGGGACTTCAAGTTTCCAATTTCGGGAGGAATAGAACCAGAAAGTTGATTTTGGTAAATGAACAAGCTAGTTAGCTTTGTCAAGTTCCCAAGAGTGAAAGGGATAGAACCTTCTATGTTGTTGGTATCCATGAAAAGTTCAATTAAATTGGCGAGGTTTCCCATTTCTGATGGAATAGTACCAGAAAATTGATTATCATAGAGGTGTAATGCAACCATCTTGGTCAAATTACATAGTGAAATAGGAATATGACCGTCTAGATAGTTGGTATACAAGAAAAGTTCAGTAAGGGAACTTAACTGTCCTATTTCTTCAGGAATTGAACCATTTAATTGATTTTCAGCAATGTGCAGGATTTCAAGCTTTGTTAGGAGGCCAATCCCAGGTGGGAGTACCCCTGACAACTGATTATGCGATAAATCAAGATACTTGAGTTTGGAAAGCTGAGTGATTTCAAGTGGGATGGTACCAAAAAGACCATTCACACTGAAATCAATAAATTCAACAGAAGGAAAGGATGAGAAAGAGAGGTCATGGAGCTTACCATTTAAACCTGCATTGGTCAGGTTTAATCCAACAACCCTTCCTCCACGGTTACAATAAATTCCAAGCCAAGTGCATGGGCTTGTTTTTGGCTTGGAATTGGTGGCATTTGCAGGAAGTAGCGGCCATGAAGATAGGTTGCGCTGTTGGTTTTGAAGAGTGGCTGCCCATTTGATGAGAGAATTTGCCTCTTCAGCAGAGTCAGAAGCAACGTGCAACAAAATATGCAACAGAAAGAAAAGAACAAGGGAAACGAGGAAGGGTAGACTCTCCAAAGTGAATGTTGCCATAGGTTTTTCTCTCTGCATTTTCAAAACTCCAATGTACACACACATGTATATAGCCTTTAGCTCACTGTGTATACATTAACGAGACTTGACTTGTGTGCCCTTTCGTTGTGTATACGCCATCACGTCATTTAAATGACGTAGTATAAGCTTTATATATTATGTTAAAAATATAATTAAATTAAAATATTATTTAAAAAAATCAATTATACGCTAAAAAGAAGTAAGAAGTTTAAAAGTCATAGATATAGAAGACTGGATGTGCTTTGGTTGAAAGTAAAGAGTTTCTAAGAAGTTACCGATCACCAAATTCTATACCTACAAGGACTGGGAGAAACAGTTTTATTTTTTCTAAAATTTAATTATTTATTATAAGAAAAACAAAGAAAAATAAATTCTTTCTCTATTATAAGTCTTATCTTTTTAACTTTAAAAAACTTAAATTTGTTAGCTTTTTTAATTAGGAAGAAATAATTTTAAATAAAATAAATTTATGGAATTATATTTTTTATTTTTTTTAAAAAATGTAGACTAATAATCTTTTATATATTCTAAATAAATATAAATTTATATTACTAAAAAAATGAAATATGACTATCCTTAATATATTTCTAAATTTATATTTATTGTGCTTAATATATATTTCTAAATTTATATGAATTTATATCAATTAAGATTTAAATTAAAATAATTAAAATTAATATTTATAATTTATTTATTTATTTATTATAATTTATTTCATAGGCTGATTAGCCATGAGATTAAAATCTGAAAAGAAATTAATAGTGCAAAATATTGATATAATTTTCTAATGATTAATTTTAATTCTAAAAATGTATTTAAGCTAACAATTCTATTTTAATTATATTTTTTATGGTATTAAAAATTTTTTATATCATAAATAATTTTAAAATATTTTTTATCTTAATATTTATATATAATAAAATATGCAATTCTCTTTTTTAGAACTTAACAAATATGATACGACAGGAGTACAACTCAAAAGCTAATTTTGAATTAAAAGTTTTTAAGGGGCATAAAAGTTTAATGGGCATCAGATATTCGAGCAATATTGGACTTTTCACATGCGTTTCATCCTCTCCCACAATCAAGGATTTGATACTACAGTTAATCTTTAGGTCTAATTCAAAAATTAACTTATAAATTATAAGATTTTCAAAGATGTATAAATTTAATAGACATCAAATATTTAAGCGATGTGAGACTTTTCACTTGCCTTTCTAGATTTATCATTCAGCATAAGTCAAGTCTTTGGCAAGATTTGTAGACTCCATGCCCTTTTTTTTTGGTAGACTTCCATATTATCGGCAAGCCGTGTGGAAAATATGAACCTGCAACATATGGGCTATGAAAAGATATTAAATTAATGGAATTATTTTTTAAAATATAAATTTAAAAATTTTAATAATATTTTTATGATAATTCATTGTTTTAATCAAATTAATGTGAATTCATATATTATTATTATTATTTTACACGTTTCTGTAATTATTATATATTAGTTTTAAAAAATATAAAGGAAAAATATAAAAAAAAATCTATACTTTCAAGTTATTAATAATTATAACACATACTAAATACTTCTATCCTGAACATTTTTCCGCCAGCATTTTTGACAACAAGTGAAGCATCTTCTTAACCGATAAAAGATGGTGGGCCATCTTCCATTCAAACCACAGTGAAGACCACTCCGTTTGTCACGGTCTATTTTTTATTTTTATTAATTAAACAATCATACTATATATATATATATATATATATATATATATATATTATGAATAAATTTAATATTTAATATTCACATATGTAATTATAAATTATTTGACATTCCTAAAATGATATTTTTCTAAAAATTACTTTCTTTAATCTCCTGAAAAGTAAATAAGTGCAAGCAATTATAAAATTGAAAATTAAAAGCTGATTTGTCAGAACTGAAATATGTGTAGAAGAACTGAAAAATTGCATTGAAAGCTAAAGATTTTGATTACAAGAATTGAAATGTTTGTAGAAGAATTGTAAATTACTTGCTTGAAATGAAAATAATAAGACTGAAATGAAAAAAAAAAAAAAAGAAAAGCTGTTGAAATGTAAAAAAAGAAAAAAAAAAAAAAAAAAAAAAAAACTGTATGTTGGCTTGTTGATTGTGTTTGTTTACTTGCTCACTATCTCTATAATTGTTTTTCTTAATTCAACTGATCACTTTAATTGCTTCCTGCTTTAGATAATTATTACAATCTGATTATTGGTATTCTATCAGTTTGAACAATGAGCTATCCTATTTTAATTGGATAATTTAATTTTATATCTAAAATTTATTTAATTAATTTAAATTTAAAATAATAAAATTAAATTATAGTGGAAACAATATGGATGTAAAATTTTTAATTAATATTAAAATTTTTTTAGGCCTTGTTTACAAATTTATATTCTTATAGTGAGTTTTTTTTTTTTTTATGGTATTAGAACTTCTGATTTTAAGATTTACTTTTCAACAATAAGCCTCTTAATTTTTTTTTTTTGCAAGCTCAGATTACCATTCTTTTGCAAACGTCTACTTTTTCAGGCAAATCAATCATTTAATTTGTCAAAATTTTTATTTATATTTCTTAGACATATTTATACTTTCTCAGCAATCAATTTACTCTTTCAATCAAGAGCAAATTTTACTTTCTCTGCACGGATTTATTTTCAAAGCAATAAGCCATGAACAACATTTACGTTTCAAGCATAGCCTTTACTCTTTCATGTACAAGCAATCTTTCAATTACAAGCATTCAAATTCTAGTTTTCTCAAGCTTAAAGTTGATTCAGGTAGATATCTTGACAAAGCATTCTAATGAAATCAATGTACATAAAGAAAAATTTGATCGTTTACTCCCCGCCATCGTTCATATTATACGTCAGACCAGTGCATTAACATTATACATTCGAAATCTTAGTATCCCTGACATGCCCACAATCTAACACATTCGTAAGAAAAATGTCATATCTGCTTTTGACATACTCAAATTGAATCAAATTAATTTAGTGTGAAAATAAATATTAAAAGAATTTAATTAATTATAAATATTAAAAATTAGCAATAAGATAAATAGTCAATCAGTCATGTCTTTATTAGTGCAAAAACTTCCATCAACTCTCGGGGATGAAGCAAGAAAAGCAAACAATATCAAATGGCGAAAGTGAAAGGGAGGAAGTGAAATTAACAAGATGGAGAAGATGTTTCAGTAACAAGAATAGATAAGGGTATTAGGCTGATACAACTCATTTTTTCTTAAGCCTCCCTACTCATCAACAATCATATTATATTCCGGTAAAAAATATAATACATTATTAATTTGACCTGAGAAATTTTAAGAAAAATTCCAATCTAGAAAATACCTGTATCTCATGTCTGTCATTCTTTGAGGTTTTCTCGCTAATTTCCATTTAATTTCCACTAGAATAAATAATTAAAACCAATAATTAATTAATTAGCTAATTTCCACCGATATGTATTGTATTGTTATCAATGTCCGTCCAAAATCAACATGAAAGAATTCTAGGAAAGAAAAGCATCAAATATTTCTAAAATAAATTCAGTCGAAAGTTAGAAGAATATTCACAACTAATTTCACTCGGTTCTCAATTTTGTGTATTTTTTCTATGATATCACTCAATTTTAATTTTTATTATAGATCTTTACTGGTTTATTGATTTTATCCGTAAGATAATCACTCAATAAATTAAAATTGAGTTTTATTCATTACTTTCATATGATTTATAATATTTTTAAGTAATAGATAGTTATACTACTTTTTAATTTTAATCAATTAAATTAATAAAATTTATATATTTTATAATTAATATATTTTCACATAAATATGTGTGCTCATATAAATAGATATATTATATTTATAATTTTGTATTTTGGCCTCTCCTAATTTGATAGCTAGCTACCCACTGTAAGAGCACAAGATGGTTGACAAAATATATTATGAAAGCATACCTCCTTCACAAAGTTTGTTGCATATCTTGCATTTAAAAGAAAAAGGGCAAAGTTACAATTTGGGTTTGGACAAATATTAAAAAAAAAAAAAAATTGGGGAAAAAAACCACCAATTATGGGGCTAACTACAAGCCCATCTACCCAAATTAAACTGAACTAGCCGAAGAGGCAAACCATAAGCCAAATCCCAAATCAAACCACTCCCATCCTAGAAATCCTAGGACTATAATTAGGACCCATTAATAGAGCTAAGGAACAACCAAAGTTGCCCATCCAAGCCCTGCTACAACTAATCAAACTTCCAAAATCTTAGCAGAATAATAAAACCCAGTTCTACACAGGCAAAATGGGGCTGCCGCAGTTCTTATGGCATTCTAAGCCATCAGGAAGGCCTTTCCAGCTGTGGTGTAGAAACAATTTCTGGAGGGGCGAAGACAACCAAACGCAAGGGAACCCTCTTGTAATGCAAAACCAAATCGTAGACCGAAGAGGCGAAACACCAACTAGAGGCCTCCAAATTGCGTTCGGCTATCATCATTGCAGCTCCAGGCCGAAACCTCAAAACCAAACCCTACACACAAGCACTGCTATAGAAGCCCTTTCGTTGAAGATTACCCTGCATGCAGAACCCACAAAACCATCAATCTATATACATCCAAACCTTGCCAGGGAAGGGCGATCCCTCAATGCCAGCTGAAGAACCAAAATCAAAGCATTTGCCTGCCAGAGGCAGCGAAAGTCAACGAGAGAGACGCTCGATGACCCGAGAGAACTAGAAAGAAAAAAAAAATTCCTCAAGAGAGAAACTCTCTCTCTCCTAAAACAAGAGAGCTTTCCAAGGCTGGTGGTTTGCTAGAGCTATTCTCTTCAAAGATTTGCTATTAATGTTCCAGAATATTTGATTATTAAACAGAAGCTAATGATTCTTTAACTTAAAAAAGAGGTCGATGAATCTCATACCAAATAAAGAATACAACAGTTTAACCAATGCAACAATTCCTTTTTTTTTTTCCTTTTGATAGAAAACCAATACAACAATTCAATCATGATTCAAAATTATAAAATTCCTACACATGTTTCATCAAATAACAAATATTAAAAGGAAAAAAATTGTGAACCTTTGTCAAAAGAATTTTTACCTAGAAAAATACACTTCCAATTATTAATAAGATAATACTATAAAGATGTTACTGAGCTAAACAAACAAAATGAGCCACAGATAATCATATAACTTTGGGTGCAAAAACGCAACGAATAAAGTCGCACATAAAGCTTGGAAAGTTGAATAGTAATCAAACAACTGAAAAACGCATAACAAGATAGAAAGAGCATCTAATTCAGTTTTATTTAACATGAACAAAAAAGAAAAAGAAAATCAGCCCTTGTAAAAAGGGCAATGACTGAAACCATCCCGATATTTTAAGGAGTAACAGAAATTTTGAAAGTATAAGACATTATTTTTTAGTGCACCTGAAGCAAAGCAACTACCTCGATCCACCATTCTTTATCATAAATGTGAAAAATCTAGGCAGGTTATTGTTTAGAGTTCAAGATTCAACAGTTTTATTACAAATTCATGCATTAGCCAGAATATCCTCATCTGCGATGCACGGAAATAAGAGGGGGCAGCGTTTCCCTGTTCCTAAAATGTTTCCCTGTCGAATACGTAAAGACATGTTTCTTTAAAAAAAAAAAAAAAAAAAAAAAAAATATATATATATATATATATATATATATATATATATAAAAAAAACCTAAAATCAAAACTTAAAAATGGATCATACAATCTGGGACACATCTAGGTTAAAACCAAATCACGCTACAAGAAATAAGAAGAAGAAGAAGAAGAATACTTGGTGGGGCGGTGACTGGCAGCGACAACAAACGGTGACTCGGGTCAGTTATGTTTCAATGATGCTCTGCCTCCCTTCTCCCATGCCATGCTCTACTAATGCCTTCCCATACCAATCCCGTGATGTACGATCTGATACCCATGCTATTTGAAGACTTTTTTTTTTTTTAAGGAAAAATAGTTATTAATTTTATTTATTCAATTTTACATTATATTTTTGGAACCTATGCTCTGCTTTGGCCCTCTGGTACAATTCCATGCATCTTAATCTTAGGTATTCAATATGTAATATATTGCAAAGAAAAATAGTGATAAAATCAGTTTGATTAATTTTAATTTATCCTATATATTTAATTAATTTATTATTCTACATATTTATCATTTTAATTGTTTATAATTATAAGTATATAAATAGTCTGAATAATTAATCAAATAATTAATTTAGATATGTATTAATTATTTTATATTGAGATAGATTCAAGAGCAATTTATTATTTTGTATTAATTAATTTAGGTATAAGCTATGTATCAATTATTTTGGGTTAATTAATTTATGCATGTATTAATTATTAATTAATTTGTTTGAAAAATTGAATTAATTGTATGAAGTTGCATTTTTTTTTTCTTTTTTGATAGGATAATATTTGAATGGATTGTTCGAATTCTAATTCTACTAAAGTAAACAACACTAATAGTGTTACTTCTTCAAGAATTACGGAGGAATAATTTAATATTTAGTGGAGATATGTAACTAAACTTGAGAAAACAGGAGAAGGAAGGAGTAATTGTAAGTGGATATGTAATTTTTATGGACAAGAAAAGCAAGAGACTTGCACTAGAGTGAGTGATCATTTATTGAAAATCACTCGTAAAAGGATTGGTGTGTGTAAAAAAGTGGGGAATGATATTATTTCTAAAATGAGAAAACAAGAGAATAAGGCAACAAATAAAATTGCCAATACACAATCTAGACGAATTCCTTTGCCTACTCGTATAACTTTTATTCCTTCCTTGCATATAACTGAATTCCTTCCTTGCATATAATTGAACTAAGTGTTTGAGGAGCTTTAAAGAGAAGAAGGGTTAATGATTCTTCTCCAACTAGAGCTTTTGACTTGCAAACTAGAGCTCAATTAGATGCAAGGATTGCTAGAATGTTCTACACTGTGGTCTATGCTTTGGGTGGTTACGTGTCACTTGCTTATAACAAATTGAGAACCATATTTCATCAGCAAGAAAAGACAAATGTGGAGAGGTTGCTTGAACCTATTAAAAGCATTTGATTAGAAAAGAGTGTTAGTATTGTAACTGATAGATGGAGTGACTTCCAGAGGAGGCCTTTGATTAATTTTATGGTTGTTTCTGAATCTAACCCTATATTTATCAAATCGTTCAATTGTTTTGGTGAAGTAAAAGATAAGTAATTTATTGCAAATTTGCTAAAGAAAGTAATTGATGAGGTTGGCCACCAAAAAGTGGTACAAGTCATTACTGATAATGCCAAGAATTGTAAGGGTGCTAGAAAAATCATTGAGGGAATGTTTTCACATATTTATTGAAATCCTTAGGTTGTGCATATTCTTAATCTTACTTTGAAGAATATATATGCAGCTAAAAATATGGAAACTAATCAAGAAACTTGTGATGTGTGTCATTAGATCACTAAAATTCATGGATATGCTTTGCAAATCAAGAATTTAATAATGAATCACCATGAGGCTTGCAATGTACAATTGGTTTAGGCCTTTGAAGTTGCTTTCAATTGCTGATAGTCATTTTACTTCTATTATTGTGATGCTTAAAAGATGTAAACTCATTAGGTATGCTTTAGAAGCAATGGTTATGAGTAATCAATGGACACAATACCGAGAAGATGGCCAAAGCAAAGCTAGATTCGTTCGTGAAAAAGTGGTGGATGAAGATTGGTGTGAAAATATTGATTACATTCTTGCTTTTACTACACCCATTTATGAGATAATTAGAGTTTGTGACACAGACAAGCCATGCCTTCATTTGGTTTATGGGTTGTGAGATTCTATAATTGAAAAGGTGAAAAAGGTTATTTTTTATCATGAAGGAAAGCAAGCAGATGAGTTTTCTCTTTTTTATTATATGTTTTATCGAATTTTTGTTGATCGTTGGGTAAAGAGCGACACTCCCCTTTATTGTTTGGTTTATTCATTAAATCTAAGGTAAATTTCTAAATTAATACTCATCTTTTCCTATAATTTATAGCTTTTTGTTTCCTGAATTTATTTTCCTGTTTTTGAAGATTTTATAGTGAGAAATTACTTTAAGAGGGAGAAGGTAGAGTGCCTCCTAATATGGGTGGAAAAGTATTAACTGAAAAAATGAAATACTTTAGGAGGATTTTTTTTTTTTCTAATGAAGATGCGTGAAGTAAAGCAAATGATAAATTTGCAAAATTTTCCCTAAAAAGTGTGGGCCATTTGTAGATCAAGATTCTATTGGAAGTAGATATAAGTGCGCATACTTTGGTTCTAGTGCACCTTTACTTCAAAGGTTGGCTTTTTAAAGTACTAGAATAATCTACTTCTTCCTCTTGTTGTGAAAGGAATTCGAGTATTTATTCTTTCATTCATTCATATTAAAGAAATAAATTAACTCCAAAACGTACAAATGATTTGATTTTTATCTATAATAATATTTATCTTTACTATCAATATTATAATGAGAAAACAAAATTTTGGGATGTTGGTGGCAATGAAATGAGGAGCATGGAAAATATGGGAGTTCTTGAACCTGCCAATCTTTCATTAGATGAATCAGAGTTAGAGTCTATATTTTTTATGAAAATGCAACTGTAAACATGGAGAATGAGAAGGACAATGAAATACAAGAAATGTTATCAATTTCATTGTTTTTTTACAAGTGAAACTTCTAAACATGTATTATTATTATTATTATTATTATTATTGTTATTTTGTCTTTATGATATGGTTAAATTTAAATGTTGATTCGGATTTTATTTATTATTGGATATCTTTCATCATTTGGATATATATCCTATATTTTTATATTTATGCGTTTCTCTATGTCTACATTTCTCCGTTTTTGTTTCCGTGTTACTTAGAACCTCATTGAAGATGCTAGTTCTAAGCAGAAACAACTTTGAGAGCATACATGCAAGGATTGAACACCTTTCTCAGTTGCCCTCGCTCGATGTAGGCCATTGCAAAAGGCTTCGCTCTCTACCAGATCTTCCTTAAGAGTCTAGAATTTCTGTACACACCTGAATGCAAATCATTGGAAAGTGCAGCAAACACTTTTCTTAAACAAATTATATGCATGAAAGTCGCGAAATTGCAAGGATTTTGCATTTACCAATTACACCATAATTGATCGAAATATACACGGGCATCCTTGCAGAATGTTCAGCAGCGATTTCAAGTTGCGGCAACTGCCTCAAATCATCTATATTAAAAAGGGGTGTCTCCATCTCTCTCTCTCCCCTCCTTACACGTACACTTACACACTCTGTTTCTGTTTCTAAACTCAAAATACTTGTTGGACAACAGGGTTCAGTTAAATTTCATTTGCCTGTAAATGAAATTCCAATGTGGTTCTGCAACCAAATTATGGGGTCTTCATTAAGTAAGCAGTTTTATTCAAGCTGCAGTAATCTAGGGGGAATTGCTTTTGTGTCATGCTCGAATTTGAGGACGATTATGTGGATCACGGTTTGATTGTACGATGTAAATGCCATTTCAAAACCAATCAAGGTGGATGCAGTGATTTGAATTTCAACTCGAATTAGAGTGGTATTTATTGCAGATTGATACCCTTTAAGTCGGATCATCATTTGTTTGTATGGGATGACCCTTGCTCTGAAGCTATTGTAATTGATGATAAAAATTGGGCATCTTTTGAATTCCGTCCTCTAGATTATGAATGTAACCTCTTACAGAATTGCAAGAAGAAGTGCAGAGTCCATGAGCTACTTGGTGAGAGCATAGACAGCAGGACCTTCAATTCTGATGAGGAAGAGGAATAACATCCTAAGAGGTAAAAATGCCTCAAAGCCTAACAATGTGAACCTACACTTGTTATTTACCAGCTTCTCAGGCTTTCATTTTCCAAAGTCCAGACTCTGATTACACATTCCAAGTGTGACCTATGCCAGCTGTTAGTGAGCTTCCACTTATTGCTTTTGATAGGCAAATAATTTGTTTCTCACATCAAGCAGTCTAATCTCATGAATATTCTGTAATTTCATCAAGTTTAGATGGACAAACAGCTTCCATTCTTCTAATTTGCCAAATCAATCACAACTCCAGGACTAAAAACAAGAGGCGGATGCAATTGGCCCCTTGCGTAAAGCCTTTCAAAGTTACATCCTGAGAGATTCTGATAAATCAATAGAGAAGCTCATGGACTAATGTCACAAATTCCATACCAAATGCAAGGTTTGCAACCTTAAATATTGATGCACCCCTGTTTATATAATCTTCAGCAAGAGCCGAAGAACAACAAACACAGGAGGACCATTCGATATACCACTTCAGCAACCACTTCCAATTAAATCTACAGTTACATCTCAAAGATTCTTAAATTTCTTTCAAACTTAGATAAATAATGATACTGCAAGTGTAAAAAATGGCATTCCAGTTCATTTGTAAAGCCAGTGTACATACATATCAAGAGCTGCTTCTCGGGCAAAGAACAAATGTGAAAAGACTGCAAAAGTATCCCACTAAACAGGCCTATTTCTCCATCATTATATATGTAGAAAGAAATTCTACTCCTGCCATGAAAAATCAACAGTATCAGATTTACTGGTTGAGTGATTCCCTCATCTGTTTCATCATCAGAAGATCCAAAATTTCTGCACACCAACAATAATATAATATTTAATTGCATGTCATTAATTAACAGATAAATTATTTACTCAACAAGAAATTTACAAATGCAAATCCACACACAAAACTTAATCTAAAAACATAACAAAGAAAGCAAATGCATACACTTAATTAGAAATCCCTGATTTAAGATCCAGAATTACTATGATCTAAACATACCCAAGAAAAATCTAAAATACAAATACAACTAAACTGACTGTAAGACACTTGGTAAAAATTTTGTCTTATGCCCAAAGCAATTTGGATGTTCTCATCCATTAAAGGACATCAGCACATGACATTCATTGCAGTCTGTGCAACAGGATCCTGAAAATGTATATCCATATTGTCAGGCCTTAATAACCAACATTTGCAGCATTACGAAAGTAATGCTATGGTATGGAATCCAAGCCTGCAAACTGATGTATGATTCAATTACACTTCATTAATAAAAAAATATTACCAAAATCGGGCATCTCAAAACAAACTTTGCATGGAAAATAATCTAGGACTTTCACTTGCATGCCAAAGCTCTGAAAGTGTCACTCCACTCTTCTCCAAAATTTGACACTCCATTAAATTCCAAAAGTTATTGGTAATGTCAAATACATGGTTGCATTTAGGTGAAAACCCTAAAATTTACTAATATAGATGAGAAGAAGAGGAAACCACAATTAGCCTCAAGAAAATTAATTGAATTAGATGGAATTTAATAAAAATTCTGTTTTCTCAGGCTTTTCCTAGTCCACCAATCCAACCTCTTCTTTGACCTTTTCATTGTTGTTGCAGTGACCATGCTTGCAATGTTACCCAAATTACATGCACTGGTAGCACAAGTGAGTGAAATTTAATGCATCAAGCCCATGAGGCACTGCCACAGGCACTATGTTTATTTATTCATTTTGAGGAAACCACAAGCATTATGCTGCTAAAAGATTGAATAAACACAAGCATGAGCATATATATCTACTATGATCAATCAACTTCGAGTGGGACAAGAAACAAACTTTTGAAGTCAACTGAAAAAAGATGGCACAAAAAAAAAAGAAAAAGAAAGAAAAAACTCATGGAAATTCAAATTGAAAATAAAGCAAGTTGATGTAGAAATGTGCCCGTGGGAAACCTTATTTTTCTCTAGAAAATTTTCAAACGTTTACGGAATGGCTCCTCTTCCAAATCAAACCTTCCACCTTTGCTGGGTCCAGCCATATTACAGTCATGATGGCTTCTCTCCAACTTGCTATGTTCATCCACCATGATGGGCTCATCAAGAACTTGATTGACAAGACCTAAATTGTCACAAGGATGGCTGGATTCCCCAGCCATGAGATTGTACTCATTCTCATCTTGATCATAAACCAAACGGATTCCGCATTTTTTCAGTTCCATGCCTTAGTCAGATGATTCAAATGAAGCTCTAAGATAGCGACACTTATTCAACTGATTTGATTTACCAAATCCTATTCAGGAATGAAAGCCTATCCAAAGGTGATCTGACTGAAGAGATGGGATTCTATAGACGAAAAATTGAAAGCTAGAGGTCACAGTATAATCAAAAGCTTCCAACCTGCAACAGATGGCAATATCTGAAGCTGGATCATCAGTAAGCAAATGTGGATTCTCACGGATTGCAAAAACACGACAGCCAGCCAGTCCCTTTAACTTTTCATTGTACCAATTTGGAGGTAACTGTATGATAATTGATGGGCCAATATTTTGTTGGATGAACAAATTTGGCACATGAATTCCAGGAACAATAACATCAAATCTACATCCTAAAAATGAGACATCCTGCATCATGAAAATCAACATGTTAAGAGAGTGAGAGAGAGAGAGAGAGAGAGAGAGAGAGAGAGAGAGAGAGAGAGACCTGCAGATGATTCATTGATAAAGATTGCCAATGGCTTCTTAAAAATTTAAATGCTACACTGTCACTACCTTGATTCACAGCAAGCTTGAAACAATTAGTGAAGTAGAAAATTGGCCACATCCATTTACCTGCAATTGCATCTTGACTTGATAATGTTTCTAGTGAGAAGCAATTATTTGCAGATATTTCATGCATGGTTGCTGGAAGCTTTTGCAAAGCTTTAAGATCCCTGCAGTCATCCAAACAGAGATATCGCAGCTGAGGAAGTCGACTGATGCTCAAAGGTGTATTTACAAAATAATTTCTGCTTATATTTAATACCACCAGTGAGGATAGACGGTAAAAGTCTCCAGGGATCATTTCCTCTGAAAGGTTGCAGTCACTAAGGTCTAGTTCTGTTAGAGAATGTAAACCTTTTAAAGAAGGCAATGATAAACCCACACGATCATGTGCTATTCCAAATATGCACAACCACTTATAGAGCCAACAAAATGCTATTGGCTTACTTCCACAAAAAGACAGATTTTCCAATAGTCCGATGGAGGATGGTGGTTCTCCTACAGCAGTTTCACCTACATCCAGCTTCTCCAAAAGTTTTAGATACCCAAAGCTCTCAGGTAAGCTATAAAGCTTTGAGCAGCCAAATAGATCAAGATTTGTCAGAGATTTCAAAAAACTGATGCTGCTTGGAAGACTCCCAAGGTTCTTACAATTTCTCATACTCTACAAAACTAGCCCAGTCAGATTTATTATTGAAAGTGGCAGTTCAGATATGGCAATCCCATCTAAGGCAGCTGTTGATAAGTGGTCCCTATTTCCCACAATATCTGGAAACCTTCCAAGTTTAGAGCAGCCAGAAAGAATAAGAGTGTCGAGATTTTCCAATTCAATGCCTGTTGGAAGAATCTGAAGGTAGCAGCAGTCCTTCAAATTCAACAAAGCAAGCTTTTTGAGTACTCCAAGGGATGGGTGAACCTTAGAGAGGCTTGTACAACCTTCAAGAATCAATTTCTCAAGATTTGGCACTCCTGTGAAGTCTAGGGTCTCAGTCAGGTATTGGGAATGACTAAGATCTATAATTTGCAACTTGTTGAGGTGCTGTTAGATCAACAGAAACAGAAATTACCAGAGCAAATTAACTTCCCAAACCCTCAAAAATCTTTCAGAAAAAAAAGGAAAAAAAAAAAAAAAACACACAATGAATTCTCATACCAGGATTCCTTTCCAGAGATGTTTGGTGGAGCTCCGAGGCATTTCAATCACAAAGATATTCTTTGGGTTAAAGTTTGACGGCAAATATTTCAGCGGGTACCCTTCCCAAACGAGACATTTTAGTTTGTAATATAAACATTTGAAGTTCCCAGAAAGGTGCACCTTGCTGTCTCCACAGGCACCATGGACATCAATCAATCTTAGATTTATCATCTTCATGAATGCCTCAGCTCTGAAATGCCTCTCATCTGTTTTAGACAAGTCTATGACCATGCATTCAACACGTTTTGTCCCCTACTAACCAGAAGATGAAACCAATTGTCAATGGATAAAATCTCATAAAAATTACATAACTACAATGTCATTATGTATAATTTCTTAAGCAACAAAAATCTACAAGGCCTTATGTTTACCTGAAAATATCTCACTCACCAACGCTTGCATCAACACATGGACAACATCCTCATGGTCCCACAGCCGGCTACGTTTGCCAGGATCATTAGGGGATTGACAACGCACAATCTCCCGACCCAGGTGCTGTAGTAAATCATGCATTGACAATGTGTTGTCCAATACAGTTAATAGACAATGACTAATAAGGTCTTTTATTCCACTTTCAGGATGGAAGCCAAAGCTTTTTAGAATTTTTGCTAAATAATCTAAGTCATGCCCTTCGAATAGCAAGAAATGTTGACTTGTTTAAGTGATCAAGTGCATAAAAGCTTCTTCTAAGAGTTTGCTAAATATCCATGATAGAATGATTCTCCTCCAGTGTATTTAAGTATGCATCCCATTCTCTTTCATTCCTACCATGTAGTGAAGAACCCAAATTTTTAAGTGCTGATGGTAGCCCTTTGCAATAATCAATAGCACGCATCGAAAGCTCAGTAAATTCTTCTGGACAAAGTTGCTTCCTAAAGACATACTGACTAAAGAGCTCAAGTGCATGGTCCTCATTTAGATCCCTGACATCATATATAGAATCCACTCCATGGCTAACTAGCAATTGTCTTTGTCTAGTTGTTACAATGATTCTACTCCCACAACCAAACCAATGAACCCTTGCTAAAAGTTCTAGCTGTCTTGGACTATTCACATCATCAAGAACAATAAAAACCTTCTTTCTGTGGAGTCTGGTTTTTATAAAAGCAGGTACTGACTCTGCTGTATGCATGTTTAGATTGTCATCCACTAACAACATTGAGAAAAGTTCTTTTTGTAAACGAGGGAGTCCCATTTTCTTTGATTCTTCCCTAACATTTGCAAGGAAGCAGCAGCGATCAAATAGAGCAGATATGCGGTTAAAGATAACAGCAGCAATGGTCGTTTTGCCTATACCACCCATGCCCCAAATTCCTATAATACAGACGTCAGGAAATTTAATAACTAATAATTTTTCCACTTGCTCCAAGGAGGATTCTATTCCAATCTGTCCCTCAGTATCACTTGATGGTGTACGATTCAACTTCTTCAATATATGATTTACAATTCCATTGATAAGGGTGGAGTCAGGTCTGCCACATAGAAGGAACAAAAAATGATAAGTTGGAATGAAAACAATGTAGTTAACTTGTTTCAAGCCTAAAAAAAGTTCTGACAACAAATGTTCAAATGTTCTGTTTTAGGATAGTGAATTCTCTCTTCTTCTCAACAAATTGGAATATATTTCAATAATACTTCAACTCTCAGATGCAGATGCAGAAAAACTGCTGCCTTCTATGCAATAATAAACACTAGAAAGATCAACAATTTCATTTATTATTGCCATCATTATTGTTGTCATTATTTATTTGTCGTTCATGCTGTCATATTATTTTAGTAGCTAAAAGCATTATAGTTCTCTCTATATATGCAGATAGCAATATGAATTCCAAAATTGGATTGGCATTATCATATCTCCAACAGGCAACCAGAATAGAATAAAACAGGAAATATAGATTATTGCAACTCATAAAACAAAAATCTTCTATCATATTATAAGATTTTTAAAACTTCAAAACATCACGGATAACAAAGTAGTAAACATAGCCCTCTGCAGTAGAACCTCTGTTCATCCTCTTCATGATCTCATAGTCCAGGATGTCCTTCATCTCTCCCAAGCTTTGCAGTTTGTGTCTTTTGTTTTTGTTTATAGGTCAGCAAATAAGCTGGCTCATTCTTAGCCAAAGAAGTTTTCTCTCTGCAAGTTCATGAACGTTTCTGGATGGAAGATGTCCCATCCCATCTTGCTTATATTGTTAGTTCTGATCTGATGTATGCTTCTTTTTCTAATTAATGCAGTTTCTTCTTTCATCTCAAAAAAAAAAAAAAAAAAACACTATGTCTAGGAATAATTTTTTTTCTTTTGGCCCTTTTTTGACCAGAAAGAAGGGGTAAGGTCAGGGATGATAAACAAAAGGAAAGCTTTTTGGGTTCATTTTATCACATAAATACATAGTTCTGTGCACCAAAATTAAGTGTTATGTACCAGTGGAGTAAAGAAACGATAGTCAGTCCTCCAGAAGGGCTAAGTTAATGATAAATAAAAAGAAAATTTCTTTTTCTTTCTTTTTTTTTCCCCTAATACACATTTGGTTCAAATGAATCTCACAAAATTTGGTGGAATTCAATTGAATTTTATGTTTTGCATGTTTGGTTTGAAAAAATATAGATTTCAATTCCACTCATTCAAATTTTTTGGACTTAAACATAACTAAAATCAAATTCTATCAAAATAAATGGAATTCAAATGAATTAAACAAAATTAAGGCAATAATATTTTTTGGACCAAAATGCTCATGTCTTCCTCACATACACTCTCTCCCTCCTCCCTTTCTCTCACACACACAATATTTGAAATAAATATTTTAAAATTAAATATTAAAAATAATTTATGCATGATTAAAATAAATTTATTCCTTATAAAAAAAAACTTATTATATTAAAAGTATTTTCAAAATAAAAATAACTTAATTCTAAATTATATAATAAGAATAAACTTTATCTAATATAATATTTAAAGGCAAGAATTAACTTTTTTGGTTATTGAAAATATTTTAGGAAATAAAGATAAATAAATTTCAATGGTAAAATTATATTAAAAATCAACTATGTGGAATTCAATTGAATTCTAATATTCTAAGTTGTATCATACCAAACACATAAATTAATTGAACCTGTTAAGAGTTCCCAAACCAAATTACAAGAGAAAGGCTACCAACTTGGTTGGTTCAATTCCATTCTGCAACATTTTGTGGAATTCAACTGAATTCCATGTTTTGTTTATTTGGTTCTTAAAAAAAAAAAATCAATTCCATGAATTCAATTCTATGAATTAGTTATAACTAAAACCAATTCCTATAAAATTTGATGGAATTTGAAATGACTTCCACAAAACTTACATAACAAAATTTTTTTTACTAAAAGGCTTTTATAAAAAAATTTTCTCTCAATCATTCATCTTTTTATATACTCAACTCAACTCATCTCAACTCAACTAAACCTTTATCCCAAAAATTGATTAGGGTCAGCTACGTGGATCTTCTTTATGTACTCTAAAAGATTTTGAATTAAATCCTCGAAAAAAAAATATTTAATGCTTTTAGAGCATATTGTATTTATCTCCTCCGAGTCAGTTTAGGTCTACCTTTCTTTTTATATACTCATATACTAAAATTATTCACTATGAAATGTTGATCACTAATAGAATTTAGTACACTCAATAAGTATCATAATTAACTAAAATAAATAAAAGTAGTCAAAATCTTCAAGGGAGAAAAAAAATATATCATTACTAAAGAAGGTTGTTATATAAATATGTGAATTTATTTTACACTTATTACAATATTATTTTTGGTTTATATGTTTGTAAATTTATAGATTTTTTGTTTTGAATTCTGTAGAAAATCATGATTTTTTAATTTTAGTAAAGAAGGACAAATAAATCTCATTTCTGAAATTATACTAAATATAATTCAATTCAATTGAATTCTGCACGTTAACATGTGTACTACCAAATAATGGAATTCATTTCAAATAGAATTGATTTCAAATGAATTCCATAATTTGTGTTAGAATTAAGCCAAACACTACGTACAATTACCTGGAAGCAGCTGAATCCCATCCTGCTAGATTGGCTGCTTTCTTCAAAGCAGTTGTCCACTTCTCCACAATGCGCATATCTCCATTAGCTTGTGAGTGTTCTTTAGCTCTATCAAATCCTTTCCCAAAATCCCCAGTTAGGTCCTCCACATCCGAAGGATCTAGGTGGTAGAAAACCGGTAAAACATTCTGCTCGTGAGCCTTCTTGCATTCCATGATATGCAAGAGCTCCTCCAAGCAACATGGTGAATCCGCGTAGTTCGGTGAGAAAACAATTACAGCAACCATCGACTCTTCAATTGCTCTCAATAGCTCTGGAGTGATCTACTCTCCTCTATTCACCTTATCATCTTTGAAAGTATCAATTCCCTTCTGATGTAATGCCTTAGTAAGAAAATGGGTAAAATTATCACGGGTATCTCTACCCCTGAAACTAATGAATACATCGTATTTCCATTCAGGGGCTGTAGAAAGAAGAGGAAGCCATTCTGTAAAAAATTATCCTCAAGAACAAAAATTACTTAATTTTGCTTGAATTGCCTCTGGTTTCATGGCAACCAAAAAAGAATGAGATTAGAACCTATAATAAATCGATCAAAAGTGCAAAATTCAAATAAAATAAAGAATCGTAAGAGTTTAATTATGAACTCAAATATTGCAGCAAAATTGAAATGGAGAAATTGGAAGCAGAGTAAGATTAGTAAAACTGTGATTTTGAAGATCTTTAGGTAGGGAATTGGGAAAGCAACAGGGGATTATGGAAAAGGGTTGAAAAAGAACGGAAAAGAAAATTCCAGAGAGGTAGCAAGAAAGGGGGGAGGAAAGGACTGAAAGTTCTGAGATTTAATCTGTGTCAAAATCATGTCTAATCGCTGTTTAATTACATTGATGTGGCATTGAGAAATAATATAATAATATTTGAGATACTTTTTAATAATTAAAAATTAAAAAATAATAATAAAATAAGTGGCAGCATCGCCTGCTCAGCTCCTCCTCCTCACCAACACAAATATCATTTAATTAAATGGAATTTGTCATGCAACAAGCCCCGAGTTCTTTTTTAAGGTTCAATGGAGTTCTAAAGGGAATCTCTCTAAATTGGTCTTGCACTGTATCCCTCACATAGAGCTATCAATATGAGCAACCAAACTCTTTATTTTCTTCTTTTATATGTTTGCACTGTATCCGTCACTGTCCTCCTTCATTGCTTGCCACTTTAGCAGTTAAAGTCGTTCATCCAAGCACAACTACCCCACCACAACAAAGCAAACTTTTAGAATCTCAGCAAAACAATAAAACTCAGCTCTGTACCGACAAAAGAGGGCAGCCGTAGAGTTCTTATGACACTATAAGCCATCAAGAAGGTCTTTTCCAGCAGTGGTGTAGAAGTAGTTTCCAGAGGTGCCAAGACAACCAAAAGCAGGGGAACCCTCTCGCCATGCATAACCAAACCACAGACCTAAAAGACGAAACACCATCTAGGGGCTTCTAAGTTGCTTTCGACTATCACCATTGCAGCTTCAGTCTGATAACTCAAAATCAAACCCTGCACACAAGCACTGCTATAGAAGCCTTTTCGTTGAAGATTAGCCTACAAGCAAACCCCACAAAGCACAAAACTATTGATCTACATACATCCAAACATTGCTAGAGAAGGGCAATCTCTCAGAGCCAAGCTGGAGAACTAAATAGGGGAGGCCAACGGAAGATATGCTTGGTGACCTGAGAGAACCAAAAAAAAAAAAAAAATTCCCAAGAGAGAAACTTTCTATCTCTTAGAACAAGAGAGAGCTTTCCAAGGCTAGTTTGCTAGAGCTATTCTCTTCAAAGATTTGTAATTAATGTTGAAGAATATTTGATAATTAAACAGAAGCTAATAATTCTCTAACTAAAAAAAGAGGTTGATATCATATTTCATACCAATTTAAGAATGAAATAGTTTAACCAATGCAACAATTCAATCATGATTCAAAATTGTAAAATTCCTGCACATGTTTCTTCAAATGACAAATATTAAAAGAAAAAAAAAATTTTGAAACTTGTGTAAGAAGAATTTGTACCCAAGAAAATACACTTACAATTATTAATAAGATAATACTATATGGATGC
Source organism: Hevea brasiliensis (assembly GCF_030052815.1). NCBI lineage: Eukaryota > Viridiplantae > Streptophyta > Magnoliopsida > Malpighiales > Euphorbiaceae > Hevea > Hevea brasiliensis. Next base: position 42,175,426 of record NC_079508.1, on the reverse strand, counting down.
TACTGAGTTAAACAAACAAAATGAGCTGCACTTGATAATCATAAGACTCTGGGTGCAAATTAGTGGTGTGCAAACGGTGGGTTCGGTTTTGAACCGAACCGATAAAATCGAAAATTAAAAATTTTAAAAATTGAATTAAATTGATTATTAAGAGAAAATTGAATTGAACCAAACTAATAAATTTTAGTTCGATTCGGTTTTAAACCAATCAAACCAAATTTTGTAAAATTTCGTATTTTCAACATTAAATCTCAATAATAAAAACTTAAAAACAAAAAGAATTAGAAATTAAAACTCAAAAAACTTAGGATTTCCTTGATATATATATATATATATATATATATTGATATATATATATATATATATATATAATTTTGGTTTAGTTCGGTTTTTTTTTATTTTTTATGAAAATAACTAAACCAAACCGATTAATCAAAATTATTAAAATTTATAAATCGAACAAAATCGATTGAATTTTAAAATTGAACCAATTGAACTAAATTAATTTAATTTGATTCGATTTTTCAGTTTTAATTAAAATCTGTTCTCTCCTAGTGCAAAAACCCTACAAACAAAATAGCACATAAAGCTTGGAAAGTTGAATAGCAATCCAACAACTGAAAAAGGCACAACAAGACTAGAAAGAGCATCAAATTCAGTTGAATAGTAATTAGAAAATTTTAATTAATTATAAATATTAAAAATTACCAATAAGATTAATATTCAATCAGTCATGGAATTATTAATTAATTAATTACTTTCCACCGTTCCAAGAGGCATCAAATATTTATAAAATAAATTCACTCAAAAGTTAGAAGAATATTGGCAGCTAATTTTCACTCAATTTATTAATTTTTACTGCTTTTTTGGGTACCACACTCAACTATAATTTTTTTTTTTTACAACTTCTTCAACTTCAATTTGAACAAAGTTAAAGTGCTTATAATCGTGTATTGTCGGTTTGCAGGTTACCTAACATGGCAAGCATTACAAATAAAAAATTTTAAAATTGTTCTTTTTATTAATTTCTAATGACTTTTTATTTAAATTATATACAACCTTTATTAGTTTATAAATTTTATCAATAAGATAATCACTTAATAAATTAAAATTGACTTTTATTTTTTACTTTTATTCGATTTATATTATTTTTAAGTAATAGATAGATATAATATTTTAAATAAAATTTATTAATTGTATTATTGTCACTAATTAACATGTGACCTTTTAGTTTCTTAATGTTTAAATATACATTATTATGAAATTAATATATATCTATATTTATAAATTATATTTGCCAAAAAATTATATATTTTTAGCATTAATAATAATTAATATATAATAATAAAATAAAATAAATAAATATTTACATATTTATTATTAATAACAATTAGTACGTATATATTAAATAAAATTCATTAATCTTATTATTAATTTTTATTTTATTGTTTAGAGTTCAAGATTAAGCAGGCTTATTAGAAATTCCCAATGCACTAGCCAGAATATCCTCATTGAAGATGCTAGTTCTATGCGGAAACAACTTCGAGAACATACCTGCAAGGATTGAACACCTTTCTCAGTTGCACTTCCTCGACGAAGGCCATTGCAAAAGGCTTCGCTCTCTAGCAGAGCTTCCTTAGAGTATAGAATTTCCGTACGCACCTGAATGCAAAATCATTGGAAAGTGCAGCAAACACTTCTCTGATACAAATTATATGCATGAAAGTCACCATTTCAAGTTGTGGCAACCGCCTCAAATCAACTATATAAAGAAGGGGTGTCTCTCTCTCTCTCTCTTTCTCTCTCCTTTTCTCTGTTCACGTATACCTACTGTGTGTTTCTGTTTCTAAACTCAGAATAGTGTTGGACAACAGGGTTCAGTTAAATTTCATTTGCCTGTCAGTGAAATTCCAATGTTGTTGTGGAACCAATTAATGGGATCTTCAGTGAGTATGCAGTTTTATACAAGCTGCGGTAAGCTAGGAGGAATTGCTTTATGTGTTGTGCTCGAATTTGAAGACGATTATGTGGATCACAGTTTGATTGTAAGTTGTAAATGCCTCTTCAAATCCCATCAAGGTGGAAGCAGTGATTTGAATTTCAACTCGAATTAGAGTAGTATTATTGCAGAATGATACCCTTTAAGTCAGATCATTTGTTTGCATGGGATGATCCTTGCTTTGAAGCTAGTATAATTGATGAAGAAAATTGGACTGGTAAATACAGTGCGGCCTCTTTTGCATACCGTCCGGATTCTGAACGAGTGCAGAATTGCAAGGTAGTCCATCAGCTACTTGGTGAGAGCATATACAGCAGAACCTTCAATTCTAACGAGGAAGAGGAATCATATCCTAAGGGATTAAAGTGCCTCGAAGACTAACGCTGTGAATCCGCACTTGTTCTTCACCAGCGCCTCAGGCTTTCATATTCCACACTCAATGTGGGATATATAATTTGTTTGCTGCAGTCAGCTTCCACTAATTGCTTTTGATGGGCAAATAGTTTTTCTCATCACAAAAACTGTCCGTAATTTCATTGGACAAAACATCTTCTTCGAACTTTTTTGTTTGTCAACATGGACTTGTTGAGAATTCCCAAACCCAATATAAATGATCTACCTTTGACTAAACTAAGAAAGTAATCATTTTCTTTTATTAGATGAAGAGAGTAAAGTGCGTATACTCTCTTTGTTAGATTGAATTTATGCCAATGTACATCAGAATGGAACAAAGCATTACCATTCTTCTATGTTGCAAAATCAATAACAAGTCCAGGACTAAAAACATGCAGCGGATGCAATTGGCTTCTTCCGCAAAGCTTTTTTCAAAGTTACATCCTGAAAGATTCTGGTAAATCAATAGAGAAGCTCATGGACAAATGTCACAAATTCCATGCCAAATGCAAGGTTTGCAACCTTAAATATTGATGCACCCCTGTTCACATAATCCTTAGCAAGAGCCGAAGAACAACAAATACAGGAGGACCATTCAATATACCACTGCTGCAACCACTTCCAATTACATCTAAAGATTCTTAAGTTTCTTTTAACTCAGATAAATAATGATACTGCAAGTGTTAAAAAAATGGCATTCCAGTTCATTTGTAGAACCGCATTGCAGTACCATTCCAATTACATCTACAGTTACATCTCAAAGATTCTTAAATTTCTGTCAACTCAGATAAAAAATGATACTGCAAGTGTTTAGAAAAAATGGCATTCCAATTCATTTGTAAAACCGCATTGTAGTGCCGTTCCATATCAAAAGCTGCTTCTCAGGCAAAGAACAAATGTGAAGAGACTGCAAAGATATCCCACTAGACAGGCATATTTCTCCACCATGATATATGTAGAAAGAAATTCTACTCCTACCATGAAATATCAACAGTATCACATTTACTGGTTAAGTGATTCCCTCAGCTGTTTCATCATCAGAAGATCCAAAATTTCTGCATACCAACAATAATATAATATTTAATTCCATGTCATTAATTAACAAATAAATCATTTACTCAACAAGAAATTTACAAATGCACATCCACACACAAAACTTAATCTAAAAAACATAATGAAGAAAGCAAATGCATACACTGTTGCACTCATTTCATATGGGCATTTTAGGATAATTTTGCATTCATTTTGTCCTTATATTTTAGTATATTTTATGTTTTTAGCATTATTTTAGTTTATTTATTAAGTTTAGTTACTTTATATTTGATTTTTGTAATTTTGTTGTTTATAATAGGTTTTTGTGGCAAATTGAGGATCAATAAATGCAATAGAAAGTGATTTGAAGAAATTTGGAGTCCTTTAAGCATGGAGGAAAGTTAAAGAAATCAATCCTTGAAAGATCAACTTGGCCAAAATTTGTTTGAGACTTTGCTTATGATATTGCTCAGTGTATGTCATATTGCTTAACCTTAAGCCTGGGCAAGCCGCAAGTCAAGCATAGCTTAAATCCAACACATTCAAGCTTTCTTCCCAAAACCTGCCGAGATTTGCTTAGGGTCTTGCTTGAGATCCTGCTTAGGGTAGCGGCAGTGCTTTAAGTGGAACTCAGGTCAAGCTAAACATCAAGCGTAAGCAGAAAAACTCCTTTTATCCTATGCCTGCCGAGATTTGCTGAGAATCTGCTTAACTTTAAGCAGACAGTGCATGCAGAGGCCGAATATTGCTGAAGATGTTGCTTAGGGTAAGCAGTACCCTAAGCAGACTGCCCAGGGCGTGAATAACTCTGCTGACCTGGATATTTTTACACCTCATTTTCTATCCACTCCTTGGCTCTTATCTATTTTTAGGACAACTTTTAGGGGCCATATAAAAGCATCATTTTCTAATTTTTAGCACAAGAAGAAGTGAAGAGAAAGGGAGAACAACGAAAAGAAACGCAAGAAAAGAATAAGAAGGAGAATGAGCACGCCATTTCTACTAGAGAGCTGCTGCCAAGTGATGTCCACTTGCAGTTTTTCAGAGTTTTGGGCTTTTCTTCCCCTGAGTTTTTCTATTCTTAGTCTATTTTTATGTTTCTTTTGTTAGTTTTATCATTTCCTCTTGTAAATTTTAGCGTGATAGAATAGTTTTTCTAAGATTTCAAAGTTGGGTTGTAATGTTTTGAATCTATTTGTGGATTTAGATTGGGTTTTATCTAGATTTATATAAATATGAGTTTTGATTCTTTTCCTTGTGTGCTTTATGACTTACCTAATGTTGGATCCCATTGGGTCTAGTTTTTAAATTTTGATTGAAGGACCAAAATGTGAAAATCATTGATAGATAATCAAGGATTAGAACTTGAAATCACCTAGATTTATAAATAAACTATGGTTTTAAGAGGATTCAATGATTGGTTACAAAACTTAATGGGTTTTAAGTTAATCAAATATCTATGAAAGTAGGTTTGGTTTTCTTAAAATACTCTTTGGTTTGCTTGAAAAAAATATCAAAAGATTTTAACCTTAAAACTCTATTTTCTTTTAAAATTGGATGACCCAAGATAAATCCCAATAGATTTAATTCATAAACCCCAACTCTAGAATTATTTTTACTATCAAATAGTCTTTGTTTTTGCTTGCCCATTATTAATTTAGTTAATTTTTGCTTAGATTAAGACTTTATTTACATTACCCATTGCCTATTTTCTTTATTTTCTATTTAAAATGTTGTATTTAGTTAATTTAGTTCTTACAAATCGCCATTAGTCTAAATAATCGAAACAACCATAGTCTAGTACTCAAACACAATTCCTCGTGGGAACGATATTTTACTTATCACTTTATTACTTGATACGGACCGTATACTTGCGGAGACCCATCAAATTTTTGGCGCCGTTGCCGGTTAATTGTTGTTTGATATTAGATGATTTGATTGTTTGGTCAATTTAGACATTTTCTTTTTAATTTTCTTTTATTATTACTTTACTTTGTGTTTTTCTTTTTGAATTTTTCTTTCTAATTTTGTTTCCATTTGCTTATCTTGTGAGGTATTTTCAAAATGTTTCATGTACAAGTCTTCACAAGTTTTACTCAACTGCACTTGGAGCCCTTTTATGTTGCTTGGGGAAGATTTAATGATGTGGTAGAGAGATTTTCCAACCACAATCTTTCAAATCAGTCTCTAATTCTTTGTTTCTATGATGGTTTGGATGAAGCGACAAGAAATTGGGTAGATTATGGAGCTTGGACAACTGGTGATCATGTTCTTCAAATTGGTCATGAAGATGTCATTCACTTGTTGAATGGAATGGCAAATTTTGATTATCATTGGCATTTGGACCCTTCACTACAGGGCTGGAGTCACCAATATCCCCCATACGATAATCAACCCAATATTTCACACAAACCATTTGAGTTTGAAGAAGAGAAGGGAGTAGGACATGAAAAGGCAGAAGATAAATTTGAAAATCTCTTTAACCAATTATTGAAGATTCAAGAAGACCAAGGAATGAAACTTTAAGAGATGGTAGCTAAATTGGATGATCTTGAAACATCAGTGAAAAAAAATGAGCTATCAATTAAGATGATGAATGGAGTTTATGAGGAGGAACAAAATACTCAAGGTGGGGACAATAGGTTAAGCTATGACAATGCTTCATGAGAATTTGAATCTGCAGAAGAAGTGAAGCCTCAATCAGAAAAAGCAAAATTCCTTGAAGATGAGTTACCAATAGAGTTTCTACAAAAAAATGAGTTATTTGAAGAAGAAATAGAACTTAAATTTAAAGAAAACAACTCTTTTATCCTTGGAGAGTCATTGGAAGAGGGCTTATACGGAAATGAGTCAAAAAAGAAGTTGGTGGTTGAGGAAATTGATAAAACCATCAACTTGAGCTCATTAATGGATCTTTCACTTACACCACCAGAAGACTCTTTTCTCTCATGGATACCTCCTTCATCATTTTATATCCTCCATGAGCTAAAGCTTTCTTCAACCCAAGCATGTGATTCAACTCCAAATGTTGTTCATGCTACATGCAAATTTGCTTCAAATCTAGCCAATCTTGAGGGCACTTTACATCAAGATCCATATGTTATATTATATGATAATTATTATGGCAAAAAGCCGTTTTTTTATTAGCATATCTGAAGGGATCAAGCTAATGACCTTAAACAAGCGCTTCTTGGGAGGCAACCCAAATTTACTTTTAATAGTTTGTTTGTTCTCTTTTTTGAGTTTTTGAGTTTTACCCCATTCAACTCAAAAGTGACATTTGTTTATCTTTTGTATGTTATTTATGAAAATTGGGCAAATTGAAATTTGTTGCAAAAGACAAGAATGCAATGTAGCTGTTTAAAGAAAGCAAATTGAAATTTGTTGCAAAAGACAAAAAATGCAATGCAGCTGATTAAGGGAAGAAATTCTGCACTTTTGTTTCCCTGTGAACTGTAACTTTCTTGAATTTGTGTCGCATTACTAATATTGAAAAATTGAGTGATGATACATGTTCAAATATATGCCTTTTTGTATTTGGTTGAATGCAACTTGAGTGAGGATTAATTTTGATATTTTGGACTAGTTTGAGCTTTATTAGAGTGCCAAATTATGTTTGTTACAATTTTGACTTTCTGGTATATATGGTGTTTTTGTTTAATAGCAAATTTTCATGCTATTGTTTATATTATTTTAGGTGTTGCTGTTCTTGTTGCTAATATTTCTTATTGCTGATATGGTTGTTAATGCATATTTGGTGCTTGATGTGAATTTGAACTATTGATATTACAGATATAGCTGTTGAATTTCAGTTTTAATTTAATTTGGATATCATGTATGCATAATTTTCTTGCAGAATGTGCTTAAATTTGAGCGGCTTAACTCTTAAATTTGCATTTTCAGAATATGTTTTACTAGTTTTTGGAAGTTTTTGGGTTGAGTTTTTAGTTTTCAGTGTAAGTGTGCATTGGGTATATGCTGGAGATCAGGATAGTCCTTTAGTAGCATTTGGAATGTTTTTAGTGAGCAAAATCTCTGTTTTTAAATAGACCAACCGAAATTTGCTGAAGGTATTGCTTACCCTAAGCTGTACCCTATGCAAATCCTACTTAACCCTAAGCAACAGGTTAAGCAATGTCTTAAGCAATTTCTTAAGCAGTGTAAATTCATACATTTTGGATACTTTTTCACATTTTTGTCTCTAAAGCTTCATTGTTAATATCATTTTGAGCTTAATTTTGAAATTCTTAAGCTTATATTGATTTAATTCCCAATTGTATATATTTCATTAATTGATTAGTTCACACAATTTTGTCCATCTTTGTATTCATTTTAGACATTGAGGACAATGTCTCATTTGAGTTTAGGGGTTAGGGCAAAATTTTTGCAAAACTTTTAAATTTTTTTTTATAGCATTTTCATTCATTCATTCATTTATTGCATTTCATTCATTCATATATGGTTAATCCATACACTTATAGTTATACCACACATATGTCTATACTCATACACATACACTTGCATATAGCTTTCATATAGATTGCACTTAGTTTTAATTTAATTTATGCATTTATTTTAGGATCATGCATATCATAAAAATAAATTTTTACCTTGTCCTTAAAGGATTGAGAGTTGCTTTGAAGAGTAATTAAGCTTACTTTTAGAAGGGTTTGATGGATTGAAAGTTATGGATAGGTGAAAGATTATTAGATTCTTGCCTTAATTTATATCTTCTTAGCCAAGGGCCACCCATTCAATTGCATTGAGTTTGAGTGCCTAGAGAAAACTCTAGGGTAAGAAGTAGCTAATTGATGTCTCACCAATTCCAGAACAATCCTTCTAAATCTTTCAAAGCAAAATCATAGCATGCACTTAAGAAAGAAATGATCTAGACATTCTTTGAATTTTAAACCTACATTTTAGCCTTAGCCAACCTCACTTTAAAATTTCCCTTTGAAATCAATTTGAGCCTACATTTATCCCTTTTATTTCTTTGGAACCCACATTACTCCCTAACCATAAACCCAAACACTTACCTACCTTCCATGAGAATAATTCTTTGAGTGATAGACACACTTAAAAAAAAATTTAAAAATAAAAAATAAAAATAAAAAAAAGGAAGAGAAAATATATAATAATTAGTTGGGAGAAGTGACCAAAGTAAAAAGGCTAGCAAATTCAATTATGGTATGTAAAGTAATTCACCAGGGTGAATTAAAATGGACAATTGCAATTCAAAATCAATATTATTTATGTAGTCCCTCCAAAAGTTTTAAAATTATATGCTAGCATTTGTGAATAATTGTAAAGTTCCTTGTCCCATTTAATTCTTAAAAAAGAAAAAAAAAATTATGTGTCTTGATCTTTTAACAATTTGATTATTTTCATGTTTTGTTACTTTTATCATTTTCTTGTTAGCCACATTATCACCCTCTTAACTCTATTACAACCCTTGAAAGCCCTTTTGATCTTTTGATGGTGTTTTACTACATTAGTGGAGATTGGAATAGGAGAATTGCCTATGAGATTGGGATATATCATTCATCCATTCATTTACTTCCATCATTATTTGAGACATTTTAGTTTATGAATTGCTCTAGAGTCTATTTAGGCATGATTATTCTTTGTGATTGATTGGTTTGGGCTTGATGATATGAATAATTGACCCAAGGCTAAGCGATAATAACTTTGGTAAAGATTAAATTTTTTGCAACTTAGAAGTGGGTATATAGTTTGTTGGTGGCTAAAGGTAAGCTTGAGAGCTTGGATAAGTAGTTTTCATGAATTTAAGGGAAGGTACCCCAATTGCATTAATTGTTTTTAATTTGCTTGAGAACAAGCAAAGGTTTGAATTTGGGGAAATTTGTTGCACTCATTTCACATAGGCATTTTAGGGTAGTTTTGCATGCATTTTGCCCTTATATTTTAGTATATTTTATATTTTTAGCTTTGTTTTAGCTTATTTGTTAACTTTAGTTACTTTATATTTGATTTTTGTACTTTTGTTGTTTTTAATAGGTTTTGTGACAAATTAAGGGTCAATAAGTGCATTAGGAAGTGATTTGAAGAAATTTGGAGTCCCTTAAACATGGAGGAAGATTGAAGAAATCAATCCTTGAAAGATCAAGTTGGCCGAAATTTGCTTGAAACTTTGCTTATGATATTGCTCAGTGTATGTCATATTGCTTAACCTTAAGCCTGGGCAAGCCGCAAGTCAAGCATAGCTTAAATCCAACACATTCAAGCTTTCTTCCCAAAACCTGCCGAGATTTGCTTAGAGTCCTGCTTAAGATCCTGCTTAGCATGAGCGGCAGTGCTTAAGGTGCAACTCAAGTCAAGCTAAACATCAAGCATGAGCAGAAAAACTCCTTTTATCCTAAGCCTGTCGAGATTTGCTGAGGGTCTGCTTAACCTTAAGCAGACAGTGCATGCAGAGGCCGAAAATTGCTAAAGATGTTTAGGGTAAGCAGTACCCTATGCAGACTGCCCAGGACGTGAATAACTCTGCTGACTTGGATTTTTTTACACCTCATTTTCTATCCACTCCTTGGCTCTTATCTATTTTTAGGGCAACTTTTGGGGGTCATATAAAAGCATTATTTTCTAATTTTTACCACAAGAAGAAGTGAAGAGAAAGGGAGAACAACGAAAAGAAACGCAAGAAAAGAATAAGAAGGAGAAGGAGCACGCCATTTCTACTGGAGAGCTGCTACTAAGTGATGTCCACTTGCAGATTTTTAGAATCTTGGGCTCCCCTTCCCCTGGGTTTTTCTATTCTTAGTCTATTTTTATGTTTCTTTTGTTAGTTTTATCATTTCCTCTTATAAATTTTATCATGATAGAATAGTTTTTCTAAGATTTCAAAATTGGGTTGTAATATTTTGAATCTATTTGAGGATTTAGATTGAGTTTTATCTAGATTTATATAAATATGAGTTTTGATTCTTTTCCTTGTGTGCTTTATGACTTACCTAATATTGGATCCCATTGAGTCTAGTTTTTAATCTTTGATTAAAGGACCGAAAGGTGAAAATCATTGATAGATAATCAAGTATTAAAACTTGAAATCACCTCTATTTAGAAATAAACTAGGGTTTTAAGAGGATTCAATGATTGGTTACAAAACTTAATTGGTTTTAAGTTAATCAAATATCGTACGAAAATAGATTTGGTTTTCTTAAAATACTCTTTGGTTTACTTGAAAAAGATATCAAAGGATTTTAGAATCAATCACCTTCAAACTCTATTTTCTTTTAAAATTGGATGACCCAAAATAAATCCCAATAGATTTAATTCATAAACCCCAACTCTGGAATTATTTTTACTATCAAATAGTCTTTATTTTTGCTTGCCCATTATTAATTTAGTTAATTTTTGCTTAGATTAAGACTTTATTTACATTACCCATTGCCTATTTTCTTTATTTTCTATTTAAATTACTGTATTTAGTTTATTTAGTTCTTACAAATTGCCATTAGTCTAAATAATCGAAACAACCATAGTACTCAAACACAATTCCTCGTAAGAACGATACTTTACTTATCACTTTATTACTTGATACAAGCTGTATACTTGCGAAGACACATCATACACTTAATTAGAAATTCCTTATTTAAGATCCAGAATTACTATGATCTAAACATACCCAAGAAAAATCTAAAATACAAATACAACTAAATTTTGTTTCTCATCTATTAAAGGACATCAGCATATGAAATTCATTGCAGTCTGTGCAATAGGATCCTGCAAATGTATATCCATATTGTCAGGCCCTAATAGCCAACATTTGCAGCATTACAAAAGTAACGCTATGGTATGGAATCCAAGCGTTCAAACTAATGTATGATTCAATTACACTTCATTAATAAAAATATTATCAAAACCTGGCATCTCAAAACAAACTTTGCATGGAAAATGTTATGAATATCATCCTGATAGAGTCCTATATAGTAAGGTTACCTCATCTCATAAGGAATCCCATTAATATAGGTTTCCTAATTAGTATAGAATTCCTAATATGTAGAATTCCTAATTAGTGGAGGACAATTTTGTATAAAATTACCTATGTATATACTCAATTAAAATCAATGAAAAATACCTTAACTCACATGGTATGAGAGCAGTGGGCTATTAGTTCCAGATTAGAGAGAGGTTTTTTGTCCCCTTTTCTTGGAAGCCCCTGTGGCGTGAGGTTACATAGTTAAGGTAACATTGGATCTCACCGCCCACCCAAGAAGGACAACAAACTGCCGGCAACCCTACCCACAAAGTATGATGACCGGATCTAAAGCGCATGACTCACACGCGCCAATTTTGTCTTTCGTCGTTATCTCACACACCAGCGCATAGCAACACGTCCGCCGATTTTGCCTTTCCAGCTTCTTCTTCCAGCATTGCCTTGACCTCCTCGGTTCAGCCAAGGAGTTTGCTGTTTAGTTTGGGGTATTCTTCAAGGTGCTCTAGAGTTTTGAAGCACTGCTTCTCTGGACAATGAACAAGTTCAGGTTTTGTTTCTGTAACTCTCTGGGTATTTATTGAGTTGATTTGCCTTGCTAAAGGTTGGGCAGTGATATCGAGTTTTAGAGATTGTGGGTATTTGATTTTGTGAATTTATTAAATTCATTCAAATGGCTGATAATAAAGCCATTTTTTTTATGTGATTTCAATGATGACAAAAATCACGGAATACAAACTTAATAGTTCAAATTACTTGAAGTGGAGTAAGATTGTTAGGGACTATTTGCGAAGTATTGATAAGGATGATCACCTAATTAATGATATACCCACTGAGGAGACAAGGCAAGCTTGGCTCAGGGAGGATGCTCAGTTATTTTTGCAACTTCGGAATTCAACTCATAGTGAGGTAATCAGTTTAATTAATCATTGTGAATTTGTTAAGAAATTGATGGATTACTTATATTTTCTGTATTCTGGTAAATGAAATATTTCTCATATTAATGATGTGTGTAAAGCATTATATCGTGTTGAGAAACAAGATAAGTCTCTCACGGTTTATTTTATGGAGTTTAAGAGAGTATATGAAGAGCTTAATATTTTGTTGCCTTTTAACCTTGATGTGAAAGTCCAACAGGCTCAACGTGAGCAGATAACTATTATGAGTTTTCTTGCAGGTCTTCCTTCAAAATATGAGACAACTAAATCTCAAATCTTATCTAGCTCTGAAATTTCCTCTTTGCGTGATACATTCACACGTGTCCTTTGTACAGAAAGTACCCAACTTCGACAAACTACTAGTGGTGCTCTTGTTAGTCGAAATACAAATGGACAACTGAGAAATAGAGAAGGAAATTCGAGCAATAGAAGTAATCAGCATAATGGGGAAACCAGTTCTAATCTGGACTCAAAGTGAGTCATTTGTTATTATTGCCATGAGCCTGATCATACAAAATACAATTATCTAAAATTTCGGAGACAGAATCAGCGGTCTCAAATGGCAAACATGGCAATAGATGAGTCTACAGTTTCTCTATCCTCTGAGAAAACTGTCTTAATATCTGCAGAGGAAGATGCACAATTTTCCCAATATCAAGCATCTTTAAAGCCCTTCAATTCCCCTGCCACTGCTATCGCTGAGTTAGGTAAATCCACTAAATGCCTTGTGTCTTCCTCATTAAAATGGGTCATTGATTCTGGTGCTACAGATCATATAACAAGTAATTCGAGTCTTTTATCTTCTTTTCGCTCTCATCTCACTCTACTGTTACTTTAGCTGATGATTCTACTTCTTGTGTCATGGGTTCTGGTACTGCAAACCCAACATCATTTATTTCTTTGTCTTCTGTTTTATGTACACCTAAATTTTCTTTTAATTTGCCTTCGGTTAGTAAACTAACTCGAACCTTACATTGTTCAGTTTTCTTTTTTCCTAATTATTGTTTGTTTCAGGATCTCACGACAAAACAGATTATTGATAGAAGATATGAGTCTGGTAGTTTCTACATCCTGAATAAACATGTACTGCTATCTCTTACTTGCTCCAAAGCCTTAACTCCTCTCGAAATTCATTATCGTTTGGGCCATCCCTCCCTGACTACCTTGAAGAAGTTATGTCCTCAATTTCAGGCTTTTTCCCTTTTTGAATTAGTTCATTCTGATGTCTGGAGTCCTTGTTCTATTACTTCTAAAATTGGTTTTAGGTATTTTGTCATTTTTGTAAATGATTACTCTCGTGTTACTTGGTTATTTTTTATGAAGAATCGTTCTGAATTATTTTTTATTTTCTGTGCTTTCGGTACTGAAATTAAAATCCAGTTTAATGTCTCTATACGTATGTTGAGGAGTCATAATGCTAAAGAGTATTTTTCAAAAAGCTTTCAGTCTTATATGACTCAAAACGGCATTCTCCATCAATCCTCTTGTGTGAATACACCATCTCAAAATAGTGTTGCCGAAAGAAAAAATTAGCATTTTCTTGAGACAGCTCGAGCTCTTTTTTTTCCAAACGAAGGTTCCTAAATAATTTTAGGCTGATGCAATTTTTACGGCATGTTTTTTTATCAATCGTATGCCATTTTCTGTTCTTGATAGAAACATTCTCCATACTATTTTATTTCTCTCTAACTCTTTGTTTTCTATTGAAGCTCGTATTTTTTTATTGTACTTATTTTGTGTGTGATGTCCGAATACAGGTAACCAAATTGGATCCAAAATCTCTTAAGTATATCTTTCTTGGATGCTCTCGACTCTAAAAGGGGTACAGGTGTTTTTCTCCAACTCTTAATTGTTATGTTGTGTCTGCAGATGTTACATTTTTTGAGTCTACTCCATTTTTCTCACAAACTTCTATTTATGAAGATCAAGGGGAGGAGGATGATCTGTTAATATACCCTATTCAATCAACGTCCATCTCTCCCCAGTCTCCTCATGTGCCTTCTGCACCAACAACAGTTAAACTTCCTGTTATTCATATTTATTCTAGAAGAAAGGAGAATACTGACTTAGACCCTCTACCATCTTCTTTGTCTGAAGAATACTATTCCCACCATTGATCCTCAATCCGACTTAGATCTTCCTATTGCTCTTTGTAAAGGTAAACATACATGCACCTACCTATTTCCTCTTTGGTTTCTTATAATCATTAATCTTCTTCTTCTCAATGCTTTATTAGCCATTTAGACTCTATCTCTATTCTTAAAACTGTTGTTGAGGCATTAGCTCATCTTAGCTGGTATGCTGCTATGAAAGAAGAAATGGAAGCTTTAGATACTAATGGTACATGGGAACTGGTGCCTTTGCCCGCCGGGAAGAAAGCTATTGGTTGCAAATAGGTGTTTACAGTGAAAGTAAATCCTGATTATGTGGCTAGAATAAAAACCCGCCTTGTTGCTAAAAGATATGCTCAGACATATGGAGTTGATTACTATGACACCTTTTCTCCTGTAGCTAAATTGGCTTCTGTTCGGCTGTTTATCTCTCTAGCAGCTACATATGATTGGCCTTTGTACCGGTTAGATATCAAAAATGCTTTTCTTTATGATGACCTTCAGGAGAAGGTGTATATAGAACAACCACCTGAGTTTGTTGCTTAGGGGAAGTTGAGTAAAGTCTGCAGACTTTGGAAGTCTCTTTATGACCCGAAACAAAGTCCTCGAGCTTGGTTTGGGAAATTCAGAGAAGCAGTACAGGAGCTTGGCATACAAAAGAGTAAGTAATCATTTAGTATTCTATAGATAGTCTAATGTTGGCCTAATTTTGTTAGTAGTATATGTGGATGATATTGTTATCACTGAAAACAACTCTGCAGGTATTTCATCCCTTAAAAACTTCCTTCAGACCCAATTTCCGACAAAAGACTTGGGTCTACTAAAGTATTCCTTGGGTATTGAAACTATGAGAAGTAAAAAAGGCATCTTCCTGTCTTAGCGAAAATATATCCTTGATCCTTTAGGAGAAACTAGGAAATTAAGCGCTAAGCCTTGCAATGCACCAATAGCCCCAAATTCACAACTTGTAGCAGAGGATGGTAAGTTGTTTAAAGATCCAGAAGAGGTTAGTAGGTATATTAAATTACCTTACAGTAACTAGCCCTGACATTGCATACTCTGTCAGTATGGTGAGTCAATTTATGTCTTCCCCAACTGTTGCACATTGAAAAGTTTTGGGATAAATCTTGTGTTATTTGAAGGGAGCCCCAAGGAGAGGCATATTATATAGTAATCATTGGCATTTGAATGTAGAGTATTTTTCAGATGCAGACTAAGCAGGGTCTAAGACTAATAGAAGGTCAATTACCGGATATTGTATCTTTGTTGGAGAAAATTTAATATCATGGAGAAGTAAAAAGCAGAGTGTAGTTTCTCGATCTAGTACTGAATCAGAGTATAGAGTTATGGCTCAATCAAATGTGTGAGATAATGTGAATACTTCAGTTATTAGATGAGATTAGCTTCAAGATCTCTCTACCTGCACGACTATGGTGTGATAATCAAGCTGCATTCCACATTGCATCTAATCCTGTATTTCATGAACGGACTAAACATATTGAAATCGATTGCCACTTTATTCGCAAAAAAATTCAACAAAAGATCATCTTAACAAGACACGTCAAAACTGGAGAGCAATTATAAGATATTTTTACAAAAGCTCTGAGTGAAACTCAAGTTGACTACATTTGTAACAAGTTTGGCATAATTAATATCTATAATCCAACTTGAGGGGGAGTGTTATGAATATAATCCTGATAAAGTCCTGTACAGTGAGGTTACCTCATTTTATAAGGATTCCTATTAATATAGGTTTCCTAATTAGTGTAGAATTCCTAATATGTAGAATTCCTAATAGTAGGACAATTTTATATATAAATATCTATGTATATACTCAATTAAAATCAATGAAAAATACCTTAACTTACAGAAAATAAGCTAGGACCTTCACTTGCATGCAAAGGAAGCTCTGAAAATGTCACTCCACTCTTCTCCAAAATTTGGATCTCCATTAAATTCAAAAAGTCATTGGAAATGCTATTAATTTCTAATATCTGGTTGCATTTTTGCATTTAGGTGGAAACCCTAAATGTACTAACTTAAATGAGAAGAGGAAAAGCACAATTAGCCTCAACAAAATTAATTGAATTAGATGAAATTTAATAAAAATTCTGTTTTCTGAGGCTTTTCCTACTCCCCCAATCCAACCCCTTCTTTGGCCCTTTCATTGTTGTTGCTGTGACCACAGCTTGCAATATTCTCCAAACTACATGCACCGATCATACAAGTAAGTGAAAATTAATGCATCAAGCCTGAGTCACTACCACAGGCACTTTGCTTTTTTCTTTTATTTTTATTTTTATTTTTATTTATTAGGAAACCAAAGGCACTATGTTGCTAAAGGATTGAATAAACACAAACATGCATATGTATGCACTATAATCAATCAACTTCCAGCGGGACAAGAAACAAATTTTTGAAGTCAACAGAAAAAGAAAAGAAGGGACAAGAAAAAACTCATGGAACATCAAATTGAAAAAAAAGCAAGACCAGGAAGAAAAGTGCCTGTGGAAAACCTGATTTTGTCTAGAAATTTTTTAGACGTTTAGGGAATGGCTCCTCTTCCAAATCAAAACTTCCACTTTTACTGGGTCCAGCCATATTATAGTCATGATGGCTTCTCTTCACCTTGCTACGTTCATCTACCACCATGGGCTCATGAAGAGCTTGATTGACAAGACCTAAATTGTCACAAGGATGGCTGGATTCCCCAGCCACGGGATTGTACTCATTCTCATCTTGATCATAAACTAAACGGATTCCGCATTTTTTCACTTCCAAGCCTGGGAAAGGTGATTCAAATGAAGCTCTAAGATAGCGACACTTGTTCAACTGATTTGATTTACCAAATCCTATTCGGGAATGAAAGCCCATCCAAAGGTGATCTGACTGAATAGATGGGATTCTATAGATGAGAAATTTAAAGATAGAAGTCCGAGAACAGTCAATAGCTTCCAACGTGCAATAGATCGCTATATCTGAAGCTGGACCATCAGTAAGCAAATCTGGATTCTCACGGATTGCAAATACAGGACAGACAGCCAGTCCCTTGAACTTTTCATTGTACCAATTTGGAGGTAACGGTATGACAACTGATGGGCCCATATGTTGTTGGATGAACCAATTTGGAACTTCAATTCCAGGAACAATAACATCAAATCTACATCCTGGAAATGAGACATCCTGCAACATGAAAATCACCATGTTAAGAGAAAGGAGAAGAGAGAGAGAGAGAGAGAGAGAGAGAGAGGGAGAGAGAAGGACCTGAAGCTGATTCATTGATAAAGACTGCAAATGGCTTCTTAAAAATTTAAATGGCATACTGTCACCACCTTGATTCACAGAAAGCTTGAAACAATTAGTGAAGTAGAAAATTGGCCACATCCATTTACCTGCAATTGCATCTGGACTTGATAATGTTTCTAGTGAGATGCAATTATTTGCAGATATTTCATGTATGGTTGCTGGAAGCTTTCGCAAAGCCTTAAGATTCTTGCAGTCATCCAAATAGAGATATCGCAGCTGAGGAAGTTGACTGATGCTTGCAGGTGTATTTACAAAATTATTTCTGCTTATATTTAATACCTGCAGTGAGGATAGACAATAAAAGTCTCCAGGTATCATTTCCTCTGAAAGGTTGCAGTCACTGAGGTCTAGTTCTGTTAGAGAATGTAAACCTTTTAAAGAAGGCAATGATAGACCCACATAATCATGTGTTTTTCTAAATGTGGGCATCCAATTGTAGAGCCAATGAAATGCTATCGGTTTACTTCCACGAAAAGATAACACTTTTAGATTTTCCAATAGTCTAATGGAGGATGGTGGTTCTGTTACAGCAGTTTCGCCTACATCCAGCTTCTCCAAACGTTTTAGATACCCCAAGCTCTCAGGTAAACTATCAAGCTTTGAGCAACCAAAAAGATCAAGATTTTTCAGTGATTTCAAAAGATTAATGTTGCTTGGAAGACTCCCAAAGTTCTTACAGTTTCTCATACTCAAGAAAACTAGCCCAGTGAGATTTTTAATTGAAAGAGGCAGTTCAGATATGGCAATCCCATCTAGGGAAACTTTTGATAAGTGTTCCATATTTCCCACAATTTCTGGAAACCTTCCAAGTTTAGAGCAGCCAGAAAGAATAAGAGTATTGAGATTTTCCAATTCAATGCCTGTTGGAAGGCTCCGAAGGCAGCTGCAGTCCTTCAAATTCAACAAAGCAAGCTTTTTGAGTACTCCAAGAGATGGGTGAACCTTAGAGAGGCTTGTACAACCTTCAAGAATCAATTTCTCAAGATTTGGGACTCCCGTGAAGTCTGGTGTCTCAGTTAGACTTTGGGAATGACTGAGATCTATAAATTGCAACTTGTCGAGATGCTGTTAAATCAACAGAAACAGAAATTAGCAAAGCAAATTAACGTCCCAAAACCTTTAAAATCTTTTCAGAAAGAATAAATAAACACAAGGAATTCTCATACCAGGACTCCTTTCCAGAGTTGTTTAATGGAGCTCCGAGGCATTTCAATCATAATGATCTTCTTTGGATTAAAGTTTGATGGCAAATATTTCAGGGGGTACCCTTCCCAACAGAGACATTTTAATTCATGATATAAAAATTCGAAGTTTCCAGAAAGGTGCACCTTGCGGTCTCCAAAGGCACCATGGACATCAATCAATCGTAGATTTTTCATCTTCATAAATGCATCAGCTTCGAAATGCCTCTCGTCTGTTTTAGACAAGTCTATGACTATGCATTCAACATGTTCTGTCCCCTAATAACCAGAAGATGAAACCAATTCTCAGTGGATAAAATCTCATAAAAATTACATACATATGATGTCAATATGTAGACTTTCTTAAGCAACAAAAATCTATACGGCCTTATGTTTACATGAAAATATCTTACTCACCAACCCTAGCAGCAACACTTGCACAACATCTTCATGGTCCCACAGCCGACTACGTTTGCCAGGATCTTTAAGGGATTGTTGGCGCACAATCTCCCGACCCATGTCCTGTAGTAAGTCATGCATTCCCAATGTGTTGTCAAATACCGTTACTAGAGAATTATCAATAAGTTCTCCTATTCCACTGTCAGGATGGAACCCAAAGCTCGTCAGAATTTTTGTTACATAATCTTTGTCATGCCCTCTGAAATAACATGCAATATCAAGAAATAATGACTTGTTTAAGTCATCAAGTGCATCAAAACTTATTCTAAGGGTTTGCTGAATTTCTTTGTTAAAATGTTTCTCCAGTCTATTTAAGGAAGCATTCCATTCTCTCTCACTCCTACCATATAGTGAAGAACCCAAAACTTTAAGCGCTAATGGTAGCCCTTTGCAATAATCAATAGCACGCATCGAAAGCTCCATAAATTCTTCTGTGCGATGTTTCTGCCTAAAGGCATACCGACTAAAGAGCTCAAGTCCATGGTCCTCATTTAGATCCCTGACCTCATATATAAAATTCACTCCATGGCTAACTAGCAATTGTCTTTCTCTAGTTGTTACAATGATTCTACTACCAAGACCAAACCAATGAACCCCTGCTAAAAGTTCTAGCTGTCTTGAACTATTCACGTCATCAAGAACAATAAAAACCTTCTTCCTGTTGAGCCTAGTTTTTATAGAAGCAGGTTCTGTGCTAAGCATATGCATGTTTAGATTGTCATCTAACAACATTGAGAAAAGTTCTTGTTGTAAACGAGGGAGTCCCATTTTCTCTGATTCTTCCCTAACATTTGCAAGGAAGCAGCAACTATCAAATAGAGCAGATATGCGGTTAAAGATAACACCAGCAATGGTCGTTTTGCCTATACCACCCATGCCCCAAATTCCTATAATGCGAACATCAGGAAATTCAATATTTAATAATTTTTCCACTTGTTCCAAGGAGGATTCTATTCCAATCAGTCCCTCAGTATCATTTGATGATGTTTGATTCAACTTCTTCAATACATGATTTACAATTTCATTGATAAGGGTGGAGTCAGGTCTGCCACATTTAAGGAAGAAATAGTGATTAGAAGGAAATATTGAAAAAGAAAGAAAACAATGTAGTTAACTTGGTTCAAGCCTAAAAAAAGTTCTCACAACAAATGCTCAAATGTTCTGTTTTAGGATAGTGAATTCTCTCTTCTTCAGAACAAATTGGAATATATTTCAATCCAATTTCAACTGTCAGATGGAGATGCAGAAAAACGCTGACTTCTAAGCAATAATAAACACCAGAAAGATCAAACATTTCATTTATTATCATCATCATTATTGTCATCATTGTTCATTTGTTGTGCATGCTGTCGTATTATTTCATAGCTAGAAGAATTATAGCTCTCTATATATGCAGATAGCAATGTGAATTCCAAAATAAGATTTGTACGATCATATCTCCAAAAGGCAACCAGAAAAGAACAAAACAGGAAATATGAATTATTGCAACCCATATAACAAAAATTTTCCATCATGTTATAAGATTATTAAAACATTAAAACAATGGAGATAACAAAGTAGTAAATAGGACTTTTGGGATCCCACATCGGTTGTGAATGGATGTATGTGGGCTTCTAAGGGTTAACGCGCATTGGTACAATTGACATAGTTTCACTAAGGATCCTATCCCTTCCCTAAACTCGTGTGTATGCGTATTTATCTTTGATAAAAAAAAAAAAAAAAAAAAAAGGTAAAATGCCAATTGGCGAACCTGGGTGGGCCCATCTGTTGGTCCTTTGGAATCCCACATCGAATGTGGATAGGAGTGTGTATAGGCTTATAAGGGTTAGCGCGCCTTAGTAAAATTGCTATGGTTTTACTAAGGAGTGTGTCCATTCTCTGGGCCCATGTGTGAAAAATTTAAAAAAAAAAAGCCGCAAACACAACTATATCTAGGATTTTTTTTTCTTTGGGCCACTTTTTAGCCAAAAAAAAGGGGGAAACCCAGGGATGAATGGATGATAAACTAAGGGAAAGCTTTCTAGGTTCAATTTTATCACGTAAATACATAGTTATGTACACCGAAATTAAGTGTTATATACCAGTGGAATAAAGAAACGTACATTAGTCCTCCAGAAGGGCTGAGTTAATGATACATAAAAAGAAAGTTTCATATTTTTTCTCCTAATCCAGATTCAGGGCATTTTTGACTCAATTGAATTTCACAAAATTTGGTGAAATTCAATTAAATTTTCATATTTTGCATGTTTAATTTTAAAAAATATAGATTTCAATTCCATGAATTCAATTTTATGAAAATCAACATAGGTAAAACCAAATTCTATCAAAATAAATGGAATTTCAAATGAATTTCACAAAATTAAGATAATAATATTTTTTAACCAAAACGCCATGTCTTCCTCACACTCTCTCTCCCTCCTACCTTTCTCTCTTTTCTCCCTCTCTCTCTCTCTCTCTCTCTCTCTCTCTCTCTCATACCTTTCACACACACAATATTTTTAAAAAACAATTTAAAATTGAATATTAAACATATTGTATGCATAATTAAAATAAATTTATTCCTTGCAATAAAAAACTTATTGTATTAGGAGTATAAGAATAAGCTTTATCTAATATAATATTTAGGAGGTAAGATTTTTTTTTTATTGGGGATATTTTAAGAAATAAAGATAAATAAATTTCAATTATAAAATTATATTATATGGAGTCCACCGAAAAAAAAAATTATACCATATGGAATTAAATTGAACTCTGATATTCTAAGTTGTATCATACAAGACACATAAATGAATTTAAGCAGTTAAGAATTCCCAAACCAAATTACAAGAGAAAGGTTACATTTACCTGGAAACAGCTGAATCATACCCTGATAGATTGGCTGCGTCCCTCAAAGCAGCTCTCCACTTCTTCACAATGCGCATATCTCCATTAGCTTGTGATTGTTCTTTAGCTCTATCAAATCCCTTCCCAAAATCCCCAATTTGGTTCTCCACATCGGAAGGATCTACGCGGTAAAAAACCGGTAGAACACTCTGCCCATGGGCCTTCTTGCATTTCATGATATGCACGAGCTCCTCCAAGCACCATGGTGAATCCGCGTAGTTCTGTGAGAAAATAATTACAGCAACCATCGATTCTTCAATCGCTCTCAATAGCTCTGGGGAGATCTCCTCTCCTCTATTCAACTTATTATCTATGAAAGTCTCAATTCCCTTCTGATATAATGCTTTATAAAGAAAATGGGTAAAATTATCACGGGTATCTCTACCCCTGAAACTAATGAACACATCATATTTCCATTCAGGAGCTGCAGAAGAAGAGGAAGCCATTCTGTACAAAATCGTTCTCAATAAAAAAAAATTGCTTAATTTTGCTTGTTCCCTCTGGTTTCTTAGCAACCAAACAAAGAATGAGAATGGACCCTATGACAAAATCGATCAAAGGTGAAAATTTCGAATAAAATAAAGAATCGTAAATGTGAAATAGAGAGAGTGGCAGCAGAGGATGATTGGCAAAGCTGTGATTTTGGAGATATTTAGGTAGGGAATTGAGAACGCAACCGTGGGACGGTGGAAAAGGGAAGAAAAGGAATCGAGAGAAAAAATTCCAGACAGATGGAAGGAGAGAGGAAACGGTGAAGAGCTGAAGACCTGAGGCAAGTCAACACCTAGGCTACTGCCTACTAGGCTAGTTTTTGCGTTAATTTTTTTTTTTTTTAAAGAACGTTATTCTTCTTTCCGCTCGCCCCGCCACCGGCCCGTTTCGGTCTGAGTCGGTGCCGGCTGTTGTGGCTCTACATAGGTTTGTGCTCGATTGTCGGGTCAAACTCTAGCGAATTATTTTAATACTTTAATTTAATTTTAATTTTTTTTAAATCATAGTAATATATATATATATATATAACTTAATATTATATTTTATTTTTTATATTTTTTAAATAATTTTTTAATTATAAATATATTAAATTATTTTATAATTTTTAATTATAAATATATTATTATATTAAATTATATTTATATTACTATATTATATAATATATTTAATCATAAATTATATATATATAAAATTATATAATTTAAAAATAATTAAAGAGTATATAATGTATTAATTACTCAATTCAAAATTTAAATATTAATTAAGTGTGATTTTTTAAAAAATTAATTATAAAAAATTATTTTAAAAATAAAAATTAAATCAAAACCATACCGAATCAAATTAGAATCAAAAAATTGATAATTATACTGAATTATAACTAAAACAACGAAAAATCAAATTAAAACTATATCAAAATTTTAATTCAATTCTAATTTCTCGACAGATGCTGAATCTAACCAAAATCACACCTCTAATTCCACGCTATGAAAGTACTTGAATCCAACTGCATGGTTTAGTTTCCCAACTTTTCTGATTTTGGGTTTTTAATTATTTTATAAATTGTGTATTTTATATGAGATTTATTGTGTAATTTTTTATTTATTTTCTTAAAAAATAATAGAATAAATGAAATATATATATATATATATTATCAATTATAAAAAATTCTTATAAAATTGATTTAGTTATAAAGATAAAAAGGTATACAAATTTATAAATAAAAGAAAAAATTATATAAATTATTAGCAATTATATAAATTATTGTACATTCATATTTTCATTACAAATAAACCAAAATATTATAAAAATAATTGAGCTTCATATTAATTATTTGATAATTAAAATATGTATATATCTTTTTAGAAAATAAATTAAATTATTATAATTCTCTTACTTTTATTAAAATTTATAACATGAAGCTATTGAAATATAAAAAGTGAAATAAATTGAAAATTTATGAAATATTATAAGTGCATTAAAAAAATAAACTTTATGCTTACAACTCCAATTATGCTTAAAAATGTGTAAAACAAATTTCATATGCATGTAGAGAAGAAAAATTATTGCATACAATTATTGAATATATAATAAATAAATTTTAATCACTGATTGTTATAAAACTCATATAATACTCATTATAATTAATAATTATAATGAAATTAATATTACAGAAATCTCTAAATATTGCTTTGAAACAAAAAGAATAAGCGATATAAGACTGAAATGAGCTTTTTTTCTTTTTTCTAATTGATTAAGAATATATACACACAAGACAATAAAAATATATACTCTTTAATAATATTATAATAATTTTATTAAAATACGATCAATTTTATATTTCATATACACACTATCTCGTAGTGTCAGATGACTTGAATATTTTGATGGTAGTGGAGTCTGAGCTGCAGCCCAATATTAAAGCCCATTTGAAGACAATTTCTGAAGGCTCGTTTCTTGGAGTGAAGTCCAATTTCTGTTAAGTTTGTGGAGGCCATATCTAAAGACTCGAGGCCTGAATTTATTTGAACCGCAATCATCCCCGCCGTAGTGGTATACAGATAATAAGGACCTTATTATCATAATCATTAGGGCTGTGCAAACGGTCGGTTCGGTTTCGAACCGAACCGAACCGATAAAATCGAAAATTAAAAATTAAAAATTTTAAAAACCGAACCGAACTGATTGATAAGAGAAAATCAAATCGAATCGAACCGATAAATATTAGTTCGGTTTTAAACCGATCAAACTGAAATTTATAAAATTTCATATTTTTAACATTAAATCTAAATAATAAAAACATAAAACAAAAAAAATTAGAAATCAAAACTTAAAAATCTTAAGGTTCGGTTCGGTTTTCTTTGATTTCGGTTCGGTTCGATTCAATTTGGTTTGATTTTTTTTATTTCCTGTATATATTAATAATTTCGGTTCGGTTCGGTTTTTTTGATTTTTTATGAAAATAACCGAACCGAATCGATTAACCCAAAATTATCAAAATTATAAACCGAACCGAACCGATTAAATTTTAAAACCAAACCGATTGAACCGAATTAATCAGTTCGGTTCGATTTTTCGGTTTAAACCGAAAACTGCTCTCCCCTAAATAAGGTACTCGTAAAAATCACTTTATTTAATTTGTATTTATTTAATATTTTAATATTTAAATTTATTTTAAATTTACTTAAAATTTATTTTTAATTATTTAAATTTATCTTAAATTTAATTATTACTATTCGAAAAATCTGAATTCATTTAATTTTATATATTTTAATTAATAATTTACATAAAAATATTTCTTATTAATAATTTTTATTTTAAAATTTTAAAATAAAAATTATACAATTGATTTTTATCTATTAAAAATATAATATATAAAGTATATAAATATTATTATGATAAAAAAAGTATATTTTATAATTAATATAATTATTTATATAAATGATTTAAGTAATAGATGTTCAATATATAAAACTTAAACTTGTCAATGATATTATTCTTTAAATTTAAATTCATTTCAAATCTGATTATGTACTTTTTAAATACATAATATTAAAATTTGATTTGATCAAACATCTATAATTATCTAATTATTGCTATCTCTCACTATCATGAAAAATTATTAAATATATTCAGTATATATATATACTTATATTTTATATTATAAAAAAAATTACTCTTATGTTAAAAAAATATATTATTTTTTAATAGAATCAATATATTTAATTAGCCAATTATCACATGTAAAAGGGAAAAAAAATGCAGCCCGTTGTCTAATTAAGCGGAGATTGCTTTTGGGTGCATCCATGTGGAGATTTGTCTTGACTTTGCTCCTTGTGCATTGAAGAAACTGGGGAGCAAGTGGAAGGCACTGTCACAGCCTCCACAAATTGACAATTATGCAGATTTCCCCACGCTTTAGACCATGACTGCCAATGGTCATCAAGAACAAGTAGAAAACAACGAGGTCACTATAGATATTCCCCACTAGAAGCCGCCTGAAACCCATTGGGTTTTGTCTTGTTCAACATGTTTTAAGGATGTGGCCAACATGTTGTCTTGGTGTGGCAAAATTCTAACGTTATGTTAGTTGACTACATATCAGCCCAAAGAAAGCAACATTATCATGTCCATTGCATTTTTTATTTTACTTAATTATAGGAGTGTTTTTGAATCAATTTATTTATTAAAATTAATTTTTTTGCGCACTCCACATTAATCTGATTTTTATATATTTATATCATGTTCAGTAATATTAATTATTCTAATAACTGTTAGATGTTTTACTAGCTATGAATTATTTACTAACTGTTTGCTGTTAGATATTAACTGTTAATAGTTAACTGTTTATATAGCTGTTAAAGTAGAAATGTTCGATAAAAAATAATTATTAGATTAGCTGTTAAATGTAAAAATAGTGATAAAATCTTATTGATTCTAATCAAAATACTCTCTCAACCTCGAAAAGTTAGTAAGGATAGCTTTTAATGAACCACTTCCTCACCTCCAAAAGCTAATATAAACATTATATCACCGAAACAATATAAATAAAAGAAATAATATTTTAACTCTGATCAAAACACTAAAAGCTACCTTAAAAATTATTGGTAAATAAAGCCTTAAGATAAATAATCTTTAAGTGCTTTCAATAATCAAATTCTAATTAAAAAAAGAAGAGCTTACAGAGTCAACTAACCCGGTTGGATTGCACTTTAATTTTTATGATGTTCCTCAATAGTGTTAGATGTGGTGCATTTAAGGGTAAATTATATATATAATATCATATATTAATTTAATAGTATTTAATTTAATTTATATATCAGTTAAATCTACTTATAAGTAAAAAAATTATAAATAGATTAGTGTTTGATTTGATTTATAAATTAAAAAATTACTTAAAATAATCAGAAATTATAACTAAAGTACTCTTATTAATCACTTATCTATTTATTTTAAAATTATATTTTGACCAAGTAAAATAATATATTATCCTAATAATCTTTTAAAATATTAATATTATCCTCATTTTAATAACCACAATCTTTTTGTTATTTTGATAAATTAAATTACTTTTAAACACTTTTTAACCAAATACTTAAACTAATTGAAACTTAATTTTAAATAGTTTTGCTAGATAATTAATTACTTATTTTTAAATTAACTTACAAATTAAAAAATACATTTTAAGTTAAAAAGTTAAAAATTAATAGTCAATCCAAATACTTTTTATGACCTTCAATAGTATTATTTTCATATGGTTTCGGATAAATAAATTTTGAATTACTAAAGCGTTCATTTATTAATTTATTCAATTTAATCATTAAGATTATGGGTAAATAGAAGACTGTTATGGGTAAATAGAGGACCGTGGGTAATAGAAAAAAGAATTAAATTTTTATTAATAAGTATGAAATTAAACTCAACTTAACTAAGTTTTTATCCAAAAAAAATTTGGGGTCGGCTAAGCATGAAATTAATAAAAAGAAAATATAATTTTTAATTTAAATGTTAGTACCTCACCAATGCACTTTTTCTCCCTAGTATATAGTCATATATCCGATGAGAAAAATCAAATTTGATTTTGGGTCCTAAATTTCTCGTCA
Organism: Hevea brasiliensis; assembly: GCF_030052815.1. NCBI lineage: Eukaryota > Viridiplantae > Streptophyta > Magnoliopsida > Malpighiales > Euphorbiaceae > Hevea > Hevea brasiliensis. The sequence goes on along the minus strand of NC_079508.1, from coordinate 42,147,579 downwards.
TGGCGATCACAAACAGCCCAGCTACATTCAAAAGTAACATCCAGAAAATAAAGCATGAAAACCAGGACAAAACAACACAAAAACATAGGAATAGGCCCAAAGATCCACAAAAACAGAGGGAAAGAGAAGTAGAAGGCACGTGGTCCTAAAGACCAAAAATAGCTACCCCTATTAACAGACCTAGCCACATACTCCGCCGTGAGATGGTGGTGGTTGTGATCAGCTAACAAATTCTTGAAGGGTACGTTAACAAGGATGCTTGCATGGCTATAATACCTAATGGATTGCACGTTCAGCAAGAAAGCCACCAAGAAACATATCAATATAGAGAAGAACTTGATGGACAATCCCAACTCACTTGTATCCCCATACTCAAAATTCCAAGCAGATCGATCACCCTTGGTGACACTGGTCATGAGCACTGCAATAACGGAGCTGAGCATGATGGCCGTGGATGCCAGAAGGGTTGATGCCATTATATTGTTTCGTAGAGTCTGCACAGAAAGAACTCCATTCTTGGCCGAGTCTTCCATCATGGCCTGAACCCAGAAGCGGCGGTTGATAGTATTGACGCCTATAACAGTCTTAGAAGGGTGGTTGATGATTCGATAGAGAAGCCATATGTGATATGCCACCATTATAGCCAGTCCCAATGGAACCAACGTGTAATCAAGGAATTTTTTCTCCATTAATCGATGGTATTGTTGAACAGATGGATGGCTTTAAGAAAGACGAGAATGTTATGGTTGTTGGAGAAAAGGAGGAGAGTGTCCAAGTGTAAAGTGAGGTGACAAGACTCGGGGAAGCGAAAGAGGGCTTTAACTTATAGACGCACAGCAGAGAGTGTGGGTAGTGAATGGACGCAGACCAATCGTGGTCATTATTTAAAAAAATTATACAATAAAGTTAATGTATGAATAATAATTTTATTACAACTATTGATTGCAGCAAATAAAAACTCTTTTATTCGTTACTGTGCCACCCTCCTTTTTCCAATACTTTCACTTGATTCTAGTAAACGTTTACTGTTCTTTCTTAAATGTTTATGCCTAAAAGAAATTGCGTAGAAGGTATGATTTTTATATTATATAATTAATAATTAATTGCAATCCAATCGGTATACTCTTAAATGGTATTCAATAAAAATTAAATTTATATTATATAATTAATAACAATAATATATGCGACAATGTTATTAAACTCGATTCGAAAGTTAACTCGATGAAAAAACAGAGTACAGGGGTCTGGAAGTTAACAATAATTTGAAGGTTTATGTATATGATTTGGTTGAATTTTAATTTTAAATGAAATTTGAATTTTGGTTTTTTGCATTGATTCAATAGCAGCCTTATGGATAGAGCTCAAATTCAGAATGCAAATTATTTTCATTAAGGTCATAATTGTAATTTCACCTATGTTTAATGTATTAATGAAGGCTTGAAAATTGCAATTTATAGAATTTCCGTTATACCTTCATTTGATCAAGATTAGTGTGATCCGCCTAACATTACTCAATTAATAATTTTTTATATTTAATGATTTTGCTTCATCAACTAAAAACATAAATTCACGTTAATGTTCTTAAGGGTGTTTGATAAGAAATTAACAAAAAATAATTATTATTTTTAGAATTTTTAATTTTTTTATTAAAATTATGTAGATATTTAAAGAGATTAAATTAACTTTTCAATATATATATACTTTCTTCAAAGATTAAATGTTAACATTAGGATTTAAGTTAATAATAATCCTCTTCTTCAAATATTAAATGTTAACATTAAGATTTATGTTAATAATATTTCTTTTTAAAAAATTAATATTTATAAAAATAATATTTATTTTTTTTTTATTTTTTATCAAACACATCCTTAAACGTTGAGTGAAAAAGAAATAAAGTGTCTATTTGATATTGAGTTTGAAGAGGTCAAACTACTTTTTTAAATAAAAGTATCATTTTAGATATTGTTAAAAAAAATTTTTTGAAAAAAATTATTTTATTATTTTAATATTTTTATAACTAAAATTTATTAAATTTAATTTAAAATTATTTTTTAATACTCTCTTATTAATATATTTAAAACAATAATTTTTTTCATAATTATTTTAATAATAATACTAAACAGGCCTGAAATCTTTTTCTTTTATTTCTCAAAGCATCATCAACATTTGGCCATACGCAAGTCTATTCATCATGATGAATGAGAATAGTTGACATTTTAATAAAAATTATCTTTTATTTGTAGGTAAATAACATTTAATGTGGTTTTGTAATGAATGCCACAATTAAAGTTTTTTTTAATGACTAATATGATTTTTTTTCATAAAAAAATATTATATATAAATTTTTTAAAATATACATTTATTTTTAATACATTTATCATTTTTTATTAATTATTTATAAAAAAATATAGATTTTTAATAACCACACTTCGTTTTATATAAAGGTAATTTTTATTTTGTTAATTTAATTAAAACTATTTTCTCCTTTTATATTATCTATAAATCGTAATTTGTTATAAGCACAGTGATTATTGTCTATTTAATGTAAAGTGAATTAACACCATATTTAATATGGCATAATTAAAATTATAATGTAACTGTAATTATATTACATATTTAATTATGTTATTTGATAATACAAAAAAATTTAATGTAATAGAATGGTAATTACATAACGTAATTAATTAAATTTAAAATAATCATTACATATAAAAATAAATGTAATTATAATAACTTATTTTAATTTTTTAATTTTTTGTCAATATTATTATCACCACTGTTACCCGGCTACCATTGCTACTATAGTCACTATCCTTACTCTGTCACTACCACCACCACCACTATCACCATTATCATTATTGCTACCACTATCACTTAACTATCATTATCACTATTTAGCTATTGTAACATTTACTTGGCTATTACTATCATCATCACTGTCTCAGCTTACCACCATCACCATCATCCAACTAACGTTGTCGTTATCATCACTACCACTTAGCCATTACTACCACTCAATTACCAATCATTACAACTATTACCACTTATTATTAATATTATAAATAAATTAAATATTAAAATAAAAATTATCATTACATTTCACTATTTATATTTTTATTTTACAACTAAATAGAAGACAATTATATTACATTACATTATAATTTTGATTACATTATACTATTGATTATATTATATTACATTGCACTCTATCAAACATACCCTAATATCTTTAATTTAAGCTCTTTTATAAGATACATCAGTTATTAAGCACTATATTAAGATGCATTGACCCATTTTCTTAGAACTACGTTCAATTTATAAAATCGAGTCAAGTAATAAAATTAATATTCAAAAAGCTATTGTTATTATGAATTGCATATCATTGAATTTGAATCAAACAAACAATTGAACCCATCTAAATTTTAACTTCAAAATTGATATAAATACATTGTATATAAGAAATATTAAAAAAAAATAAATTCTATAATAAAATCAAAATTTTAATATTTATTTTATTCTTTTACTTTAAAGAAAAATTTAATTATTAAATATATATTCAATTGAAAGAAAATTATCAATAATTATTGATATTTGATAATATATGTAATAGAAATAGAAAAATCAAGTTATTGTCAATTTTATCATCGCTAATAAAATAATAAAATTAATAACTTAATTACATTTGTAACTATCATTATACTAATATAGAAAAAAGAAGCACTTTCATTACTCTTAAAAACATTTAAAGCATATTTTGTTTTTTTTTTTTTTCTATTTATCTTCCCTTGTAATGTATTACATCAAAATAAAAAGAGGCTAAAATGCGTATTATTTTCCACTAAAAAAAACAGTCAATTTTGCAATAAATTATTAGAATTGATTTAAATTAATTACCATCAGCAATTAATTTTATAATTAAATTGTACTTTTAATTTTTTTTAATAAAATAATTAATTTAAAAAAATTAGCAACAGATTTGAGAATTAATTGCTAAATCAGTTGTTATTAGCTACTGATTTATAATTAATTGATAAAATCAATTGCTAATAGTAAATAATATATAATTGATTGCTAAAATCGATTATTATTAACAATCAATTTATAATTAGTTGTTAAATCGATTGCTAATTAATATTAGAAAAATCTTAAATATACGATTAGCAACTGATTTTAAAATTGGTTGCTAAAATCTATTACTAATAGCAATCCATTTTGCAAATGATTTTTTTCCTCTAAAAATTCTCGCTTAATTTTTTTTTATTTATTTGTAATCAATTTATAAATTAATTGCTAATAGCAATTGGTTTTTGAAGCAGATTAAAATCAGTTTCTATTGGCAATTGATTTTATAACTGATTTTTCCTCCAAAAAATTCCTGTCCATTTTTTTTTATTTTGATTTACAACTGACTTGTAAATCGCTTATTGTTAGCAATCGATTTTTACAACCGATTGAAATTGGTTGCTATTAGTAACCGATTTTGCAACTAATTACAAATCGGTTGTAAAATTTTCTCCTGAAAAATTTTCACCCAATTTTTAAAAGAAATTAGCGATTGACAATCATTTGCTAATTCACTTATATAAATTACTACTCATTTTATTTCCCCATTACTCATTTTTTCTCTCTTTCCATTTTTTTATCTCATTTTCTTCATCATCTTTTTCATTCTCATCTATTTTATTCATCATCTTTTTTATTCTCATCTATTTTATTCATAATCTTTTATATACTAACATATTTTCTTCATTATTTTTTCCTTCTCATCTATTTTTTTCATCATTTTTTTTTTATCTATTTTCTTCTTCATCTTTTTCTTTGTTACACATTTTCTTCTTCATTATCTTTCTCTTTCTCATCTATTTTTTTTATCATCTTTTTTTTTATCATCTATTTTCTTCGTAATCTTTTTCTTTCTCATATATTTTCTTCATCTTCTTTTTCTTTCTCATCTTTTAATTTATTTTTCTTTGGCATAAAATAAAATTTTTGTACAAATATATTTTCTATTAGTAAATTATTTGTAGTATTAATTTTTAGTAATTTTTTTGTTATAATATATATATTGGTAATTTTTTTTAGTAATTTGTCTTATAAATATGTATTTATATTTAATTTTTGTTAATATTTTAGATAATAGTTATTATTAGTAATTTTTATAATATTTTTATATCAATTTTAGTACTAATTTTTATAAATAATTTATTATTTTAGTAATTTTTAAAAATTTATTTATTTAAATTTTTTATTTCTTATTTGGAAATTTATTTTTTTATAATTTTTTTAAAATTAGCAACTAACTTTTCTATTACTAAAGTAGATACAAATAGCAATCGATTTACAAAATAGTTACAAAATCATGGTTTAGTTTCCCAACTTTTCTGATTTTGGATTTTTAATTATTTTATAAATTGTGCATTTTATATAAATTTTATTGTGTATTTTTTATTTATTTTCTTAAAAAATAATAGAATAAATGAAATATATATATATATATATATATATATATATATATATATATATATATTATCAATTATAAAAATTCTTATAAATTTGATTTAGTTATAAAGATAAAAAAGGTATACAAATTTACAAATAAAAGAAAAAATTATAAAAATTATTATCAATTATATAAATTATTGTACATTCATATTTTCGTTTACAAAGAAACGAAAATATTATAAAAATAATTGAGCTTCATATTAATTATTTGATAATTAAAATATTTATATATCTTTTTAGAAAATAAATTAAATTATTATAATTCTCTTGCTTTTATTAGAATTTATGACATGAAGCTGTTGAAATATAAAAAGTGAAATAAATTGAAAAATTATGAAAAATTACAAGTGCATTAAAAAAATAAACTTTATGCTTACAACTCCAGTTATGCTTTAAACATGTATAAAATAAATTTCATATGCATGTAGAAAAGAAAAATTATTGCATACAATTATTGAATATATAATAAATAAATTTTAATTGTTATATAACTCATATAATTAATTATAATGAAATTAATATTACAAATATCTCTAAATATTGCTTTAAAACAAAAAGAAAAAACGATATAAGACTAAAATGAGATTTTTCCTTTTTTCTAATTGATTAAGAATATATACACATAGGATAATAAAAATATATACTCTTTAATATTATTATAATAATTTTATTAAAATACAATAAATCTTATATTTTATATACACACTATCTCGTAGTGTCAGATGACTTGAATATTTTGATGGTAGTGGAGTCTGAGCCACAGCCCAATATTAAAGCCCATTTGAAGACAATTTCTGAAGGCTCGTTTCTCCGAGTGAAGTCCAATTTCTGTTAAGTTTGTGGAGGCCATATCTAAAGACTCGAGGCCTGAATTTATTTGAACCGCACTCATCGCCGCCGTAGTGGCGTACAAATAATAAGATACCGGTGGAAATCACTTTATTCCACTTGAACTCATTTAATCTTTTTAATATTTAAATTTATTTTAAATTTAATTAAAATTTATTTTTAATTATTTAAATTTATCTTAAATTTAATTATTATTATTCAAAAAATCTGAATTCATCTAATTTTATATATTTTAATTAATAATTTATATAAAAATATTTCTTATTAATAATTTTTATTTTAATTTTAATTTTAAAATTTTAAAATAAAAATTATATAATTGATTTTTATCTATTAAAAATATAATATATAAAGTCTATAAATATTATTATGATAAAAAAGTATATTTTATAATTAATATAATTATTTATTTAAATAATTTAAATAATAGATACTCAATATATAAAACTTAAACCTATCAATGATATTATTCTTTAAACTCGTATTCATTTCAAATCTGATTATATACTATTTAAATCCATCATATTAAAATTTAATTAGGTCAAACATCCATAATTATCTAATTATTGTCATCTCTCATTATCACAAAAAATTATTAAATATATTCAGTGCACATATATCATCTCTTGTAATTATATGAGACTTACTCTTTATCTTATAAAAAAAAATATATTTACTTTTATATTAAAAAATATATTATTTTTAAAAAATATATTATTTTTTAATACAATCAATATATTTAATTAGCCGATTATCACATGTAAAAGGGAAAAAAAAAATCCTGCCCGTTGTCTAATTAAGCGGAGATTGCTTTTGGGTGCATCCATGTGGAGATTTGTCTTGACTTTGCTCCTTGTACATTGAAGAAACTGGGGAGCAAGTGGAAGGCACTGTCACAGCCTCCACAAATTGACAATTGTGCAGATTTCCCCACGCTTTAGACTATTAATCATATGTAACTGCCAATGGTCATGAAAAACAAGTAGAAAACAGCGAGGTCACTATAGATATTCCCCACTAGAAGCCGCCTGAAACCCATTATTCCCCACTAGAAGCCGCCTGAAACCCATTGGGTTTTGTCTTGTTCAACATGTTTTAAGGATGTAACCAACACGTTGTCTTGGTGTGGCAAAATTCTAACGTTATGTTAGTTGACTACATATCAGCACAAAGAAAGCAACATTATCATGTCCATTGCATTTTTTATTTTACTTAATTATAGGATTGTTTTTGAATTAATTTATTTATTAAAATTAATTTTTTTTAGCGCACTACACATTAATTTAATTTTTATATATTTACATTCTGTTCAGTAATATTAGTTATTTTAATAACTGTTAGATATTTTACTAGTCAATCGTTTATTAATCGCTTTGTTAGATATTAATCACGATGAGTTAATCGCTTTATATAGCTGTTAAAGTAGAAATGTTCGGTAAAAAATAGTTATTGGATTAGTTATTAAATATAAAAATAGTGATAAAATCTTATTGATCATAATCAAAATACTTCATCAACCTCGAAAAGTTAGTAGGGATAGTTTTTCATGAACCATTCACTTACCTCCAAAAGCTAATATAAACACTATATCACCGAACAACATAAATAAAAGAAGTAATATTTTAACTCTGATCAAAACACTAAAAGCTACCTTAAAAATTATTGCTAAATAAAGCCTTAAGATAAATAATCTTTAAGTGCTTTCAATAATCAAATTCTAATTAAAAAAAGAAGAGCTTACAGAGTCAACTAACCCGGTTGGATTGCACTTTAATTTTTATGATGTTCCTCAATAGTGTTAGATGTGGTACATTTAAGGGTAAATTATATATACAATATCATATATTAATTTAATAGTATTTAATTTAATTTATATATAAGTTAAATCTACTTATAAGTAAAAAAATTATAAATAAATTAGTATGTGATTTGATTTATAAATTAAAAAATTACTTAAAATAATAAAAAATTATAACTAAAGTACTCTTATTAATCACTTATCTATTTATTTTAAAATTATATTTTGATCAAGTAAAATAATATATTATTCTAATAATCTTTTAAAATATTAATATTATCCTCATTTTAATAACCACAATCTTTTTGTTATTTTGATAGATTAAATTACTTTTAAGTATTTTTTTAACCAAATACTTAAACTAATTGAAACTTAATTTTAAATAGTTTTGCCAGATAATTAATTACTTATTTTTAAATTAATTTACAAATTAAAAAATACATTTTAAGTTAAAAAGTTAAAAATTAGTAGTCAATCCAAACACTCTTATGACCTTCAATAATATTATTTTCATATAGCTTCGGATAAAGAAATTTTGAATTACTAAAGTGGAAATTTGTTAATTTGTTCAATTTAATTATTAAGATTATGGGTAAATAGAGGACTGTTACGAATAAATAGAGGATCGTGGGTAATAGAAAATAGAATTAAATTTTTATTGATAAGTATCAAATTAATAAACAGAAAATATAATTTTTAATTTAAATGTTAGTACCTCACCAATGCACTTTTTCTCCCTAGTAACTAGTCATATATCCAGTGAGAAAAATCAAATTTGATTTTGGGTCCTAAATTTCTCGTCATGGCGATCACAAACAGCCCAGCTACATTCAAAAGTAACATCCAGAAAATAAAGCATGAAAACCAGGACAAAACAACACAAAAACATAGGAATAGGCCCAAAGATCCACAAAAACAGAGGGAAAGAGAAGTAGAAGGCACGTAGTCCTAAAGACCAAAAATAGCTACCCCTATTAACAGACCTAGCCACATACTCCGCCGTGAGATGGTGGTGGTTGTGATCAGCTAACAAATTCTTGAAGGGTACGTTAATAAGGATGCTTGCATGGCTATAATACCTAATGGATTGCACGTTCAGCAAGAAAGCCACCAAGAAACATACCAATATAGAGAAGAACTTGATGGACAATCCCAACTCACTTGTATCCCCATACTCAAAATTCCAAGCAGATCGATCACCCTTGGTGACACTGGTCATGAGCACTGCAATAACGGAGCTGAGCATGATGCCTGTGGATGCCAGAAGGGTTGATGCCATTATATTGTTTAGTAGAGTCTGCACAGCGAGAACTCCATTCTTGGCCGAGTCTTCCATCATGGCCTGAACCCAGAAGCGGCGGTTGATAGTATTGACGCCTATAAAAGTCTTAGAAGGGTGGTTGATGATTCGATAGAGAAGCCATATGTGATATGCCACCATTATAGCCAGTCCCAATGGAACCAACGTGTAATCAAGGAATTTTTTCTCCATTAATCGATGGTATTGTTGAACAGATGGATGGCTTTAAGAAGACGAGAATGTCATGGTTGTTGGAGAAAAGGAGGAGAGTGTCCAAATGTAAAGTGAGGTGACAAGACACGGGGAAGCGAAAGAGGGTTTTAACTTATAGACGCACAGCAGAGAGTGTGGGTAGTGAATGGACGCAGACCAACGTGGTCATTATTTAAAAAAAATTGATTGTGATGAATTTGACGTGAATCTCAGCATAACCAATAATTATAATAAAATCAGGGAATGATTGCAGCAAATAAAAGCTCTTTTATTCGTTACTGTGCCACCCTCCTTTTTCCAATACTTTCACTTGATTCTAGTAAACGTTTACTGTTCTTTCTTAAATGTTTATGCCTAAAAGAAATTGCGTAGAAGGCATGATTTTTATATTATATAATTAATAATCAATTGGAGTCTAAGCAATACAATCGGTATACTCTTGAATGGTATTCAATAAAAATTAAATTTATATCATATAATTAATAACAATAATATGTGCGACAATGTTATTAAACTCGGTTTGAAAGTTAACTCGATGAAGAAACAGAGTGCAGGGGTATGGAAGTTAACAATAATTTGATGATTTATGTATTTGATTTGGTTGAATTTTAATTTTAAATGAAATTTGAATTTTGATTTTTTGCATTGATTCATTAGCAGCCTTATGGATAGAGCTTAAATTCAGAATGCAAATTATTTTCATTAAGGTCATAATTGTAATTTTGACCTATGTTAAATGTATTAATGAAAGCTGGAAAATTGCAATTTATAGAATTTCCGTTATACCTTCATTTGATCAAGATTAGTGTGATCCGCCTAACATTACTCAATTAATAATTTTTTATATTTAATGATTTTGCTTCATCAACTAAAAACATAAATTCACGTTAATGTTTTTGATAAGAAATTAACAAAAAATAATTATTATTTTTAAAATTTTTAATTTTTTTATTAATATTATGTAGATATTTAAAGAGACTAAATTAACTTTTCAATATATATATACTTTCTTCAAAGATCAAATGTTAACATTAGGATTTAAGTTAATAATAATCCCCTTCTTCAAAGATTAAATGTTAACATTAAGATTTAGGTTAATAATAATTCTTTTTAAAAAATTAATATTTACAAAAATAATATTTAATTTTTTTTTTATTTTTTATCAAACACATCCTTAAACATTGAGTGAAAAAAAAAATAAAGTATCTATTTGGTATTGAGTTTGGAGGGTCCAAACTACTTTTTTAAATAAAAGTGTCATTTTATATGTTGTTAAAAAAACTATTTAAAAAAAGCTATTTTACTATTTAAATATTTTTTATAACTAAAACTTATCAAATTTAATTTAAAATTATTTTTTAATACTCTCTATTTAATATATTTAAAAATTTAATTTTCTCAACAATAATTTTAATAATAATACTAAACAGTCCTGAAATCTTTTTCTTTTATTTCTCAAAGCATAATCTTTTTCTTGTATTGAGTACAGTTGACATTTTAATAAAAATTATCTTTTATTTGTAGGTAAATAACATTTAATGTACTTTTGTAATGAATGCCACAATTAAAGTTTTTTTTAATGACTAATATGAATTTTTTTTTTCATAAAAAAATATTATGTATAAATTTTTTAAAATATACATTTATTTTTAATACATTTATCATTTTTTATTAATTATTTATAAAAAAATATAGATTTTTAATAACCACACTTCGTTTTATACAAAGGTAATTTTTATTTTGTTAATTTAATTAAAACTATTTTCTCCTTTTATATCATCTATAAATCGTAATTTGTTCTAAGCATAGTGATTATTGTCTATTTAATGTAAAGTGAATTAAGGCCATATTTAATATGGAGTAATTAAAATTATAATGTAACTGTAATTATATTATATATTTAATTATATTAATTAATAATAAAAAAAATTAATGATACGGAATAATAATTACATTACGTAATTAATTAAATTTAAACTAATTATTTTTATATAAAAATGAATATAATCATAATAACTTATTTTGATTTTTTTATTTTTTGTCAACATTATTATCACCACACTCAGCTACCATTACTACTATAACCACTACTCCTATTCTGTTACCACCACCACTACCATTATCACCATTGCCATTACCATCTTATTATAATTATCGCTATCACCATCATTTGACTACTGTTATCACTATTTAGCTATTGTCACCTTGATCACTTGGCCATTACTACCACCACTACTATCTCACCTTGCCACCAACACTATCATCCGACTAACGTTGTTATTATCATCACTAACACTTAGCTACTACCATTCAACTATCAATCATTGTAAGTATTACTGCTTATTATTAACATTATAAATAAATTAGACATTAAAATAAAAATTATCATTACATTTCACTATTTATATTTTTATTTTGTAACTAAATAGAGGATAATTACATTACATTACATTATAATTTTGATTATATTATATTATTGATTATATTATATTACATTACACTCTATCAAACATATCCTAATATCTTTAATTTAAGCCCTTTTATAAAATACATCAGTTATTAAGCACTCTGTTAAGATGCATTGACCCATTTTCATAGAACTACGTTAAATTTATAAAATCGATTCAAATAATAAAATTAATATTCAAAAAGCTATTGTTATTATGAAATGCATATCATTGAATTTGAATCAAACAAACAATTGAAGCCATCTAAATTTTAATTTCAAAATTGATATAAATACATTGTATATAAGAACTATTTAAAAATAAATAAATTCTATAATAAAATCAAAATTTTAATATTTATTTTATTCTTTTACTTTAAAGAAAAATTTAATTATTAAATATATATTCAATTGAAAGAAAATTATCAATAATTATTGATATTTGATAATATATGTAATAGAAATAGAAAAATCAAGTTATTGTCAATTTTATCATCGCTAATAAAATAATAAAATTAATAACTTAATTACATTTGTAACTATCATTATACTAATATAGAAAAAAGAAGCACTTTCATTACTCTTAAAAACATTTAAAGCATATTTTGTTTTTTTTTTTTTTCTATTTATCTTCCCTTGTAATGTATTACATCAAAATAAAAAGAGGCTAAAATGCGTATTATTTTCCACTAAAAAAAACAGTCAATTTTGCAATAAATTATTATAATTGATTTAAATTAATTACTATCAGCAATTAATTTTATAATTAAATTGTAATTTTAATTTTTTTTAATAAAATAATTAATTTAAAAAAATTAGCAACAGAGATTTGAGAATTAATTGCTAAATCAGTTGTTATTAGCTACTGATTTATAATTAATTGATAAAATCAATTGCTAATAGTAAATAATATATAATTGATTGCTAAAATCGATTATTATTAGCAATCAATTTATAATTAGTTGTTAAATCGATTGCTAATTAATATTAGAAAAATCTTAAATATACGATTAGCAACTGATTTTAAAATTGGTTGCTAAAATCTATTACTAATAGCAATCAATTTTGCAAATGATTTTTTTCCTCTAAAAATTCTCGCCTATTTTTTTTTTCTTTATTTATTTGCAACCAATTTATAAATTAATTGCTAATAGCAATCGATTTTTGAAGCAGATTAAAATCAGTTTCTATTGGCAATTGATTTTATAACTGATTTTTCCTCCAAAAAATTCCTGTCTATTTTTTTTTATTTTGATTTACAACCGACTTGCAAATCGCTTATTGTTAGCAATCGATTTTTACAACCGATTGAAATCGGTTGCTATTAATAACCGATTTTGCAACTAATTACAAATCGGTTGCTGTAGGAGGAGGGGGGGGGGGGCGTGAGGCGAAATATCATCCATTAGAATTATATAAAATGCACCAGGTAATGCCCAGGAAAGATGGTGGAGTCACAATGGTCTCACTTAAGTACCACCTCCTTAGACAGCATTTCCTAGACATGCACTTCATACAATCCTAATAGAATCAAACCACTGGTAAGTACCGTCTTCCCATAACACTACCACGGTACTAAGGATTTATGCCACGAAGGCATAGATAGACAGGAGTCGCCACCCGGGTAATAACCGGGACATATTCAGTGTTTCTTTCGAGGGTCATGGATGGCAACTTACTCCTTGCAAAGTTTCCACAACCGTCATTACCATAGCCCAATGTCTAGGTTCGGGATAGTGGGTACGTAAGGGGAAGGTGTTAGGCACCCTTTACGCCTAGTCTAACCTCGTTAATTCGAGTGCCAGTCCTCTACTAATGTTTCTAGAAGTCTTGTTTATTATTCCTTTATTAAACTTTATCCTAAAAAATGCAATTCTAATCCTACACACGCAAGTAATTCACAAAAAGGGTTGTTGTTTACACACAATTTTCATGCACAAGTAATTCCTATCTATGGGGTTGCTAATTATTTAAATGATATTTACCAGATGACTAAAATTAATTTATTATTGGGAATTTAATTTACAAACAAATTCAATTTCAAATAACCCTATGTTTCTATTTAACCTAATTAATTAATTTTCACCAAATTACCCTAAGGATAATTGAACTACGTTAATTATGTACATGTGTAATTTATTCTAATATCACATAAGGCCCAAACAATCACAACCTAATAAAGATTTCTAACATGCAAATTTATTTTACAATTACCAAGTATTTAATTAAATTTATTTACATGCCAATGTTAGTTTAATTTACAAACAAGATTAATTTTAATTTACAAAGTATTTATTTAAATTAATTACATACAAAAGTCAGTTAAATTAAAAACAAAGTTAATTTTAATTTACCAAATAAAAGTTCTATTATTACTACAATTTCATGCCAATGGTTATTCGATAAGTTTAGAGTTACTTACCTGTTGGTAAATGCAGTTGCCATTGGGGCAAGTTACCCTTAAAAAAGGGTCTTCTCTTCTAGTATGGCAATGATATCCCTGGCTTACTCCCGTTTAGCTCCATATAAGCTCCGCGCAAATGCCCTCTTTGGTACTTACCTTAGGGCTACTTACAAATTTTGTTTGTAATAAAAAAAATAAAGAAACTAAAGAAAATAAAAGAAATAAAGAAAATATTAATAACAATTTACATTGGATTCTAACTCTAGTCTCCTAAAGGGTTAAGATTCCTAATTAGTTACAACTACCTAATGGTCTAAGTCTTCTAACATGATCCAAACACTTTATAACACTTATTGAATTAAAAGAATACAGAAAATAGATCAAATATCAATTAAAACCTAAGAAAATACAAGAACATGCATAAATATACAATTTTCAAATTCTGGTAGATTAACAGTAGCAAGAAATTCGATTTTTTAAAAATAGTTAAACATGCCTAAAAATCATAAAAAAATTACAGAAGACAGCCTACATATCATACAATAAAGTAAAATTTATAAATCAAACAAAACCCTAGCCGAATGTTCTACATAAATCGTAACTCTTCTAAGTGACAGAATCGTACTACTTTTTTGTAAAATTCATAACTCATTAACCACAAAAGATATGAATGCAAAACCAATTGGAAAAGATTCATAAGATTCTGAAGTTAATTTTAGACACTAGATTTGCACAAAAATATTAAGGAACAAGGGAGATATGGGTTCCACAATTCGGATATCCTGCAAATTAGATTTTACAGGAACCCTAACTTCAAACAGCCATAACTTACAAAATATTAAAGCTTTTTTAGTGATTCTTGAGCCTAAAATTAATGGAATTTCGTGTAGAATATGAATATAATTTTTACAAATTTTTTACAGATTCAGAAAATAAAGAAAAATAATAAAAATACGAGAGACAGAAACTAAACATGTGCAGAGTTGTGTATCCCCTCAAATTAAACATGATTACATGATCTATATGAACATATAAAATAAATTGAAGACAAAGAGCATAGAATTAAAATATTGTGTGGCATAGATCTTGAAAAAAAAAATAATAAAAACTGACCTTCCAGAAATCTTGTATGAAAATCTTCTTAAAGAAAAGAAAAAATAAGGAAGAACTCAAAGAGTCTTGAATATCTCTAAATTTCCTATAGCTCTGAATTTTCTCTTCCTCTTTCCTCCCATCATCCCTCTTCTCTTCTCTAGTAGGGTATTTATAGGGTTTTGGGAGAGAGGTGTGATAGGGTTTGGAGTCTTAGGATGATAAAGTTTAGATGACTTAAACAACTACAATTGCAGAGTTCGAATAAGACTGGGATATGGGTGAGGTGTTTCAACCAATAGGAAGACAGGAAAAAATGGAAGGCACCAATAGGGAATGAGGAAGAGGTGTGGTAGGATTTGGAGTCTTAGGGTGATAAAGTTTAGATGACTTAAACAATCTGCGATTGAGAAGTCGAATAAGACTGGGATATGGGTGAGGTGTTTCAACCAATAGGAAGACAGGAAAAAATGGAAGGCACCAATAGGGAGTGAGGAAGAGAGTGGGGTCAAGGAGGAGAGAGATATTTTGTTATTTTAATTTTTAGAAAATAATTAAATGGGTCCCATTTAAAATTCCTAACTAGGCTTTCTTAGGCCCATAGAGCCCAATTAAACTTAATTAGATCCATTTAAGAACTACCCATATTAAATTTAAACAAAATAAAATTTTATTTAAATTTAATTAAATTAATTTCCCCAAAATTTTATTATTATTTTTATTTTTTTCAAGATCATGCCACGGAATTAATAATTCAGCTCTATGCCTCCAATTACATCTTACAGTCATATAATTTTTCATCATCGGGTTTCCCACGGCCTCAATGCACATACTCATCACAAAATAAGGGTCTACAGTTGCAAAATTTTCTCCTGAAAAATTCTCACCCAATTTTTAAAAGAAATTAGCAATTGATAATCATTTGCTAATTAACTTATATAAATTACTACTCATTTTATTTCCCCATTACTCATTTTTTCTCTCTTTCCGTTTTTTTTTATCTCATTTTCTTCATCATCTTTTTCATTATCATCTATTTTATTCATCATCTTTTTTATTCTCATCTATTTTTTTCATAATCTTTTATATACTAACATATTTTCTTCATTATTTTTTCCTTCTCATCTATTTTTTTCATCATTTTTTTCTTATCTATTTTCTTCTTCATCTTTTTCTTTGTTACACATTTTCTTCTTCATTATCTTTCTCTTTCTCATCTATTTTTTTTATCATCTTTTTTTTTATCATCTATTTTCTTCGTAATCTTTTTCTTTCTCATCTATTTTCTTCATCTTCTTTTTCTTTCTCATCTTTTAATTTATTTTTCTTTGGCATAAAATAAAATTTTTATACAAATATATTTTCTATTAGTAAATTATTTGTAGTATTAATTTTTAGTAATTTTTTTGTTATAATATATATATTGGTAATTTTTTTTAGTAATTTGTCTTATAAATGTGCATTTATATTTAATTTTTTTGTTAATATTTTAGATAATAGTTATTATTAGTAATTTTTTATAATATTTTTATATCAATTTTAGTACTAATTTTTATAAATAATTTATTATTTTAGTAATTTTTAAAAATTTATTTATTTAAATTTTTTATTTCTTATTTGGAAATTTATTTTTTTATAATTTTTTTAAAATTAGCAACTAACTTTTCTATTACTAAATTAGATACAAATAGCAATCGATTTACAAAATAGTTGCAAAATCATGGTTTAGTTTCCCAACTTTTCTGATTTTGGATTTTTAATTATTTTATAAATTGTGCATTTTATATAAATTTTATTGTGTATTTTTTTTATTTATTTTCTTAAAAAATAATAGAATAAATGAAATATATATATATATATATATATATATATATTATCAATTATAAAAATTCTTATAAATTTGATTTAGTTATAAAGATAAAAAAGGTATACAAATTTATAAATAAAAGAAAAAATTATAAAAATTATTATCAATTATATAAATTATTGTACATTCATATTTTCATTACAAAGAAACCAAAATATTATAAAAATAATTGAGCTTCATATTAATTATTTGATAATTAAAATATTTATATATCTTTTTAGAAAATAAATTAAATTATTATAATTCTCTTGCTTTTATTAGAATTTATGACATGAAGCTGTTGAAATATAAAAAGTGAAATAAATTGAAAATTTATGAAATATTATAAGTGCATTAAAAAAATAAACTTCATGCTTACAACTCCAGTTATGCTTAAAAATGTATAAAATAAATTTCATATGCATGTAGAAAAGAAAAATTATTGCATACAATTATTGAATATATAATAAATAAATTTTAATCACTGATTGTTATATAACTCATATAATACTCATTATAATTAATAATTATAATAAAATTAATATTACAAATATCTCTAAATATTGCTTTGAAATAAAAAGAATAAGCGATATAAGACTGAAATGAGCTTTTTTTCTTTTTTCTAATTGATTAAGAATATATACACACAAGACAATAAAAATATAGACTCTTTAATAATATTATAATAATTTTATTAAAATACGATCAATTTTGTATTTCATATACAAACTATCTCGTAGTGTCAGATGACTTAAATATTTTGACGGTAGTGGAGTCTGAGCTGCAGCCCAATATTAAAGCCCATTTGAAGACAATTTCTGAAGGCTCGTTTCTTGGAGTGAAGTCCAATTTCTGTTAAGTTTGTGGAGGCCATATCTAAAGACTCGAGGCCCGAATTTATTTGAACCGCACTCATCCCCGCCGCAGCGGCGTACAGAGAATAAGATACTCATGAAAATCACTTTATTAAATTTGAACTCATTTAATCTTTTTAATAGTTAAATTTATTTTAAATTTAATTAAAATTTATTTTTAATTATTTAAATTTATTTTAAATTTAATTATTATTATTCGAAAAATCTGAATCTATTTAATTTTATATATTTTAATTAATAATTTATATAAAAATATTTTTTATTAATAATATTTATTTTTAAAATTTTAAAATAAAAATTATATAATTGATTTTTATCTATTAAAAATATAATATATAAAGTCTATAAATATTATTATGATAAAAAAATATATTTTATAATTAATATAATTATTTATTTAAATAATTTAAATAATAGATACTCAATATATAAAACTTAAATCTCTTAATAATATTATTCTTTAAACTCTAATTCATTTCAAATTTGATTATATAATATTTAAATCTATCATATTAAAATTTGATTAGATCAAACATCCGTAATTATCTAATTATTGCCATTTCTCACTACCACGAGAAATTATTAAATGTATTCAATGCATATATATTATTTATTATAATTATACCAGGCTTGCTATTAATATTATAAAAAAAAATTATTTTTATGTGAAAAAAATATATTATTTTTTAATACAATCGATATATTTAATTAGCCAATTATCACATGTAGAAGGGGAAAAAAAAATCCAGCCCGTTGTCTAATTAAGCGGAGAGTGCTTTTGGGTGCATCCATGCGGAGATTTGTCTTGACTTTGCTCCTTGTACATTGAAGAAACTGGGGAGCAAGTGGAAGGCACTGTCACAGCCACCACAAATTGACAATTATGCAGATTTCCCCACGCTTTAGACTAATCATATGTAACTGCCAATGGTCATCAAGAACAAGTAGAAAACAGCGAGGTCACTATAGATATTCCGCACTAGAAGCCGCCTGAAACCCATTGGGTTTTGTCTTGTTCAACTTGTTTTAAGGATGTAACCAACACGTTGTCTTGGTGTGGCAAAATTCTAACGTTATGTTAGTTGACTACTTATCAGCACAAAGAAAGCAACATTATCATGTCCATTGCATTTTTTATTTTACTTAATTATAGGAGTGTTTTTTAATCAATTTATTTATTAAAATTAATTTTTTTTAGCACACTACACATTAATCTGATTTTATATATTTACATCCTGTTCAGTAATATTAATTTTTCTAATAACTGTTAGATATTTTACTAGCTATCAACTGTTTACTAGCTGTCAACTGTTTACTACCTGTTTGCTGTTAAATATTAACTGTTAGTAGTTAACTGTTTATATAACTATTAAAGTATAAATGTTCGGTAAAAAATAGTTATTGGATTAACGGTTAAATGTAAAAATAGTGATAAAATCTTATTGATCATAATCAAAATACTCCCTCAACCTCGAAAAACTAATAGGGATAGCTTTTAATGAACCACTTCCTCACCTCCAAAAACTAATATAAACATTATATCACCGAAACAATATAAATAAAAAAAATGATATTTTAACTCTGATCAAAACACTAAAAGCTACCTTAAAAATTATTGCTAAATAAAGCCTTAAAATAAATAATCTTTAAGTGCTTTCAATAATCAAATTCTAATTAAAGAAAGAAGAGCTTACAGAGTCAACTAACCCGGTTGGATTGTGTTGACCCCGTGTAGCTCAAAATGAGCATTGATTTTGATGATAACAAAACTCAAAGAGAATCTATCTAACCTAACCTTTAAGTGATGTGTAGATTCTTTGTCTTATGCATAAATAACCTTTGAAGTTGCATCTAAGAAGAAAAGATACTCAAAGGCATTCCAAGACAAATCCAAAATGAGAAAAAGACTATGGAAGCCAAGACTCAAAGAAAAGGTATGAAAAGTATAGTGTTAGAGTCTTAGGCCTTTTTGTGAAAAAGAATGGATGAGAATTTAGTCATATGGAGCTCAAAAATGAAAATTTATTTTCTGATTACTTTTTCTCATCATGACCTTGAACACAACCATTGAAACATTTTTCAAAGGTCTAAATCATTTTACATTGCAAGTTGAGACATGCAGCTGTTGACTTAGTTTCCTAACTGGTTTGCTAAAATTTTCGGTTTGCTAATATGTTTGCTAAAAACATTAGTTTGCTAACCAGTTTGCTGACTGCTCCTAAAATTTTATTAGTTTGCTAACTGTCCAGAGCTGCTCAACTTCGCACAAAAGGACAAAATAACGGCCATTTTGTCTTGGGCAGTGTGTATAACGTTCCAAAAGGGTTTCAAACGGTCTAGAATAATTTGGGACTATAAATACACCTTCTTTACTTCATTTACAATTTAATGAAAGCTTACATTTGATCTCCAACATTGATTTTTCATTTATTGCTTTCATTCAAGAGCTTTAAAGATTTTGAGCTTCCATTGGCAAATCAACTCATCTCTTCTTTATAGTTTGATTTGTATTGAGTAAGAGTGAGTGTTGAAATATTGAATTGCATTTAAGAGAGGTTGTACAAGCACCTATTGAAGCTTGGAAGTGTAAGTGCTTGTGATAGCACTTGTGGAGGTTTCAAGCTACCTTGGTGTAAAAGCTTGGTGTTGAGAAATTGTAAAGGGCTTTTGGTCTCTTGCCTTCAAAAGAGCAAATAGTGGAGAAAAGACTCAAAGAGGGTTCTTTGAGAGAGTGGATGTAGGCTAGTTAAGCCGAACCACTATAAAATCCTTGTGTTTGATTTCTCTAACCTTTACCTCTTTACTTTTATGCAATTTAAATTTCTTTTCTCATATACATGATAGTGAATGTTGGTTAAATAGATTGAGTTGATAAATTTGTGGACATATTGAGTGACTTGAGAAAATTAGTTGATGAATGCTTTGTTAGAGATTGCCATATACATTGATTGAGAATTGAATTGCAACTTAGAAACACATTGTTGAAACACATATTACTTTCTCTTTATATAGAAGAATCACATAGTTGAACAAAGCCACAATTTTTCATTAGGCTATAAGCAAGGGCCGAAAAATTGTTAAAGTCCAATTCACCCCCCTCTTGGACTATTTTGGGACAACAAATTGGTATCAGAGCTTGACTCTCTTGCTTAGGGTATTACAACCTTAGAGTGATCCATAATGGCTAGTTCATCTAGTAATACTGCCGGTATACCTGCACCTTTAGTTGAAGGCTACTCAATCACTAGACCACCGCTTTTCAATGGCACTAATTATTCATTTTGGAAAGTAAGAATGAGAAATTTCATACAATCTGTAGATATTGATGCATGGAGAATTATTAAAAATGGTCCACATGTTCCTCAAAAGAATGGTACTGGAACTACAAAAGTTCCAAAACATGAAGATGAATATGATGACAATGATTGGAAGAAAATCTCTATAAATGCTAAAGCTATTAATATTTTGCATTGCTCACTTGACCTTAATGAATACAATCGTGTTTCAGGATGTCAATCTGCTAAGCAAATTTGGGATAAGCTTGAAGTGACTTATGAAGGAACTGATGTTGTTAAAGAGTCCAGAGCAAACCTTCTGATTCGAGATTATGAGTTGTTTGATATGAGGCCAGGAGAATCAATTGTAGATATGAGTACAAGGTTTACTGATCTTGTAAATCTTCTCAAAGCACTTGGTAAAAAATTTGAGGAAGCTGAACTTGTGAAGAAAATTCTTAGATCACTTCCAAAGTCTTGGGAAGCAAAAACAACAGTTATCCAAGATACCAAAGTTTTCAAAACGTTCACCTATGATGAACTCATTGGTTCTCTCATTGCACATGAGATGGTATACAAGAAGGATGAAGTTGAAAATGAGCAAAAGAAGAAGAAAAGCATTGCTCTCAAATCAAACAAAGATGAAGATAAGAAGAAAGGAGTTGCATTCAAAATTGACTCAAGTGACAACTCAAGTGTTTCAAGTGATGATGAAGATGAAATGGCTGTGCTTGCAAGAAAATTTAAAAGAGCTTTCAAGAAAGGAGGAAGCAATTACAAGAAATTCTTGAAAAAGCATACTCCCAAGGATAAGTACTTCAAAGATTCAAAAGAAGAAATTGTATGTTATGAGTGTCACAAACCTGGACATATCAAGCCCAAATGTCCATTGCTCAAAAAGAAGAAAGGAAAAGAAGATAGGAGCAAGAAAGCTATGAAAGTAGTATGGAGCAACAGTGAAGAGTCTTCAAATGATGAATCAAGTGACAAAGAGGCTGCTCTTCTTTGTTTGATGGCATGTGAGGAGAAAGTTGAGAGCTCACAAAAAGATGAAGAAAGCGACAATGAGGTAAATTCTTATGAATCTCCTAATGTAGAAGAACTTGAACTTGCATTTGCTAGAGTATATGATGAGTATAGAAATTACAAGAGAAAGTGCACTAAAATGAATTTAGAGATTGAATCATTGAGATCACAAAATATTGCCATGTCCAATGTGTATAAAGAAAATGAATTTTACAAAGGACAAATTGCTTTGTTTAAAGAATTAGACTTAGAGTTGAAAATCTCAAAAGAAACATGTGAGATGCTCATTGAGAAAAATAAAGCTCTTGAAACTAAGGTAGAGTCTTTGACAAATGATTTGGCAAAATTCACAAAAGGAAAAGAAACTCTAGATGTACTTCTTGGAAACCAAAGAATTCCGAGTGAAAAATATGGAATTGGTTTTGATGGTTTCATGAACTATGACAAATATAAGAATCATTTCATTAAAGCGTCTACATCTTCCTTGCCTAATGTTACATGTTATTATTGCAATAAAAGAGGTCATATGATTAGCTCTTGTGCATTTAGGAAAGGTCATCTTAAGATAAAGAAGGTATGGGTACCAAAGGGAACCTTACCTAAGGTCACTAACCCCCAAGGACCCAAAGTTGCTTGGGTACCTAAAGCTAAATGATTAAATTTCAGGTTTGTTGCAAAGGAATGAAGGAAAGTGATAAATGGTATATAGATAGTGGTTGTTCAAAGCACATGACTGGTGAAAAAGACAAGTTTTCAAAAATTGCAATGAAAGATGGAGGATATGTAAAATTTGGAGACAAAGGGAAAGGAAAAATAATTGGAAATGGCACAATTGGCACCAAACCTTGTATTGAAGATGTATCGCTTGTTGAAGGTTTGAAATACAACTTGCTAAGTGTAAGCCAACTGTGTGATAAAGGCTTTGAGGTAAAGTTTACTTCGTCTCTATGTACAATCAATAGTTTAGATAATGACACATTGTTCATTGCCAATAGATCAAATAATGTTTACTTGCTTGACATGAATAATTTTGAAACTAATCATGGTACATGTCTAGTATCTCTTGATAACTCTAGTTATTTATGGCATAGAAGACTGGGTCATGCAAGCATGCATACACTCTCAAAACTGTCTAAGAAAGAACTTGTTAATGGTCTTCCTAAGATTAAGTATGAAAATGAATTTCAATGTAGAGCATGTGCACTAGGAAAGCATACTAGAGCATCTTTTAAGTCTAAGAATATTGTGTCTACCACTAGGCCATTAGAATTGCTTCATCTTGATTTATTCGGACCCGTAACTCCTACTAGTCTTGGTGGAAAGTCATATGCTTTAGTTATTGTTGATGACTATTCAAGATATACATGGACATTTTTCCTTGCTCACAAAGATGAAACTTTTGAAAAATTCACCTCTTTTGGTAAAATGGTTCAAAATGAAAAAGGCTTTTGCATCTCATCTATAAGAAGTGACCATGGAACTGAATTTGAAAATCATTTGTTTGAGAAATATTGTGATAAATATGGAATCAATCATAATTTTTCAGCTCCTAGAACACCACAACAAAATGGGGTAGTAGAAAGGAAAAATAGGACTTTGCAAGAAATGACTAGAACTATGTTGAGTGAAAATAATTTGCCAAAGTACTTTTGGGCTGAAGCTGTTAATACATCTTGTTATGTGTTGAATAGAGTTTTGATTAGACCAATTTTGAAAAAGACCCCTTATGAGCTTTGGAAAGGAAGAAAACCAAATATCTCATATTTCAAAGCATTTGGTTGTAAGTGCTATGTTTTAAATAACAAGAAGGATAACTTAAAGAAATTTGATGCTAAATCCGATGAAGGAATCTTTCTTGGGTATTCAACAAAGAGTAAAGCCTATAGAGTGTTCAATAGAAGAACTTTGGTTATTGAGGAAACTATTCATGTTCTGGTTGATGAGACTAACCCTTCTATTAGAAGGAAAAATGCTTGTGATGATAATAATGAGCAGGTTTTTGGAAAAGAAAATATAATATCAAGTCAAGAAATGGAACAAGTTGATGACAAAGATGAGGAAACTCAAGAAGAAACTACAATAGATGTCCATGATGCCAATGAAGATCAAATTAATGAAGAAATGCCAAATTTGGAAGAATTACAAGTAAATGAGCCCCAACATGAAGATTTACCTAAAGATTGGAGATTCCATAGAAACCATCCTCAAGAAGACATTATTGATGATCCATCTCAGAGGATGATGACTAGAGCACAATTGAGAAGATATTTTGGTAATGTTGCTTTTGTTTCACAAATTGAACCTAAATGTTTTGAAGATGCTCAAAATGATGAAAGTTGGATTCTTGCTATGCAAGAAGAACTAAATCAATTTGAGAGAAATAAAGTTTGGAATTTAGTGCCTAAACCAAAAGATCATTCAATTATTGGTACTAAATGGGTTTTTAGAAACAAAATGGATGAAAAAGGCAATGTTGTTAGAAACAAAGCTAGACTAGTGGCTCAAGGCTACAACCAAGAGGAAGGGATTGATTTTGATGAAACCTTTGCTCCGGTTGCTAGAATTGAAGCTATTAGGATGTTGTGTGCCTTTGCATGTTTCAAGGATTTTATGCTTTATCAAATGAATGTCAAGAGTGCATTTTTAAATGGTTATATTGATGAGGAAGTGTATGTTGCACAAACTCCAGGCTTTGAAAATCATGAGCATCCAAATCATGTTTATAAACTTACTAAAGCCTTATATGGTTTAAAGCAAGCTCCTAGAGCATGGTATGAAAGGCTTAGTAAATTTCTTTTACAAAATGATTTTCAAAGAGGCAAAGTGGATACAACACTTTTTGTTAAGAAGCATCATAATGATATGCTCATTGTGCAAATTTATGTTGATGATATAATTTTTGGTGCTACTAACGAATCTCTTTGCAAGAAATTTTCTAAGATTATGCAGAATGAATTTGAAATGAGCATGATGGGTGAGCTCACATTCTTCCTTGGACTTCAAATTAAACAAATGAAAGATGGCATCTTCATAAATCAATCAAAGTACATCAAGGATATGCTAAAGAAATTTAAGATGGAAAATTTGAAGAGCATGGGCACTCCTATGAGTTCAACAATTAAAATGGACAGTGATGAAAAAGGTAAAGAAGTAGATACCAAGCTTTATAGAGGTATGATTGGCTCTCTTTTGTATCTTACTGCATCTAGGCCAGATATACACTTTAGTGTTTGCTTGTGTGCAAGATTTCAATCATGTCCAAAAGAATCTCATCTAAGTGCAGTTAAAAGAATTTTTAGATATCTCATAGGGTCACAATCAATTGGTTTATGGTATCCAAAGTGCGAATCATTCAATCTTGTTGGCTATAGTGACTCTGATTTTGCTGGAAGTAGACTGGACAGAAAAAGTACCTCAGGTACTTGTCAATTTCTTGGTCATGCACTAGTTTCTTGGCACAGTAAGAAACAAACTTCAGTAGCTTTATCTACAGCTGAGGCAG
Organism: Hevea brasiliensis; assembly: GCF_030052815.1. Lineage (NCBI taxonomy): Eukaryota > Viridiplantae > Streptophyta > Magnoliopsida > Malpighiales > Euphorbiaceae > Hevea > Hevea brasiliensis. The sequence continues at coordinate 42,121,451 of NC_079508.1, read as the reverse complement.
AATATATAGCTGCTGGTAGTTGTGTTGCTCAAATTTTATGGATGAAACAACAATTGGAAGATTTTGGTTTAAAATATAATCTTGTTCCAATTAAGTGTGACAACACAAGTGCCATAAACTTGGTCAAAAATCCAGTCCAACATTCAAGAACTAAACATATTGAGATTAGACATCATTTTATTAGAGATCATGTTCAAAATGGAAATATCAAAATAGAGTTTGTTGCCTCTGAAAATCAACTTGCTGACATTTTTACAAAGCCTCTTAATGAAGAAACCTTTTGTAGAATTAGAAGGGAAATTGGTATGTGTGAATCACTGGCTTGAAATCTAAGTCATTTGCATTTTATTGAAAGTGTAACTGATTTGCTGAGATATTAGTTTGCTGAAAAATCTTTAAAGAATATTAGCTAACCTGTTTGTGTACTCGTGAAATTAGTTTACTAAGATGTATACTAATATTGCGTGGCTAAAATTAGTTTGCTATATTAAGCACTGTTCAAATTTCAAACCAAAAGGTGATTGTTCTTGAAGTTTTCTACGTGTTCACCAATGCATTTATCTTTCCACATTTGATATCATACTCTCAGTAATGTGTCAGACATGTAGAATTTTTTTTTGTGTATATAGGTATAGGTAGACTTGTTTGAAATGCAAAATAAAATAAAAAAAAAAAGAGGGGGAAAGAAAAGGGAAAAACTGGTTCAGTTGAAAGTACAGTGACACTGAAAAGCGCGGGACTCAAGAGGACTTAAATCCTCTGCCACACGAAACCTCACATTTTCTCTCTCTCTCCTCTGTTTTTGATTTCCGACACATCCCAAACCATACCCAATACCTCTATCCGGCGAAACAAACCCTAACTCACCCAAAAAATCTCGAGTTTCCTTTCCTCTTCCTCCCTTACCTCACCGAACCACCATTACCCAATTTCATTTTGGTTTCCATGGCTCGCACCAAACGAAAATCCCCTGCCATTGCAGCTGCTTCATCTTCCTCGTCTGCATCCGATAATGCTCCTGTCGCGGCATTACGGAAGAAAATGAAACGTAAGCAAAATATGCCGAAATCTAAATCGGTTAGTGAGTCTTCTCACTCGTCCAAAGGTGTCGAAACACCTAAATCCACACCAGAAAAGAGCAAGGCGGTACAGAAGCAAGGGACGGATGCTCAAAAGAAAATGGGTATCGCAAAGCTTTCGGGTTCAGTGGATAAAGCACTGTTGGATTGCAAATTCATCAAATGGGAGAACTTTAATCAGGTAAACTTTCACTTTAAAGAGCTTTTTGAATTTCAAGGTTGGTTGGGTGTCTGTGAATGCGCAAATGAATATTACCCTAGGCTTGTACAAGAATTTTATAGAACCTTGCGCACTGTTGATGATGAGGATCGTTTTGAAGTCATTTTGAATGCAAATACATATAGTGTCTCTGTTGAATTGATAGCCACGGCTCTAAATTTGCCCAATGATGGAAATAGAATTTCCACACATAAGGATGTTGCTAGAGTAGCAGGTTTTAATCTGGTTGAGTTTGAGAATGAGGTATTTCCTGCTAGCACTGCCAAAAATGAGAAATCCACCAGTACCAAAGCCCTCCAGCATATCAAAATTATTCACAGTATGGTAAACTATGTGTTCTGTCCGAAATCTGGCAGTTATGGCTATCTGAGTCACTTGGACATGTGTATTATGTGGCACATTGTGAGTAAAGTTAGGTTGAATTTGGCCTACTTAATTTTCAAAAACATGTGCAAAGCCTATGGAATTGGCAAACTGCCTTATGCACACTTGTTGACTGCTGTGTTTAAAGAGCTAGAGGTGAATGTCACTAAGGAAAGCTCTAGGGCTGACTTGATAGTGCTTAGAGAAATACATTCAGACACTGATGGGAGAAAGACCAGATTTGAAAAGGGTGGTTCCTCCTCTGCTAGAGTTGATTCTGGTTCTGCTAATGAAGTTTTGACTGAAATTCAAGGGCTAAGAGCTACTGTTAATGAACATTTTAGCTCAACGACTCAATCTCTTGATATTCTCAGAAAATTTGTAGATGTTGTTGACTATAAAGTGAGTCACCTACTCACTCAAAATGAGGAGTTAAAGAAGTTGATAATGGACCTTCAGCAGACCAAGGAAATTGCAGCTCCAACTAAAGTTGAGGCTGCCACTCAGGTTTCTACTGATAAGGGAGAAAGCAGCAAGGTTGAAGAGCCTCCTGAAAGTGGTCAAGTTGCTGAAGCTGAACTTCAACCTGTGGTAGATGCCCATGATGAGCATGTTCCTGACCATGATGCACCTGAGATTGATCCTACAGCTGCTGTACCCACTGCACTTGATGATCCCAAGGTTGTAGAAGCTGAAAGTGAGTTACCCAAGGAAGGTGAAAAGGTTCCAGAATCTGAACCCATTGAGCCTGCTGCTCCACTAGTTGAACCTCTTCCTGCTCCACTAGTTGAGCCTGCTGCTGTTCCTACACAGCACCAGGAACCTTCCCTTAAAGACCACCAAGCCAGTGCTCAAACTCAGCTATCTGCAGCTGCTGTCCCTGCAGCCAAGAAAGGTAAGAAAAGGTACAAGTCCACCATGTCCAATCCCTATCAGACCTTGGCAGCTGCTCTTGAACCACCTTCTGAGGATGATGAGGCCGAGCCAGATGATCAAGTTGCTGACCAACCACCTCCGGCCCCTGTTATTAAACTGCCTAGGAAGAAAATGGTGCCTACAAAATCCACTCGCAGGAGTAAACGACTTAAATAGCATCTCATCTGGATTTTTAGTTTACTGATTGCATATTTAGTTTACTAGTCTGTTTGCTGATATTGGTTTTTAGTTTGCTACTGTCTACCTTACTGCATTTACACTTTGGCTAACATGATTCTTTTTGGGTATTTTCTCCTGTTTCCTTTTTGATTGATGACAAAAAGGGGGAGAATGGATATGGATATGTGAATATGTGTTTATACTTGTGTTGATGAAACATGGAAATATGGAAATGTGTTGATATACTTGAGAAGTGTGGTGATACTTGTGGATATATGTTTATACTTGTGTTAATACTTGTGAATTGTGAATATGCTTTATAGCATAATTTCAGGGGGAGCTTATGTACAGAAAATGAATTTCTTGGAAATTATGTGCATGTATTTAGGGGGAGCATTTTCGGTATACTATACTTGGATTTACATACTCACACATATTCTCACACACTTTTATTTTTGACTGACTGATTCAGTTGAGTTTTGTCATCATCAAAAAGGGGGAGATTGTTGACCCCGTGTAGCTCAAAATGAGCATTGATTTTGATGATAACAAAACTCAAAGAGAATCTATCTAACCTAACCTTTAAGTGATGTGTAGATTCTTTGTCTTATGCATAAATAACCTTTGAAGTTGCATCTAAGAAGAAAAGATACTCAAAGGCATTCCAAGACAAATCCAAAATGAGAAAAAGACTATGGAAGCCAAGACTCAAAGAAAAGGTATGAAAAGTATAGTGTTAGAGTCTTAGGCCTTTTTGTGAAAAAGAATGGATGAGAATTTAGTCATATGGAGCTCAAAAATGAAAATTTATTTTCTGATTACTTTTTCTCATCATGACCTTGAACACAACCATTGAAACATTTTTCAAAGGTCTAAATCATTTTACATTGCAAGTTGAGACATGCAGCTGTTGACTTAGTTTCCTAACTGGTTTGCTAAAATTTTCGGTTTGCTAATATGTTTGCTAAAAAAATTAGTTTGCTAACCAGTTTGCTGACTGCTCCTAAAATTTTATTAGTTTGCTAACTGTCCAGAGCTGCTCAACTTCGCACAAAAGGACAAAATAACGGCCATTTTGTCTTGGGCAGTGTGTATAACGTTCCAAAAGGGTTTCAAACGGTCTAGAATAATTTAGGACTATAAATACACCTTCTTTACTTCATTTACAATTTAATGAAAGCTTACATTTGATCTCCAACATTGATTTTTCATTTATTGCTTTCATTCAAGAGCTTTAAAGATTTTGAGCATCCATTGGCAAATCAACTCATCTCTTCTTTATAGTTTGATTTGTATTGAGTAAGAGTGAGTGTTGAAATATTGAATTGCATTTAAGAGAGGTTGTACAAGCACCTATTGAAGCTTGGAAGTGTAAGTGCTTGTGATAGCACTTGTGGAGGTTTCAAGCTACCTTGGTGTAAAAGCTTGGTGTTGAGAAATTGTAAAGGGCTTTTGGTCTCTTGCCTTCAAAAGAGCAAATAGTGGAGAAAAGACTCAAAGAGGGTTCTTTGAGAGAGTGGATGTAGGCTAGTTAAGCCGAACCACTATAAAATCCTTGTGTTTGATTTCTCTAACCTTTACCTCTTTACTTTTATGCAATTTAAATTTCTTTTCTCATATACATGATAGTGAATGTTGGTTAAATAGATTGAGTTGATAAATTTGTGGACATATTGAGTGACTTGAGAAAATTAGTTGATGAATGCTTTGTTAGAGATTGCCATATACATTGATTGAGAATTGAATTGCAACTTAGAAACACATTGTTGAAACACATATTACTTTCTCTTTATATAGAAGAATCACATAGTTGAACAAAGCCACAATTTTTCATTAGGCTATAAGCAAGGGCCGAAAAATTGTTAAAGTCCAATTCACCCCCCTCTTGGACTATTTTGGGACAACAGATTGCACTTTAATTTTTATGATGTTCCTCAATAGTGTTAGATGTGGTGCATTTAAGGATAAATTATATATACAATATCATATATTAATTTAATAGTGTTTAATTTAATTTATATATCAGTTAAATCTACTTATAAGTAAAAAAATTATAAATAAATTAGTATTTGATTTGATTTATAAATTAAAAAATTACTTAAAATAATAAATTATAACTAAAGTATTCTTATTAATCACATATTTATTTATTTTAAAATTATATTTTGACCATATTTATTTATTTTAAAATTATATTTTGACCAAATAAAATAATATATTATCCTAATAATCTTTTAAAGTATTAATATTATCCTCATTTTAATAACCACAATCTTTTTGTTATTTTGATAAATTAAATTACTTTTAAATATTTTTTAACTAAATACTTAAACTAATTGAAACTTAATTTTAAAGAGTTTTGCTAAATAATTAATTACTTATTTTTAAATTAACTTACAAATTAAAAAATAAATTTTAAGTTAAAAAGTTAAAAATTAGTAGTCAATCCAAACACTCTTATGACCTTCAATAATGTTATTTTCATATAGCTTCGGATAAATAAATTTTGAATTACTAAAGCATTAATTTATTAATTTATTAAATTTAATCATTAAGATTATGGGTAAATAGAGGACTGTTATGGGTAAACAGAGGATCGTGGGTAATAGAAAATAGAATTAAATTTTTATTGATAAGTATCAAATTAATAAAGAGAAAATATAATTTTTAATTTAAATGTTAGTACCTCACCAATACACTTTTTCTCCCTAGTATCTAGTCATATATCCAGTGAGAAAAATCAAATTTTATTTTGGGTCCTAAATTTCTCGTCATGGCGATCACAAACAGCCCAGCTACATTCAAAAGTAACATCCAGAAAATAAAGCATGAAAACCAGGACAAAACAACACAAAAACATAGGAATAGGCCCAAAGATCCACAAAAACAGAGGGAAAGATAAGTAGAAGGCACGTAGTCCTAAAGACCAAAAATAGCTACCCCTATTAACAGACCTAGCCACATACTCCGCCGTGAGATGGTGGTGGTTGTGATCAGCTAACAAATTCTTGAAGGGTACGTTAATAAGGATGCTTGCATGGCTATAATACCTAATGGATTGCACGTTCAGCAAGAAAGCCACCAAGAAACATACCAATATAGAGAAGAACTTGACGGACAATCCCAACTCACTTGTATCCCCATACTCAAAATTCCAAGCAGATCGATCACCCTTGGTGACACTGGTCATGAGCACTGCAATAACAGAGCTGAGCATGATGGCCGTGGATGCCAGAAGGGTTGATGCCATTATATTGTTTCGTAGAGTCTGCACAGCAAGAACTCCATTCTTGGCCGAGTCTTCCATCATGGCCTGAACCCAGAAGCGGCGGTTGATAGTATTGACGCCTATAACAGTCTTAGAAGGGTGGTTGATGATTCGATAGAGAAGCCATATGTGATATGCCACCATTATAGCCAGTCCCAGTGGAACCAACGTGTAATCAAGGAATTTTTTCTCCATTAATCGATGGTATTGTTGAACAGATGGATGGCTTTAAGAAGACGAGAATGTCATGGTTGTTGGAGAAAAGGAGGAGAGTGTCCAAGTGTGAAGTGAGGTGACAAGACACGGGGAAGCGAAAGAGGGTTTTAACTTATAGACGCACAGCAGAGAGTGTGGGTAGTGAATGGACGCAGACCAACGTGGTCATTATTTTAAAAAATTATACAATTTTGATGTATGAATAATAATTTTATTATAATTATTAATTGTAATGAATTTTATGGTTAATCTCATCATAATTAATAATTATAATTAAATCAGGGAATGATTGCAGCAAATAAAAACTCTTTTATTCGTTACTGTGCCACCCTCCTTTTTCCAATACTTTCACTTGATTCTAGTAAACGTTTACTGTTCTTTCTTAAATGTTTATGCCTAAAAGAAATTGCGTAGAAGGCATGATTTTTATATTATATAATTAATAATCAATTGGAGTCTAAGCAATCCAATCGGTATACTCTTGAATGGTATTCAATAAAAATTAAATTTATATTATATAATTAATAACAATAATATGTGTGACAATGTTATTAAACTCGGTTCGAAAGTTAACTCGATGAAGAGAGAGAATGCAGGGGTCTGGAAGTTAACAATAATTTGATGGTTTATGTATATGATTTGGTTGAATTTTAATTTTAAATGAAATTTGAATTTTGGTTTTTTGCATTGATTCATTAGCAGCCTTATGGATAGAGCTCAAATTCAGAATGCAAATTATTTTCATTAAGGTCATAATTGTAATTTTGACCTATGTTTAATGTATTAATGAAGGCTTGAAAATTGCAATTTATAGAATTTCCGTTATACCCTCATTTGATCAAGATTAGTGTGATCCGCCTAACATTACTCAATTAATAATTTTTTATATTTAATGATTTTGCTTCATCAACTAAAAACATAAATTCACGTTAATGTTTCTTAAGGGTGTTTGATAAGAAATTAACCAAAAATAATTATTTTTTTTAGAATTTTTAATTTTTTTATTAATATTATGTAGATATTTAAAGGGACTAAATTAACTTTTCAATATATATATACTTTCTTCAAAGATTAAATGTTAAGATTAGGATTTAAGTTAATAATAATCCTCTTCTTCAAAGATTAAATGTTAACATTAAGATTTATGTTAATAATAATTCCTTTTAAAAATTTAAAATTTACAAAAATAATATTTATTTTTTTTTTATCAAACACATCCTTAAATGTTGAGTGAAAAAGAAATAAAGTACCTGTTGGCATTGAATTTGGAGAGTCCAAACTACTTTTTTGAATAAAAGTATCATTTTACATATCGTTGAAAAAAGCTATTTGGAAAAAACTGTTTTACTATTTTAATATTTTTATAAGTAAAACTTATCAAATTTAATTTAAAATTATTTTTTAATACTCTTAATATATTTAAAAAAATAATTTTTTTAATAATAATTTTAATAATAATAATATCAAACAGGTCTGAAATCTTTTTCTTTTATTTCTCAAAGCATCATCAACACTTCGCCGTACGCAAGTGAGGAATGAGTATAATTGACATTTTAATAAAAATTATCTTTTATTTGTAGGTAAATAACATTTAATGTACTTTTGTAATGAATGCCACAATTAAAGTTTTTTTTAATGACTAATATGAATTTTTTTTTCATAAAAAATATTATATATAAATTTTTTAAAATATACATTTATTTTTAATACATTTATCATTTTTTATTAATTATTTATAAAAAAATATAGATTTTTAATAACCACACTTCGTTTTATATAAAGGTAATTTTTATTTTGTTAATTTAATTAAAACTATTTTCTCCTTTTATGTTATCTATAAATCGTAATTTGTTATAAGCACAGTGATTATTGTCTATTTAATGTAAAGTGAATTAACACCATATTTAATTTGGCGTAATTAAAATTATAATATAACTGTAATTATATTACATATTTAATTATGTTATTTGATAATATCAAAAAAATTAACGTAATAGGATGGCAATTACATAACTAATTAATTAAATTTAAAATAATCATTACATATAAAAATAAATGTAATTATCATAACTTATTTTGATTTTTTAATTTTTTGTCAATATTATTATCATCACTGTTACCGGGCTACCATTGCTACTATTGTCACTATTCCTACTCTGTCACCACCACAACCACTATCACCATTATCATTACCATTTTATTACGATTATTGCTATCACTATCACTTGACTATCATTATCACTATTTAGCTATTGTCACATTTACTTGGCCATTACTATCACCACCACTGTCTCACCTTACCACCATCACCATCATCCAACTAACATTGTCATTATCATCACTACCACTTAGCCATTACTACCACTCAACTACCAATCATTGCAACTATTACCACTTATTATTAACATTATAAATAAATTAAATATTAAAATAAAAATTATCATTACATTTCACTATTTATATTTTTATTTTGTAACTAAATAAAGGACAATTACATTACATTACATTATAATTTTGATTACATTATATTATTGATTATATTATATTACATTACACTCTATCAAACATACCCTAATATCTTTAATTTAAGCCCTTTTATAAAATACATCAGTTATTAAGCACTATATTAAGATGCATTGACCCATTTTCATAGAACTACGTTCAATTTATAAATTGGATTCAAGTAATAAAATTAATATTCAAAAAGCTATTGTTATTATGAAATGCATATCATTGAATTTGAATCAAACAAACAATTGAACCCATCTAAATTTTAATTTCAAAATTGATATAAATACATTGTACATAAGAAATATTTAAAAAAAATTAAATTCTATAATAAAATCAAAATTTTAATATTTATTTTATTCTTTTACTTTAAAGAAAAATTTAATTACTAAATATATATTCAATTGAAAGAAAATTATCAATAATTACTGATATTTGATAATATATGTAATAGAAATAGAAAAATCAAGTTATTGTCAAATTTATCATCGCTGATAAAATAATAAAATTAATAACTTAATTACATTTGTAACTATCATTATACTAATATAGAAAAAAGAAGCACTTTCATTACTCTTAAAAACATTTAAAGTATATTTTGTTTAATTTTTTTTTTTCTATTTATCTTCCCTTGTAATACATCAAAATAAATAGAGGCTAAAATGCGAATTATTTTCCACTAAAAAAAAAACAATCAATTTTGTAATAAATTATTATAATTGATTTAAATTAATTACTATCAGCAATTAATTTTATAACTGATTTGTAATTTTAATTTTTTTTAATAAAATAATTAATTTAAAAAAAATTAACAACAGATTTGAGAATTAATTGCTAAATAAGTTGTTATTAGCCACTAATTTATAATTAGTTGATAAAATCAATTGCTAATAGTAACTGATATATAATTGGTTGCTAAAATCAATTGCTATTAGCAATCGATTTATAATTAGTTGTTAAATCGATTGCTAATTAATATTAGAAAAATCTTAAATATACAATTAGCAACTGATTTTAAAATTGGTTGCTAAAATCTATTGCTAATGGCAATCGATTTTGCAAATGATTTTTTTTCCTCCAAAAATTCACTCCTAATTTTTTTTCTTTTTTCATTTGTAACAAATTTATAAATTGATTGCTAATAGCAATCGATTTTTGAAACCGATTAAAATCAGTTTCCATTAGCAATTGATTTTGTAGCTGATTTTTCCCCCAAAAAATTCTTGTTCATTTTTTTTTATTTTGATTTACAATCGACTCGCAAATCGGTTATTGTTAGCAATCGATTTTTATAACCGATTGAAATCGGTTGCTATTAGTAACCGATTTTACAACTAATTACAAATCAGTTGTAAAATTTTCTCCTTAAAAATTCTCATCCAATTTTTAAAAGAAATTAACAATCGACAATCATTTGCTAATTCGCTTATATAAACTACTACTCATTTTCTTTCCCCATTACTCATTTTTTCTCTCTTTCTGTTTTTTTTTATCTCATTTTCTTCATCATCTTTTTCATTCTCATCTATTTTATTCATCATCTTTTTCATTCTCATCTATTTTATTCATAATCTTTTCTTTTCTAACATATTTTCTTAATTATTTTTTCCTTCTCATCTATTTTTTTCATCATTTTTTTCTTATCTATTTTCTTCTTCATCTTTTTCTTTGTTATACATTTTCGTCTTCATTATCTTTTTCTTTCTTATCTATTTTTTTTTATCATCTTTTTCTTTATCATCTATTTTCTTCATAATCTTTTTCTTTCTCATCTATTTTCTTCATCTTCTTTTTCTTTCTCATCTTTTAATTTATTTTTCTTTGGCATAAAATAAAATTTTTGGACAAATATATTTTTTATTAGTAAATTATTTGTAGTATTAATTTTTAGTAATTTTTTTATTATAATATATATATTGGTAATTTTTTGTAGTAATTTGTCTTATAAATATGTTTTTATATTTAATTTTTTTGTTAATATTTTAGATAATAGTTATTATTAGTAATTTTTTATAATATTTTTATACCAATTTTAGTACTAATTTTTATTAATAATTTATTATTTTATTAATTTTTAACAATTTATTTATTTAAATTTTTTATTTCTTATTTAGAAATTTATTTTTTTATAATTTTTTTAAAATTAGCAACTAACTTTTCTATTACTAAATTAGATGCAAATAGCAATCGGTTTACAAAATAGTTACAAAATCATAAAATTAAAGACACTAATTTTTTTATAATTGATTATGTTTTGATTGCTATTAGCAATTGATTTCAATTGCTACTAGCAATAGATAGTTTTTTTACCAAAAGTTTTATTTTTTAAATTTAATTAATTTAACAACCAATTTGGTTGTTGGTTGCTATTTATAACTGATTTGATTATTGATTGCTATTTGCAACCAGACTCATTGCAACCAACTAAATCGGTAGCTAAATCAATTAGCAACCGATTTTAATAGATTAGCAACCGATTTTAATGGATTAACAATCAATTCGGTCGGTTGCTAATATTTTTTTTTTTTATAGTGTAAATGTGATAGAATATAACATGCGATGGAAGACTTCCTTGGTCACGTTCTTAGTTTTTTTTTCTTTTTAATCTATTGATATTATGCGTTTCACATATTAAAAGCATTAAAAATGAAAATAATTTTCTTTTACTAATATTTAGTTCTTTTTTTAAAGATTGAAATGTAGAAAAATAAAAAATATTAATAATATTTCTCCTTATAAAAAGATAAAAATAAATTTGTACAATTATATACATTCAACTTCATTAGGCAAATTTGTAATTGCATTCCACCAAATCAATTGCAAATTTACTGTACATTTTACTGTTCCTACGTAATTCACTTTTATTATATAATACAATAATATGTGTTTTTATGTTCATTAAATTAATATGAAAGAGTTTTATATCATAAATTGAAATTTAGACACCATATTATCACAATTGAAAGAGGACGGGCGAAATTTACCATTAAAGTATTGTTTAAGCACCCAATAGTTATTACTTTTAAAAACTTCCATTTAGAAAAAAAAAAAAATTCTCATCAGTTAGTGGTTATTTTAATTTTATTTTTATTTTAATTGAAATACTCATATTAAAATTTATTAATAATAAAATGATAATTATCCGAAATTAGTTTTAATCTTTATAAATAATAAATAATGATTAAAATAAATATAGTAATAGGTAAAAGATTTTATTTATTAAAAATATATATAATTTTTTGATCTTTTTATAATTTATTTTTATAAAATAAAATATATTAAAATATGTTTAAAAATACACTCTAACCCATTTAGCATATAACAATAACTACAAGCAACAATTTAAAAAAATAATAATAACAAGAAGCAATATTTACAAAGGTCTAATTATAAAAATAATTCAAACATTTTGGCGATTTAATTTCTAAATATTTAAATAGCATGATCAGCTAAATTTTTAAAAGTTATTAAGATTTTATCTAATTTTGATTAATCGAATTTTAAAATTAATTTTTCAACTTATCTATAGCTATTATTGAAAATCAACATTACCACAATTACCAACTCTTTCATAATTTCATTTTAATACCACTGAGTATCAAATAGTGATAAAATTTAGTAGTAGTAAAGAGAGAGAGTGGGTGACTAAAACTACCGAATTTGATCCAATGGTTAAGTGTTTTGATGCATCATAATATTAAAATAAAGTTTGGAAATAGTTGACAGTGCTAGTAATGTTGAATCAACCAAAAAAAATGAAAATGAAAGAATGGGCTGGAAAAATTGTAGAAAATTACAACAATCTTCTGCAAATTTAAAAAATTTAGATAAAATTTTCCCAAATTTTGAAAATCTAGATAATTATATCAAGATTTAAACGTTTGAATTAAATTGCCAAAATATGAAAAAGATTTGAATTATTTGTTTTTTTGGATTCTGCAGTCTGATGTCTCTCGTTGGTCTTGTCCTCCGGTAAGATCTTTTAAGCTTAATGTTAATATTGGTACAAATGTCAATGGTAAAACTCCACTGATATTGGCATGACTTTGCAGGGCCAAAGGAATGATTGCAGCTCATTCCTTCAGAGTTTCTAGTGTATTCTCTCCCAAGATTGCCAAGGCTGTGGGTGCGGAAGGCATTGAGCTACATTAAATTTTGTGGTTGGGGGTAACATTACAGTTGAATCTCATTCTCTATCTGTTATTTCTGCTTTGCAACAAGGTTCTTCTTGGTCCTCATCCTATGATGTTGTTATTGTATATTGTCTTAGTCTAGCTTCTGAAATTCCATATATTTTTTTCCATTTTGTTCATCAATCTGAAAATATATATAGTTGCCCATTTGCTTGCAATGTACACCCATTTATGGCAGATTCTAGGAGTTAGGTTATATTTTTCCTTTGTTTATTGTGGATGCTTTATCTATTGATTTGCAGTAATATTTCTTAGTTTCTTAGAAAAAAAAAAAACTATTATTTTAAAAACCTATTCCTTGTTCTTTTTTTTAAAAAAAAAAAAAAACTCCCTTCCCAACATTGTGTAAGTAAGCAAAAACACTTTTGAAAGAAAAGAAAATAGAATAAGAAAGGAATTTGACTCATTCAATTCAAGGATAATATTGTCAAGTAATAAATTTTGGTTAATTATTTATTTTCTTTTTCAATAATAATAATAATAATAATAATAATAATAATAATAATAATAATAATAATAATAATAAGCAATGCTTGCTTACACAATAAAAATCAAAATATAAAAAGAGAAAATTTTACCTATTATGAGAATAAAAAATAAAAAAAAAATTATGAGAAAATTTTATATTCTTATCAAAAATATTTATTAAAATTTGATATAATTGATTTAAAATTAACTTAAAATTATTTTGAAATCTACAACATGATAAACAACAATGATTTCTACCTACTTTTGTATATAATATTATAATAATAAGATCGCTTCATCAACCATCTTTCACGCTTTATACTAATTAATGTGATCACTCAGTCAAAAATTATCATTGACAAATTCTCCCTTATTTTGATTTTTCAATATATATATATTCATCATAATTATATATGTACGTAAATTTTATCAAAATTCTAGAATTTTTCTTCTTCAACAAAACCGTGTTGGATCCAAGACTTTCAACAACTTATAGCCTTTAGTCATGCAAGCTGGTGAGGAATTAAATTGTAGGTGTGTGAAAGAGAAAGGTCTTCAGTCTATCAATGGTGATTATGACTTAAGAGGGGAAAAGACCATGAATTCAAGTTTCTAAATTTTGAAATTTACAATATTATAACAACTTTCTTCTTCTTCTCCAGTCTTCTAAATTCCAAGTCATTTCTAAAAAAAAAATAATAATAAAAAAAAATGGAGGGTGCCGGCCACTCCAAGGAAAGGAAATAGCGTATTATGTAAGTAAAATAAAATTCAGAAGTGGAGGCCAAATTAGCAGCCATATAACGTAAGCTGCAGTGCGTAATTTCAACCTCGGACAATTTGAATGATTGTGTTAGTTGTGCGTGGCCGTTGGGAAATTAAAAACATAGAACATCTTCATTTGTTGGGTATTTCACAAATAAGTCCTTGAAGTTAAGCAAAATATATAATTTCAACTTGCTATTTCAAAAACTGTATGATTTAATAAATTAGACATTCCATCTATAATCAATTTTTTCTGCTTTTAAATTAGGTCTAAAAGACCAAAAATACCCATAGTATGTGATGAGTGAGTCCGCAAATATACGAGTTGTATCAAGTAATAAATTGATAAATCAAGTATTGTTCCAACGAGGATTTACCGTTTGAGTACCGAACTATAAATGAAGCGATTATTTGGGCTAATAATCAATGAAAGTAAGATGTAAATATAAATGAATAAGGCAAAATTAATAAATCTAAACAAAATAAGTAAAGAGTGAGCGAATAAATTCTAAATCTTGATACAATTAAACTAAATTAGTAATGGGTAATTGAAATTAAATGCTAATTAATAGTAAAATGACTCCAGAGTTAAGGGTTGATGCATAAATTAATTGAAATTTGTTTTGGCTTTCCAATTTTAAAGAAAAGTAGAGTTTGAAGGTGATTGATCCTAGATTCTTTTGATATCTTTTTCAAGCAAATGAAAGTATATTTTAAGAAAACCAAACCTGCTTTCTAATGTTAGTTGTGAAATAGCTTCCGCAAGTGCACAGGTCACAGTAGTATAGTTTTAAAAATATCGTTTCCACAGAGAATTGTGCTTAAATTGGAATTAAATGAATAAGCTAATTAGAATGCTAAAATTTAAAGATATGAAAAATGAAATTTAAAATTAAAATTGATATTTGAGGAATTTAAGGCAAATCAAACAATCAATTAAACTGATTAAACTAGATGACTAAAATTTGAATTAAAATTACTAATTATCAAATTGGGAGGAATTAAATCTAACTTCAATAAAAATTAAAGTGATTCTAGAGATAGAGTTTTCAATATTATTTGCATGTGATTTATCTCCAATTTAGACAAACACATGAGAATTGCAATTTTGAGGGAAATTAATTCTTAGTTCTTTGAAACTTTTTTCAAGCATTTCAAAGTTGGTATTCATCAAATCAAACCTAGTTTTCACGGTATTGCAAACCTGATAAAAACCCAATTAAAGCTCTAATTGATTTTGAAAGTCCTCTTAATCCTCTTAGCTTATCTCTAACACCAAGAAAATTAAATTTATTGCAAGATTATTTATCCCAAACATTCACTTTTCAGTCCATCTGTCAAGGATTAAAACTTAACTTAATGAGGGCCCATTCATCAAGGAAAGCAACAAGTTCACAAGCAATAAATCAAAATACAACAAATCTCATTTAAATGACTAAATCAGTTCAAAAATCACAATACAAAGCAATATTTACAGATCTATCTCTAGAATCTCAAGGATCTACTCACAAATCATGATTTCAAGACAAACCCAAGTATAAAAATGAAGAAATAATGAAAATCTAAGCTAAGGGAAAGAAAAACCCAGTAAAATGATGAAGAATCTACTGCTGGAGTGTTGCAGAAGGCGTCCTCTGCTGCTGCAAAAACCGATCTCACGTGCTCCTCCTCCTCTCTCTCTCTCTCTTGCAAAAATCTCCTTCTTTTTCTCCTTATGGAAAGAGATAAAAAAAAAAAAAGGTGTTTATATATGGTGCAAAGGTCTACCCTAGAATGGGTTAAAAATACAGAAGATTCTAGAGAAAATGATGTATTAAATCAAAGGGACGAAAGTGCCACGTCAGCAATTTTCATTAAAATGTCACAAGCTGAGTCGTTTGTGTTGCACCTTGTATTGCAAGTTGTGTAACTTTCTGCCCGAGAAAAACTTCATATCTTACAACAACACAACCTATGACACAAGCTGTGTCATAGATTGTGTAACTTTCTGTTTCTTTAACTCAACTTCAAAATTTTACAATTCAACTCTAATTTTTTCCAAATGGCTGCTCTGATCAAAATACACCAAAATTCTCCAAATTTAACTACAAAACAAACAAATCCTAAAAATTAAACTAAGAAGTGTAAAAAGGCAAAATTAACTAAATATATGCTAACATCTACAGTAATTGCCATAAACAAGGGTAAATTATGTGCAAAAATTATACCTAAATGATGATATAAAATGCATGCATCAAATTCTCCCATACTCAAACTCTTACTTGTCCTCAAGCAAAATTTCATTAAAACTCATTTGGAAGGAAATAGAATCAGTCTTTGAAAACACAAAAATCACTAATTCAAACCACCAACTTACTTCTAGCCACCAACATTGCAAATTCCCACCAGCAAAGCACAAAGAGTGAAGCAATCACTCTCAACAATTACAGAATAGCTAAGAATTAACCAATCAACCTAAGCAACAAATACCAACCAGCTACAAGAGTCAATTGTGCCTAAAAAAACCTAAATGAAATAGATAGCCAATGTGTCTCAAATAGATGGTGAGTAATGTATAGAGGATTGTATTGCCAAACCCATATATAAGCATAAAAGATCTAACTCCACTAATGTAATAAGTATTTTTTAAAGAATCATTAGGTCTTTTAAGGGTTGTAATGGGGTCAAATAAGGTAAAATTGTGGTTAACAAAGAAAGGGAATAAGGAAAACAAAATATGAGAATAATATTAATCATGAAACTCAAAGTGCATCCAATATTCCCCCTTTTTTTATCAATTTTTCACAATTACTCTAGCACTTTTCAAGATGTTTCAATCCTCTAATTTTTTTTTATGTGCACTTAATTACTAAAATATTATTCTCATAAATAGGTGATAGTGTTTAGGTTTTATGGTTAGGTAAATGATTTAGGTTCCAAAGAAATTAGGGAATTAAGGTTCAAGGGGGTTTGCAAGGGTTGAAATGAAATTAATGTAGGTTAAGGCTAAATATGAGGTTTAAAATATGAAGGAATGCCTAAATCATATTCTTATCAAATGCAAGTTAAAATTTTCGTTTAAAAGATCTAAGACGTTTGTTCGAGGAATGGTGAGACAACAATAACCATTTTCTTCCTTAAAGGTTTATTCAGATACTCAAAAATATGTGCATAAAGAATAGATAAGTAAGCCTAATGAACTTAAAAGAAAGTGGATAGATGTTACCCTATTGCATAAGTAGTGGCAAATTGTTACCTCATTAAAGATGCATCCAATTTAATTAAAGAAATTTTTTGAGCTGCTACTATACTTTGCAAAAAGAAAAACAGGGCCCATGAAATCAATTAAGCACAAAATAAAATATGGAAGTAAGAATGTAATCAAGATATAGCCATTCAACAAGAAAAATTCCAAATGAGCATATTAAAAATAAGCAAAGCATTAAAGAGTCAAAATAACAAGAAAAATGTACTTGCAAATAACTAAAAATACTAAATAAGCAACTATCTCAAATAAAAACACAAACAAAATATTAACTAAATAAGCTAACAAGCTATGAGAGGATAAAGCTAACTAAACAAGTAACTAAAAGAACTAAATAAACACCTAAATAAAAACATGAAATATAAATGCTGCAAGTAAAACTGTCTAGCTAAGAATAACAACTCCTTTGCGCTTGCCATCAGCTGGAGGAGGTGGTGGTGGTGGTGGTGGTTTTGGCTCAAGGAAAATCTTATGCATACAAAGTGTTGGGCTAATTCCCTTTATATCATCAATTGTAAATCTCAAAACTCTCCTATATTCTCTCAAAACTTTCAAAAATTTGTCAATCTCAATATCAGTTAAAGATGCATTAATTATAATAGGATATGTTTCATTGGGTCCAAGAAAATCATACCTGAGGTTGGAAGGGAGAGGTTTAAGATCTACCTTTAGGGCATCCTCTACCTTTAATGATGGTGATTTAATCTCCAATTTCTGTACTTCTTCAAGCTGAAAAATTGTAGCTTTAGGATGTGGTGGAGAGCTCTCTAAGTGTTGTGTAAAAGCAGCTATGTGTGGGTTGTCATCATCAATGCTCCCACCATGGACTAAGCAATTTTCAAGAGGGTCTTGTGGATAGCTTTTTCTGAAATGCTCTTGAACAATCTCATCAATAATGTCTACCCGCAAACAAGACTCAACTTCTTCATGTTTTCTCTTCATGGCTGGAATGATGTTGAATATCATTTGATTATCTCCCACTCTAAGTGTCAATTTCTCACCATTTACATCAATTAAAGCACTAGCTGTTGCCAAAAAGGATCTTCCCAACAAGATAGGAATTTTTATGTCTTCTTCCATATCTAAAATGACAAAGTCCACCGGAATGTAGAATTTCCCAACCTTGATAGGCACATTTTCTAGAATGCCTTCTGGATACTTAATTGAACGGTCAGCCAATGAAAGATACATGTTTGTGGGCTTCAACTCTCCCATATTCAACTTCTCATATATTGAAAGTGGCATTAGGCTGACACTAGCTCCAAGGTCACATAAGGCATTTGCCACACAGTTATCACCTATATGACAATGAAGGGAAAACACACCCGGATCTTTGAGTTTGGGAGGTAACTTCTTCTGAATTATAGCACTGCATTGCTCTCCCAAGTTGATGGTGTCATAATCTTCTAGCCTTCTCTTGTTGGTAAGAATCTCCTTCAAAAACTTGGCATAACTTAGCATTTGGGATAGTGCCACAGTGAATGGCACATTGATATACAACTTCTTTAACACTTCAAGGAATTTGCCAAATTGTTTGTCTAGTTTATGCTTGATGAATCTTTGAGGGTAGGGAAGGGTGGGCTTATAAGATTCAGGTGGGATGTATGGTTTCTCTCCCTCATCTTGCTCACTTTTGCTTTCTTCTTCTTTTTCATTTTTCTTGCTCTCAACTAATTTTTCTTTTTTTGTGCTCTCTTTTTCTTCTCTCTGGTTTTCACTCTCTTAACCATCTTTCTTACCAGTTCTCAAGGTCACAACCTTACATTATTCATGAGGGTTCTATGGTTGGCTAGGTAGTTTGCCATAGGATTTACGTCTTGATGAGCTTGCTTGTTGAGCCAATTGAGTCTCTAACATACGGTTGTGGGCTTGTAATTGATCCATGGTTTGTCTCATGTGTTGCATTTCTTCCTCTAATTTGCTATTCATCTTGCTTTGTTTAGCAAAAAATTTCTCCATCATGGTTTCCAAGGTTGGCTTTGGTTCATGAGGTGGAAGGGGTTGTTGTGTTCTTGCTTGATATCCAGGGTGTGGCTACCTTATGGGCTGAAATTAAGGCTGAAACTGAGGCCTATTCTGCTGCATATATTGCTGGTTATGAGCATAGTTTGAGCTTTAACCTTGTTAACCAAAAGTTGCTTGTGGTCTCCATGTTGAGTTGTTCACATTAGAATAAGAATTTCCCATAGGTATCTGTTGATAACTTCCTACATAAGTAGCTTGTTCTTGTAAGTAATCATCACCATAAGAAGAGTAATCAACTCCACAACTTTGGGTTCCATCTACATAGGCAACTTGTTGCATAGTTATAGGAGTTGAGGCTATTGCCTTTGTGCAAAAATCACTAAGAAGCTAAGTCAATTGATCAAATCTTGCATTCATGTAGCTAACTGAGTCAAGTTCATGGATCCCAGCCTTCTTTGGCTCAATTTCTCTTGGATTTCCCCACAAATGGGTATTATGAGCAATTTTTTCTAATAGATCATAGCATTCTTCACTTGTCATTCTCATGAAATCTCCTCCTGCTTGTGAATCAATTGTATTTCTTATGGCTGGAGTAACTCTGGTGTAGAAATTCTGAACAATCATCCATTTGGGTATTTCATGATGAAGATATTGCCTTTCAAGCTCCTTAAATCTCATCCAAGATTCATACAAAGTTTCATCATCCCTTGCTTTGAAAGCTACCATCAAATTCATCAAATGAGTGGTCTTCCCAAGTGGGAAAAACTGAGATAGAAAAGCTTGAGATTGCTGCTCCCAAGTAGCTATAGTAGCTTGTGAAAGTGAGTCATACCACTCTAATGCTGAATCCCGAAAAGAGAATGGAAATAAGGTGAGCCGAATCACTTCATCTGAAACTCCAGGCTGTCTTTGTGTGCCACATATCATCAAAAATTTCTTCAAATGAGAATGGGGATTCTCAAGTGGACTACCTTCAAATTGTGAATTCTGGACCATTTGAATGAGACCAGTCTTTAACTCAAATTAATTAGCTCCAATGATAGGTCTATTATCTCTCACTTTTGCACATCTAGGAAAAGCATAATCGAACATGGATCTTCTCTGAGGATCATTTTGGTTAACAACTTCATTCTGCGTATTTTTCTCATTTCCTCCATTGTTTCCATCAATAGCTCTATTTTGATTCTCCATATTTTCAATTTTCTCCTCTTGCTCAAACCTTTGTTGTTCTTCTTTTTCTGCTTCCTTTCTCCTCTTAGATTCCTTTTTGTTGGCTCAACAGAATTTCTCAATTTCAGGGTTGAACAATAATTGAGTATCACTTGTGCTTTTCGATCATCTCATAAACAAGAAAAGTACCTGAAAAAACACAAGCAACAACAGTGAAAATAAAAGAAAATAAAAATTCTAATCAGCTTAAAACAATTAAAATTCAACTTAAAAACAAACAATTCCCCAGCAACGGCGCCAAAAACTTGATGTTAGTTGTGAAATAGCTTCCACAAGTGCATGGGTCACAATAGTATAGTTTTAAAAATATCGTTCCCACAGGGAATTGTGCTTAAATTAGAATTAAAGGAATAAGCTAATTAGAATGATAAAATTTAAAGATATGAAAAATGAAATTTAAAATTAAAATTGGTATTTGAGGAATTTAAACCAAATCAAACAATCAATTAAACTGATTAAACTAGATGACTAAAATTTGAATTAAAATTACTTATTATCAAATTGGGAGGAATTAAATCTAACTTCAATAAAAATTAAAGTGATTCTAGAGATAGAGTTTTCAATATTATTTGCATGTGGTTTATCCCCAATTTAGCCAAATACATGTGAATTGCAATTTTGAGAGAAATCAATTCTTAGTTCTTTGAAACCTTTTTCAAGCATTTCAAAATTGATATTCATCAAATCAAAACATGTTTTCACGGTATTTCAAACCTGATAAAAACCCAATTAAAGCTCTAATTGATTTTGAAAGTCCCCTTAATCCTCTTAGCTTATCTCTAACACCAAGAAAACTAAATTTATTGAAAGATTATCTATCCCAAACATTCACTTTTCAGTCCATCTGTTAAGGATTAAAACTTAACTTAATGAGGGCCCATCATCAAGCAAGGCAACAAGCTCACAAGCAGTAAATCAAAATGCAGCAAATCTCATTTAAATGACTAAATCAGTTTAAAAATCACAATACAAAGCAATATTTACAGACCCATCTCTAGAATCTCAAGGATCTACTCACAAATCATGATTTCAAGACAAACCCAAGTATAAAATTGAAGAAATAATGAAAATCTAAGCCAAGGGAAAGAAAAACCCAGTAAAATGATGAAGAATCTGCTGCTGGAGTATTGTAGAAGGCGTCCTCTGCTGCTGCAAAAACCGATCTCACGTGCTCCTCCTCCTCTCTCTCTCTTGCAAAAATCTCCTTCTTTTTCTCCTTATGGAAAGAGATAAAAAAAAAAAGGTGTTTATATATGGTGCAAAGGTCTGCCCTAGAATGGGTTAAAAAGACAAAAGATTTTGGAGAAAATGATGTATTAAATCAGAGGGACGAAAGTGCCTCGTCAGCAATTTTCATTAAAATGTCACAAGCTGAGTCGGTTGTGTTGCGCCTTATGTTGCAAGTTGTGTAACTTTCTACCCAAGAAAAACTTCATATCTGACAACGGCACAACCTGTGACACAAGCTGTGTCACAGGTTGTGTAACTTTCTATTTCTTTAACTCAACTTCAAAATTTTACAATTCAACTCTAATTTCTTCCAAATGGCTGCTCTGATCAAAATACACCAAAATTCTCCAAATTTAACTTAAAAAACAAACAAATCCCAAAAATTAAACTAAGAAGTATAAAAAGACAAAATTAACTAAATATATGCTAATATCTACAGTAATTGCTATAAACAAGGGTAAATTATGTACAAAAATTATACCTAAATGATGATATAAAATGCATGCATCACTTTCGTACGATAGTTGATTAACTTAAAACTCTTTAAGTGTTATGACCAATTAGCAAATTCTCTTAAAACCCTAGTTTATTTCTAAATATAGGTGATTTTAAGTTCTAATCCTTGGTTATCTATCAATGATCTTCACTTTTCAGTCTTTCAATCAAAGATTAACATAATAACTAATAGGTACCAACATTAAGCAAGTAAATTAGGCACACAAGGAAAGAATCAAAACTCATATTTATATAAAATATGGAAATAACCAATTCAAATCTACAAATTAATCTAAAACATGTTTCCCAACTCTGAAATCCAAAGAGTCTACTCACTCATGTCGGTGTTTACAAGAGAAATTAATGAAAAATCAAAGAAAAACATGCTAAGGGATTAAAAATGGAAAAACCCTTGTAAAAGAACCCAAAACTCTAAGTTCTGGAGCTTCTAGAAATGGCGGCAGCAGTTTTTTTTTCTTCAGAATTGATGGTGCCCTCCTCTCTTCTATTTTTTTTATTTTTCTTTTTCTCTTTTTCTCTTTGTTCCTCCTTGTGGCAAAAACTAGAAAATAATGCTTTTATATCATCCCAAAAGTTGCCCTAAAAATGGATAAGAGCCAAGGAGTGGATAGAAAATGAGGTGTAAACATGTTCAGGTCAATAGAGTTTTCCACATTTTGGGCAATTTGCTTAGGGTATTACTTACGCTAAACAACATCTTCAGTAAATTTTGGCCTCTGTATGCCCTGTCTACTTAAGATTAAGCAGACCCTCAGCAAATCTCAGCAGGTTTGTGTTAAAATGAGTTATTCTACTCATGCTTAACTTCCAGCTTGACCTGAGTTGCACCTTAAGCACTATCGCTTATCCTAAGCAGGATCTCAAGCAAGACTCCAACTAAATCTTGGCAGGTTTGGAGAATAAAACTCTAAATATGTTGGAATTAAGCGGCGCTTAACCTGCAAATTGCCCCAGGCTTTAGGTCAAGCAGTATAACATACCCTAAACAATATTATAAGCAAGACCTCAAGCAAATTTCGATCAACTTAATTTTCTGAGGCTTGATTTCTTCAAATTTTCTCCATGCTTAAAGGGCTCCAAATTTCTTCAAATCACCTCCTAATGCATTCATTGACCTTTAATTTATCACAAAACCTATTAAAAATAACAAAATTATAAAAATCAAATATAAAGTAACTAAAGTTAATAAATAAGTTAAAACAAAGCTAAAAACATAAAATATACTAAAATATATGGGCAAAATGAATACAAAACTACTCTAAATTGCCTATGTGAAATGAGTGCAACAAATTCCCCTAAACTCAAATGTTTGCTTGTCCTCAAGCAAATTAAAAATAATTAATGCAATTGGAGTACCTTCTCTTAAATTCATGAAAACTATATATCCAAGCTCTCCAGCTTACCTTTAGCCACCAACAAATCATATACCCGCTTTCAAGGTACAAAGAATTCAATCCTTATCAAAGTTATCACTGCTTAGCCTTGGATCAATTATTCATATCATCAAGCCCAAACCAATCAATTACACAGAATAATCATGCATAAATAGACTCTAGAGCAATCCATAAACTAAAGTATCTCAAATAATGATGAAAATAAATGAATGGATGAACGATATCCCAATCCCACAAACAATTCTCCTATTTTAATCTCCACTAATGTAGCAAAACACTATCAAAAGATCAAAAGAACTTTCAAGGGTTGTAATGGGGCTAAGGGGGTGATAATGTAGCTAGCAAGAGAAGGATAAAGGAAACAAAGTATGAGAACAATCTAATTATTAAAAGATCAAGATACACGTTTTTTTTTAAAATCAAATGGAAGAAGGAACTTTATAACTATTTACCAATGCTAGCATATAACTTTGAAGCTTTTAGAGGGACTACATAAATAACATTGACTTTAAATTATAATTGTCCCTTTTAATTCATCTCCATTCTTTGTGTACTTAGGTGGTGAATTACTTTACATACCATGATTGAATTTGCTAGCTTTTTACTTTAGTTACTTCTCCCATCTAATTATTATATTTCTTTCTTTTCTCACTTTTTTTTTCTTTTTTTTTATTTTTTTCTTTTTTTTCTTTTATTTTATTTTATTATTTTTTATAGTGTATCTATCACTTAAAAAATTATTTTCATAAAGGGTAGGTAAGTGTTTGGGTTTATGGTTAGGTAGTAATATGGGTTCCAAAGAAATAAAAGGGATAAATGTAGGCTCAAATTGGTTCTAAAGGGAAATTTTAAAGTGAGGTTGGCTAAGGCTAAAACATGGGTTTAAAATCCAAAGAATGTCTAGATCATTTATTTCTCAAGTGCATGCTATGATTTCACCTTGAAAGGTTCAGAAAAAATTGTTCTAGGATTGGTAAGACATCAATTAGCTACTTCTTACCCTAGAGTTTTCTCTAGGCACTCAAACTCAATGCAATTGATTGGGTGGCCCTTGGCTAAGAAGATATAAACTAAGGCAACAATCTAATAACCTTGCACCTATCCAGAACTTACAATCCATTAAACCCTTCTAAAAGTAAGCTCAGCTGCTCTTTAAAGTAATTCTCAATCCTCTGCGGATAAGGTAAAAATTTATTTTTATGATATGCACGATCCTAAAATGAATGCATAAATGAAATTAAAACTAAGTGTAATCTATATGAAAATTATATGCAAGTGTATGTGTATAAGTATAGACATATGTGTGGTATAAGTATAAGTGTATGGATTAACTATGTATGAATGAATGAAATGCAATAAAGTGTATGAAAATGCTCAAAAATTTTAAAAAAATTTTGCAAAAATTTTGCCCTCACTCCCAAACTCAAATGAGATATTGTCTTCAATGTCTATAATGAATGCAAAGATAGGAAAAATTATGTGAATTAATTAATTCATAAGATATATACAATTGGGAATTAAATTAATATAAGCTCAAGGATTCCAAAATTAAGCTCAAAAAGATATTAACAGTGAAGTTTTAGAAGGAAAAATGTGAAAAAGTATCACAAATGCATGAATTTACACTACTTAAGAAGTTGTTTAAGATGTTACTTAACTTGTTGCTTAGGGTAAGTAAAAGCATAAGCATTGGCAACACACCATAAGCATAAATAGCAGAAGGGTAAGCTGTTACCTCTTGATGATGTTAAACATATTCAGCTCAAAGTAAACCGTGCAACTCATCAATATCAACAAAATTAAGACTGAATAAAGTATAAAGTACAAAACTAATGTGTAAGAAAATTAAAAATGCAATGAAATATAACTAAACAATTAACTCAAAAAGCAAACCAGAAAGCATTAATAAAATGACCATATTCACAACTGCAAAAGCATATCAAAAGATAAAATGCAATAAAATAAGCTAAAGGAAATGTTTAAAATGCAAACACAATCATAAAAGTCGATTACAAAACAAAAAGCAACTATTACCAAAGTTTGAAAATTAAATAAATGGATTACAGAAACAAATCCTAAGACAGAAATTAAAACTTAAATTAAGAACTAAACTACTGTTAAACTAAAGAAACTACTGCTACTGCTGCTACTACTACTACTGTCAAGGCTTTGCTGCTACTGATGGGTCTGTAGGTGGCATAAGGGTTACTGCATCAGGGTCTGCTTTAGGTTCAATAGGGGCTTCCTGGTAATCTGAGGCTTCAGAGGCAGTTTCAAGGTTCTCTGTGAGATCTTTCATCTACTGGAACATATATTGGCCCCAATAGTATAGATTGTTATAGGATTGAGCTAACTTGTTGTAAAGCTCCAACATTTGATTTTCTTGCTTCTTCTGCTGCTTTTTGAGAGACAGAAACCTCTTTTTAAGCCTTTTATCCTGCTATTTCTAATGCTTAACTTGCTACTTGCCCAAAACATCAATCTTGGTTTCTAAACCCTTTAAAACAGTAAGGATCTCAGTGGTTTCAATAGTGGAAAACTGAGGGTTGAGCAGTTAAGCTAGCTACTTTAGTTTCAAATGACTTTAAAATTGATAAAATTTCTGGTGAAGGCTGCTGTTCAATAGCTACTTGAGGTACCTGCATAGGGTCTGCTAGTGCATAAACGCCTGATGCTACTGAACCACTAGCTTCACTGTGCTGCTGCAATAACACATAAGTGTGCCCTTTCTTCTCACACAAATCCATATGGAGCAGCATTGTGCTATCTAAGTATGATTCACTAGAAACAGGTTCAAGCTTGTACAAGTTGGCATCAAAGCTAAATGAATTTGTTATGGCAGTTATATATCCCCCAAAAACTATATTGCCTGTAGTGTGCCTAGTAACCGTTTGGTGCCAGTGAGTGGCTAAAAAGTAAGCTATGCTAACTGGTTTTCTCTCCTTCAAGTACCATAAGAAAAATAAGTCTCCAACACCCACAATACTATTGTTGTGCCCTCTGCCTAAGACAATATAAGATATGAATCTATGAAGATATTTTAACACAGGATCCATAATCCTAGTTGCCTTTGCTATCCTCTACCTATAATAGCCTCTATAAGGGGCTATTTCTTTCCAAAACTGCACAAGATTGTAGATAATACCCTGCCACTCAATCTGCTTGTATCTATCATTTTTAAAACCAAAGATTGCACTCATAGAGCCCATGTCTAGCTCTCTATCCACACCAGTACATCTAAAGTAAAATACATATTTATGTTCAGGAACACCATGTTTGAAATTTAGCCTTAAGGAACTCAAAAACTCCAAGGTTAGGTCTTTATACACTAGTTCCTTAATCCTAGCAAACTTGGTCCAATTAACAGCATCTAAACAAGCAAACACAACATCATGTATACCCAATTCTCTTAAAATTTGCTGATCCATATACTTAGTTACTGAAATTGGTTTGGAAAATAAACTCTTATATGCATTTTTCATATCTACATTCTTAAAAGCCCAAGGTAATGGAGAAGTTACCTCCTCTATGTGATCTACAAATGCTGATGGTGCAACTGAAGTACTAGCGAGATGAGAAGATGTTAATGGTGACTAAAAAATAGGGACTGGAGCTGCTGGTGATGAAAATGATGAAGTTGACCTTGTTCTCTTACTAAATGGCTCTGAGGAAACCTTAGGTGATGACCCTAAGTCCATAGGAACAGGGGATGACCCTTTCCTTTTCACAATAGAATCTTTCTTGGTCCCACCCATAGCCATTCTAGTTTTGGTTTAGGGTTGTGCTTGAATTGGCACAGGGTCAGGCACAGGTTTTGTGGCTTCTTGTGCTGGGGCTTTGACAGTAGCATTTTCTAAGGGAATGTCAATGGCAGAAATGGGAACAGGGGTTTCGACAGTAGGTGTTTCCTATTATGGTGTGAGAGTTATTGGTGGAATGAGGGAAGGTGTTTGGTCTTGGGGTAATGGTGGTGTATGTGGTGGTAAAGAGTGAGGCAAAGGTGGGTTTGGGTTAGGGTTGGTAGAGGGTGAGCAAGGTGAAGATGGTTCTACCATTTTTTATTTGAAAAAAAAATTGAATTTTCGGGGTTTATGGGTGGACCACTATTTGGTTTTTACCATTAAATAGGAGAAATCTTCCCTAAACTTCCTTAGAAACTGCTTAAAGAGATGGTGGACAGAGTGGAAGTTAGCTCTAGTTATGCGGGTGAGAAAATGCAGGGTAGAGGGTGAAAACTTAAGATTTTAAGATTAGGGCAAACAACTGGTGGCTTAGGGTAATGCTTAGGGTAAGCACAAAATCGCTTAAGGTTAAGCATGACTTGCATAGGGTAGCTGCTTAGGTTAAGCATGCAACAGTTGTTGAACTGAAGATTCTGTGTAATGGCTTAGGGTCTGCACAATTTTGCTTAGGGTTAAGCAGGATTTGCATAGGGTATGACTTAGGATAAGCAATATCATTAGCAAGTTTCAACAAGTTTTAGAAAAAATTGTGATTTCACTTATCAAAAAAAATCCAAATGCTATAAAATGCTATCCTGACCCTCAACAATAACCAAATACATACTAACTCCAGAAAATTGAAGAATTTAACCCATTAACTCTCAAAATTTTATCCAACATCCGATAGACATGTAAAAATTAAAAAATAAGCAGCTCAAATTAGGCACAATTTGTAGATTACCCTTGCAACCTCAATGAAATAAACTTATTCCTAAGCTTATATTCAAGTTATCAGCAGCATCTAAAGCATATGCTAAGCACTCAAAATCTACATAAAAGATATGAAAATTGACTTCTAAAGCTATATGAACAGTATGAACAGTAATTTAAACAAAAACATACAAATTCTAACAAACAATAAAAACCATATACACACTAAAAAATAAACTATAATAAACATAATTTTTGCACTTCAATAAAGCTCACATCAGTTCTAAATATCAAAATTAATCCTCATTCAAGTTGCATTTCACAAAATTTCACAAAACACAAAATCAAACATGTGCTATCAAGTAGATTTTCAATATCAGCAAATTAACACAAGCTAAAGAGTGTTACTATTCACAGGCAAAAATAAAATGCGGAAAATCTATCTTATACTTGCTGCCCTTCAATTATTCCTTTTTGCTACAAATCTCAATTTGCCCAATCTTCATAAATGACCTATAAAAGATAAACAAATATCACTTTTAAGTTTAATGAGAGTAAAAAACTAAAATGAAATGAAAATGAAAATTAATAAACTATGAAAGGATACGCTTGGGTTTCCTCCCAAGAAGCACTTGTTTAAGGTCTTTAGCTTGACCTCTTTAGATATGCTAATCAAAAAGCGGCTTCCTTCCATAAAAATTATCATATAACATGACATATGGGTCTTGATGTAAAGTGCCTCAAGATTGGCCACATTTGAAGTAAATTTGCATGTAGCACAAATAACACTTATCTTTGAATCACATGCTTGGGTTGAAGAAAGCTTTAGCTTTTGGCAGATATAAAATGGTGAAGGAGGTGCCCATAAGAGAAAAGGGTCTTCTGGTGGTGTATGTGAAAGATCCATCAATGAGCTTAAATCGATGGTTTTATCAATTTCCTCAACCACTAACTTTTTTTTTGACTCATTTACATATAAGCCCTCTTCCAATGACCCTCCGAGGATAAAAGAGTTATTTTCTTCAACTTTAAGTTCTATTTCTTCTTCAAATAACTCCTTTTCTTGTGGGAACTCTTCTAATAGCTCTTCTTCAAGGGATTTTTCTTCTTCCAATTTAAGCTCCACTTTTTCTATATGTTTAAATTCCCATGAAGCTTTGTTATACATTAACTCATTGTCTCCACCTTGATTGTTGATTTCCTCCTCATAAAGTCCATTCATCATCTTGATTGATAGCTCATTTTTCTTCATTGATGTTTCAAGATCATCTAATTTAGCAACTATCTTTTTAAGTTTCATTCCTTGGTCTTCTTGAATCTTCAATAATTGGTTAAAGATATTTTCAAATTTATCTTCTGCCTCTTCATATCCCACTCCCTTCTCTTTTTCGAACTCAAGTGGTTGGTGTGAAATATTAGGTTGATAGTGGTATAGAGGATATTAGTAACTCCAACCTTGCAGTGATGGGTCCCAATGCCAATGGTAATTAAAATCCGCTATGTCATTCAACAAGTGAATGACATCCTCATGACCTCTTTGAAGAATATGATCCATAATCTACCCAATTTCTTTTTGCTTCATCCAAACCATCATGGAAACAAAGAATTAGAGACTGATTTGAAAGGTTGTGGTTGGAAAATCTCTCTACCATATCATTAAATCTTCCCCAAGCAGCATAAAAGGGCTCCAAATACAGTTGAGCAAAACTTGTGAAGACTTGAACATGAAACATTTCGAAACACCTCACAAGATAAGCAAATGGAAGCAAAATTAGAAATATAAAAGAAAAGTTCAAAAAGAAAAACAAAAAGTACCTAAAAAAAAAATAAACAAATTCTCAAAGTAAAATAGTAAAAGAAATTTAAAAATAAAAATACCCAAATTAACCAAACAAACAATCGTTCAATATCAAACAAAAATAAAATCCCTGACAATGGTGCCAAAAACTTAATTAATGCATGAGTTCGCAAGTATACAGGTCGTATCAAGTAATAAAGTGATAAGACAAGTATCGTTCCCATGAAAATTTGCCATTTGAGTACCAAACTATGAATGAAGTGATTATTTAGGCTAATGATCAATGAAAGTACGATATAAATGTAAATGAACAAGGTAAAATTAATAAATCTAAACAAAACAAGTAAAGAGCAAGCGAATAAATTCTAAAAGTAATGGGTAGCTCAAAATAAATGCTAATTAATAGTAAAATTGAGGGTTGATACATAAATTAATTGGGATTTGTCTTAGTTTTTTGAATTTTGAGGAAAAATAGAGTTTGAAGGTGACTGATCCTGATTTCTTTGATATATTTTTCAAGTAAATCAAAGTGTATTTTAAGAAAACCAAACCTACTTTTATACAATATTTGATTAACTTAAAACCCTTTAAGTGTTATGACTAATCAGCAAATCCTCTTAAAACCCTAGTTTATTTCTAAATCTAGGTGATTTTAAGTCCTAATCCTTGGTTATCTATTAATGATCTTTACCTTTCGGCCCTTCAATCAAAGATTAACACAATACCTAATGAGTACCAATATTAGGCAAGTAAATTAGGCATATAAGAAAAGAATCAAAATTCATATTTATATAAAATATGGAGATAACTAGTCCAAATCCACAAATTAATCTAAAACATGTTTCCTAACTCTGAAATCCAAAGTGGCTACTCACTCATGTTGGTGTTTACAAGAGAAATTGATGGAAAATCAAAGAAAAACATGCTAAGGGATTAAAAATGAAAAAACCCAGGTAGAAGAACCCAAAACTCTGAGTCTTTGAGCTTCCAGAAATGACAGCAGCAACTTCTTTTCTTCAGAATTGATGGTGCCTTCCTCCCTTCTATTTTTGTTAATTTTTCTTTTTCTCTTTTTCTCTTTGTTACTCCTTGTGGCAAAAACTAGAAAATGATGCTTTTATATGATCCCAAAAGTTGCCCTAAAAATTAATAAGAGCCAAGGAGTGGATAGGAAATGAGGTGTAAACATGTCCAGGTCAACAAAGTTTTCCACATTTTGGGTAATCTGCTTAGGGTATTAGTTATCCTAAGCAACATCTTTAGCAAATTTCGGCCTCTGTATGCCCTGTCTGCTTAAGGTTAAGCATGCCCTTAGCAAATCTCAGCAGGTTTGTGTTAAAATGAGTTTTTTCTACTCATGCTTGGCTTCTACCTTGACCTGAGTTGCACCTTAAGCATTGCCGCTTACCCTAAGTAGGATCTCAAGCAAGACCCTAAGTAAATCTCGGCAGGTTTGAAAAATAAAACTTTGAATATATTGGAACTAAGCGGCATTTGACCCATGACTTGCCCCAGGCTTTAGGTCCCAAGCTTTAGGTTAAGCTGTATAGCATACCCTAAGCAAATTATAAGCAAGATCTCAAGTAAATTTCGGCCAACTTAATTTTTCAATGCTTGATTTCTTCAACTTTTCTCCATGTTTAAAGGGCTCTAAATTTCTTCAAATCATCTCCTAATGCATTTATTGACCTTCAATTTACCACAAAACCTATTAAAAACAATAAAATTACAGAAATCAAATATAAAGTAACTAAAGTTAACAAATAAGTTAAAATAAAGCTAAAAATATAAAATATACTAAAATATAAGGGCAAAATGGATGCAAAACTACTCTAAAATGCCTATATAAAATGTGTGCAACAGTATGAATAATAATTAATAAAAAAATATGGTACTAGAATTGTTCCAAGGCCGTAAGATTTCAAATTCGAATCTTAATCATTGAAGCCAATTGTACTTAAAAAGAAAAAAGAAATTAAAAAAAATATATCTTCCTTCCCTCCCTCCTAATTCCCACTTTCCATCCCCAGTTACTTAGGGGTGGGTATTCAGTTTACTGAACATAATTGAAGTTTTGAGAAAACTAAAATTAACTAAAACAAAAAATGTTTGGTCGGTTATCAGTATAATCAAATTAACCAAAAAAATAAAATATATATTTTATATTATTAATTATTAATAAAATATTAAAAATATTTATAACTTTTTATTTATAAAAAATAATAAATATGATTTAATATTAATAAGAAAACAACTATAAGCTAAATATTATTATAAAATCATAAAAATAATAATTATAAATAATATATCATTATATAAATTATAATTAATATATTAATTGATAGAAATTTGATTACTTCGGTTATCATATCAAAGGTAACTGAATAAAAAATCGAAAATTGAAAATTTTTATTATTATTTACCGAAATTCGAACTGAATCAAACTTACTCTTACTGAAATAATCAAATTTCATCGATTCAATTCGATTATAACCAAACAATGCACACACCTATGGTTATCTCTCTTTGAAATCAATAGACCAGCTGAAACCACTTTTAGCCTTCGATTCATACAACTCTAATGTCAATTTCGTGCATGGTGGTTTCATGGAGGTCGCTTAAGCCTCCTCTACTTTTGGCCATCTCCGTCAACCTTATTTGACAACAAGGCGCGGACACCACTCGAAATGGCAATAGGGTGGGTCGGGGGTAGCGATCGCTCCTCCCGTCTCCACCCCATAGGAGTTTTGGGTCGAGGCGAGGCATTCCTCGTCGGGGTGTGGGGTGGGGCAGGTTTTCCCATGGAGAATTTTCTTTCTATTTTTTATTTTTTTATTTTAATTTATTAGTGTATAATATAAATTTATTTACTAAAAAATAAAATATAATTAGAAATACAAGTTTTACACATTATTTTAATAATATATATATATATTTTTTAAAAAATATAATATTTAAATATATAAAAATAATTTATTTTTTAATAAAAAAATAATAATAATATATTACTGTGTGGGATGGTTCATGGGGTTTCGAGGTGAGCAAAAGGGCTCCCCGTCCTCGCCCAATACAAATCGAGATCGAAAAAAATTAATCAGGTTCAAGGTGGGACAAATCAGTTTCAGAAACTTTTGCCATCCCTAGACACCACAAGTTAGACAATACCTTTAGCCCATGCATGAAACAATAGAAACTTTTCGAGTGTTGAGTTTGTTGATTTTATATTTTTGTCACGACCCAACCTATGGGCCGGACCGGCACTAGGACCTGGGCCAGCCTAAAGCCCCCGAGGCCCGTAGTAAGCCTAACTGTTCATTAACCCAACTCTAAGGCCCA
Source organism: Hevea brasiliensis (assembly GCF_030052815.1). Taxonomy (NCBI): domain Eukaryota; kingdom Viridiplantae; phylum Streptophyta; class Magnoliopsida; order Malpighiales; family Euphorbiaceae; genus Hevea; species Hevea brasiliensis. The sequence goes on along the minus strand of NC_079508.1, from coordinate 42,087,911 downwards.
TTTGGGCCCAAATTCAAAAAAACAAACGGACAGAGTCCGGCCATAAAATGGACTTTCCAACGGGGAGTTTTTGACTCACCCGACCTGTAAACACAATAAATACTCAATTGGGGAGCTCAGCTCACCCTCCACATACTCATCAGCATAAAAATAAATGGGAGCTCAGCTCCCTCATCCAATCCATCAAACATGCATAGAATATTAAGTTTACAGGTCCAAAATAATAATTTAGGTTACAAACCCAAATCAAATAAACATTTCTAACACATGCAGAAATTCTAAGATTTAACAAGTTTATACAAACATTAGTAATCGACCTGCGAGGGAGAAAGCAGGTTAACCTCAAAAATATCCTCCTGTGGCCTGGAAAATTTTTTGAACAGGAGTGAGCGTTCGACTCAGAGAGTAAAATATCAATTTTAACCATAATCTCTATAACTATCTAAAACTAATGCACCCTGTAGAGTGAAATGCAACATCAACATCATTTTCACATCATAACATCAAAAAGGTAATTTGGAGCACTCACGCACCCTGTAACATCAATCATAATATATGGGAGCTGATCCCCTATACAGCCCTCTTAAATCCAACCTGGTGCCAGTGAAGAACTCAAGCCGGACTTTTGCTTAATAACCAAATCGGGGGTCCCAGCGAAGAACTCAAGCCGTGACTACCCCCCGAAGGATCGGGTCCCAGCGAAGAACTCAAGCCGTGACTACCCGTCCTATCCATAGTCCACACCACATCACACGCACGCCAACGCACGCACACTGCTCCAAATTACCACAACAACATCCATGGCACGTTAACAATTATGAATGCAACATAAATCGTGCCTAGAGTTTAACTACATAAATATATGCATATAAGTGATGCATGGGCATGCTAAACATATAATAATATCGAAATTACAATTAAAATTAATATTTTACTCACAGACTTAGACAACGGTCACTGTGGCGGCTGGGCGGAGGAAGAAGGCTGTCCCGACTCACCTTTGCCGATTCCGACTTCGGGAACGCTCTCGGGACGTCTGACAATGGGGGGATAGCCAAAACCTCGATCCAATTCGGAGACTTTTCTGGTAACGGGTCTGTCTGGCCGGAAATTCACAGACCCGGACAACTGTCGAATTTCTGCGAATTGAGGATACCAAAAAACGGTGTCGGAAAAATTTGAAATTTATGTCGCCGCGAAGCTCTCGACGAGTGGAGCGTTCTGGTACTCTCGATTTTCTCGTGGGATTCACGGTTTTCGAGAAATCTAGCCCAAAAGTCGAAATAGGCTAAAACTTCCCAGGCAAAAATTGGACAAACCGCTTGATGGATTTCGATGTTCTTGGTGTCTATGGAAAGCTCTCGCCGAGTAGATGATTTTACACACAAGACCCGGTCCGATTGGTGGCCGGATCGGCCGGATTTTGGCCGAGGAAGTCAAAAAGTCGCGCGCGCAGGGGAGGGCGTTTCGCGCCCGTTTTTTGGCAGTTTGGGGCGGCGGCCGGTCGGCTGGGAAGGCTGGGAGGCGGCGCCGGCGAGCTGGGGAGGCAGGGGAGGTGGCGGCGCGGCAAGGGGAGGAGGGAGGAGAGAGAAAAGAGAGAGAGAGAAGGGAGAGAGGTCGACGCGCGTGGGAGGAAGAAGGAAGAAAAAGAAAAGGCCGGTCCGATTCGATCGATCCGATCCGGTCCGGTTCGATTCGGCCGATCCGATTCAGGATACAAAATTTTGAATTTTTACTCTGTCTCGGGACCGAAAACGAGGTCCAAAAATTCCGAAAAAATTCCAGAAAACTCAGAAAAATACGTAGACTCTAAATATATTTTTAGTTTTGCCACGTGGTCTTTAAATTAATTTTTAAAAATCATCAAAGTTTATATTTTCGGAAAATCGAACCCGATTTTTAAAATCCAAAAAATCTCAAAAAGAATTCCTAAAATTTAAATAAAATTAAAATACCAAAAATGCTCATAAAATTTAAAAATTTGGGGTGTTACAATTTTATTGATTGTTATTTTTTATTTTATTTGTTTTTTTATTAATTTGTGCTTTTTTTTTTTATAAATGATTTCTGTTTGAGATTATAGACTAATATATCTTTTTAGGATCAATCTCTTGATGAGTTTTGCAAATGGGGCATAAAGTGAGAGATATGATAGTTAGGGAAACAAGAAATTTTATATATATATATATATATATATATATATAGTATCATTATGATTCCATGTCTGTATTTGATATAGAATAGCAAACGAATAATAAAAAACTATAAACTATAAAGTGGTTGTGGAATATCCACTCACAATTGGATGCCATTTCATGAAGGACATTGGAAGAAAGAGAACATTCAAAAACAATATATATATATATATATATATAACATCGGGCTCCAACCACTAGAGGAACTGTCCGCTTTGGCCATAAGCCTCACGGTTTTGTCCCATAGGTGGAATGGAGAACTTCTCAGAAGGTCACCCATCCTAGGATTTCTCTCAAGCGAGCACGCTTAACCCTGGAGTTCTTCCAACTTTCCAAGCCATTCCATCAAAAGGTGCCTCTAATTATTAGTTCTCCCATTTTATATATCATTACTTTTTGAACCCAAGACCATCTCTGTGCTTTACCGATGTAGGATTTACCTAAGGGACCTTTGTCCCCCCCTTTCGGGACTCAGCGTCCTCGCTGAGATTTGCCCTACCATCTCCCAAGAGGACACGCGAGCGGCTCTGATACCAATTGTAACGATCGGGCTCCAACCACTAGAGGAATTGTCCGCTTTGGCCATAAGCCTCACGGTTTTGTCCCATAGGTGGAATGGAGAACTTTCCAGGAGGTCACCCATTCTAGGATTTCTCTCAAGCTAGCAAGCTTAACCTTGGAGTTCTTCCAACTCTCCAGGCCATTCCACCAAAAGGCACCTCTAGTGATTAGTTCTTCCATTTTATATATCATTACTTTTTGAACCCAAAACCATCTCCGTGCTTTGCCGATGTGGAATTTTCCAAGAGGACACGTGAGCGGCTCTGATACCAATTGTAACGATCGGGCTCCAACCACTAGAGCAATTATCCGCTTTGGCTATAAGCCTCACGGTTTTATCCCATAGGTGAAATGGAGAACTTCCCAGGAGGTCACCCATCCTAGGATTTCTCTCAAGCGAGCACGCTTAACCCTGGAGTTCTTTTAACTCTCCAGGCCATTTCACCAAAAGGCGCCTCTAGTGATTAGTTCTCCCATTTTATATATCATTACTTTTTGAACCCAAAACCATCTCCGTGCTACATCGGCAAAGCACAGAGATGGTCTTGGGTTCAACATACTCATAATATCATAAAATCAAATGGGAGCTCAGCTCCCTCATCTGGTCCAATCATACATGCATTTAATACGTTTACAGGTCCAATATGGCAATTATAATACAGACCCAAATCAAGTAAGTATTTCTAACACATGCGAAATTCTAGAAGTTAGCAAAATTATACAAAATATCACAAACATAAATAGATAACCTGCGAGGGAGAGAAGCAGGTTTGAACTCAACAAGAGATCTCCTGTATTCTAGAAAAATAAGGTGAATAGGAGTGAGCGTTCGACTCAAAGAGTAAAATACCAATTTTAGCTACAATTTCTATAGCTATCTAAAGCTAATGCATCATAAAGAGTAGAATGCAACACTATCAAAATTTTCATACACATCATATCATAATAGCAAAAAGGCAATTTGGAGCACTCACAAACCTAATAATGTTCAAACAGTGCATATATGGGAGCTGATCCCCTATACAACTCTCTTAATCTAACCTCTGCCAACGAGTGTCTCTCAAGCCGGATTTTTGCTTAATAAACCAAATGCGGGGGCCAGGGAGTGTCTCGCAAGCCGTGCCTACCCTGACTTATCCATAAAGGATCGAGTCCCAGTGAGTGTCTCTCAAGCTGCGTCTACCCGTCCTATCCATATCCAATACCACACACCACACGCAGGCCAATACACGCACACTGCTCCAAATTCCCATAAACAACAACCATGGCACTTCATCAATTAAGAATGCATTATAAAATGTGCCTAGTATTTAACTATATAGATACATATTTATAAGTGATGCATGGGCATGCTTGAACATATATTAATGTTGAAATTATAATTAAAATTAATATTTTACTCTCAGACCTGAACCGAGGTCACTGTGACTGCTGGGCGGAGGAGGAAGGCTGTCCCGGCTCACCTGACAAATTTTATTATAATTATTTAATATATTTGACTCAATACAAGCTTGGAAAAGATCAAAGGCACCCTATGTCGTGCCGAAAATTCGGCAGAGTCTCTCATATACCTAGGACCTACCCAATCTACAAAAGGGTTCAAAACACACTTCTATATCCACAAGTCACACATCCACAACTTAATCACATCACATGGCCCCTCCTGGGCCCTAAACAGTCAACAACTATAATTTAAAAAATTATAATTTAGTCCCTACAATTACCCCTTTTTCCAAATGAGCTCTAAAAATTTTAAAATCTTATCCCGCAGTCCTTAGCAATATTATTAAGCTAATGCAAAAGAAATTATATTTTTCTAACCTATCATGAATATTTTATAGATTTTTAATCGAAATTAGGCACTAGATAATTAAGAAAAAGTAGGGTTCAGGTTTACCTATGTTAATTCCGACCCTGGAGATGCATCCGAGACGTCTGAAAATAGTGGGGTAACCTATACTCTCGACCCGGTTCTAAAGCTTTCCTGGTAGTTTGTCTGCCCGGCCCGAAATAACAGACCCGAGCAACCGTCGAATTTACGCGAATTGAATGTACTTACGCGAAGCCCACAACACGGGGGTTAGTATATAATTTTTACAAAATTTTCTAAACTCATTTAATGTTCAGAAAAATACTGTGAAGTTTCGCAGGACCTACAGGAAAATGGTGTCGAAAAAATTTAAAATGGGTATTGCCACGAAACTCTCGACGAGTGGAGCATAGGGATGGCAACGGGTAGGGTACCGGCGAAAATCACCCTACCGGAACCCGAACCTAATTAATCTTCTCAAAACTCGAACCTATCCCAAACTCGATTAAAATTTATTCTCAACTATCTGAACCCGTCCCAAACCCGATTGTTATTACCCAAAAAATACTCGAACCCATTTAATTTTATATATTTAATTAATAATCTATATAAAAAATTATTTTTATTAATAATTTATATTTTAAAATTTTAATAATTTCAAAAAATATTTCAATTTTATTTTATATAAATTAAAATACATAAAAATTTATAAATATTATTAAAAAAAACATATATTTTATAGTTAATTAAATATTTATATAAATGGGTTTGGGTAACGAATACCCAACATATAAAACCCGAACCCGTCACGGGTATTAAATTTTAAACCCGAACCTGTCCCAAACCCGATTATATACTACCTAAACTCATCCTATTAGGGTTCGGTCGGATCGGATATCCGCAAAAACTCGACCCTTTGTCATCCCTAGTGGAGCACTCCTGTACTCTCGGATTTTTGGTAGGATTTACGATTTTTGAGAAATCTAGCCCAAAAGTCAAAATGGGCTAAAATTTATTGAGAAAAAATTGGACAAGCCACTCGATAGATTTTTGTATTCTTGGTGTCTATGGAAAGCTCTTGAGGTGTAGATGTGTTTTGGAATAAGACCCGGTCCGATTGATGACCGGATTGACCGAAATCGGCCCGGGAAGTCGAAGCGGCACATGCCTGGGGGAAGGAGTTTGGTGCGATTTTTTGGCTGCCTGAAGGCCTGCCAGTGGCTGGGGAAGGGCGGGGGAGGTTAGCGACGGCACGGGGAGGGGTGGGGGAGTGGTGGCCGGCGCTAAGGGAGAGGGAGGAGAGAGAAACGGGAGAGAGAAAATGGTGTTGGGGAGAGAGAAGAAAGGAGAAGAAAAAAGAAGAAGGGACTGGTTCCATTTGACCAGTCCGATTTGGTTCGATTCGATTCGATCGGTTCGATTCATAATACCCAAAATTGAATTTTTACTCTGCCTTGTGACCAAAATCGAGGCCCAAAATTTTTGAAAAAATTCCAAAAAACTCAGAAAAATTTGTAGAGTTTAAATATATTTTTAGTTTTTCCACGTAGTCTTTAAATAAATTTTTAAAAATCACCAAAGGTTTATATTTTCGAAAAATCGAGCCCGATTTCAAAAAACTTCAAATAATTTTCCCAAAATTTAAATAAAATAAAATATTAATAGTTACTCATAAAATAATAAATTTAAAAATTAGGAGTGTTACAATTCAAATAATTCATTTTCACGTTAGATTGACTCTCAATTTCACAGATTAATTAAGATTGGATATTTTAAATTGAATGTTGATTTAATCAGATTCCTTATGGTTTATTTTCTTTGAGGGAAATGGATGGAATATATATAAAACATCTTATTTTCCTCTTTTTTTCGTTTAAATAAAAGAAAATAATGATATATATATATATACATGAATGGAAAATGAATGGAATAAATATATATATATATATATATATATATATATATATATATATATATATATATATATATATATATATATATATATATATATATATATATATAATATGTTTGTTTAATATTGGGATTTTAAAGCCAAAACTGCTTCTCAATTAAAAAGTATCAATTTTAGATGCTACTGAAAAAAAATAATTTTAAAAAAATTATTTTGCTATCTTAATATTTTAATAACTAAAAATTATCAAATTTAATTTTAAATCTTTTTTAATGCTAATATATTCAAAAAAATACTTTACTCAATAACAATTTTAATAGTAATATACTAAACAGACAATACATTGTAAACAATAAATTAGGGTCAATTGGCAAGTTGAATAAAACCAATTCCCACCTTTAATGCAAGTACAATCCAAATGAACAGGAATTAATATCTTGACTTGTGACTCTCGTGGATGACTCTTTCTTACAAACAGCTAGGATTGAAGTGACATATTCAAATTTTTGACACTTTAATTTATTGTAGGAAGCACGGCAACTGAATTATGAGAACAATGAAAACCTCATATACACTCTATATATAGCATATGAAATTGTTCACAATTTAGCCTCACATCTAATCCTCAATTGTCTCATTCCATCTAGCTAGTGAGCATCAAAGTTTTCCTCTATGGCCCCTTCTTCTTCTTCTTCTTTTTCAACTAACTTTAAAGGAAAGTATGATGTCTTTCTTAGCTTTAGAGGCGAGGACACTCGCGATAGTTTTACCAGTCATCTTTATGCTGCTTTAAGTGGGAAGAAAATCCTAACATTTATGGATAATACGAATCTTACGAAAGGGGAAGAAATTTCAAAATCGATTTCGAAAGCGATCGAAGAATCTACCCTTTCGGTGATCGTTTTCTCGAAGAAGTATGCATTTTCCAAATGGTGCTTGGATGAAGTTGTGAAGATCCTTGAATGCAAGAAAAGGAATGGACAAATGGTTATTCCAGTGTTCTACAGGGTAGATCCTGTGCATGTAAGAAATCAAACTGGCAGCTTTGAAGCTGCATTTGCTAAACATGAAGAACTTTTAAAGGACAAAATGGACAAGGTGGAGAGCTGGAGAGCTGCCTTGAAAGAAGCTGCCAATATATCTGGTTGGGATTCAGTTGTCACCAGGTATCTTCATTTTTTAGCCTTGAAAATTAATTTATAACAATATTTTTTTGGTAATTTACTGTTTTATTTCATTATCATGTTCAAGTGATTTATAAAATATAATTGAAAAAAATTTTCTTGAATTTTTCAATTTTTCATGTATTGGCTAAAAATGGCCCATTTTAAGAGTAAAACCATATCAAAAATATTTTTTTTCAATGTCATATAAAAATTTTAGATGAAATTATATCAAAATAATAATAATAATAATAATAATAATAATAATAATAATAACCTTATTGGAATATATAAAAAATTAAGTAACATTATTTATTTAAACAGAAATTCAATTATTATCATAGAATTTAAAAACAATGTATAGATAAGTAGACTTAATTATAAAGTTGAGGAAAAGACTTGTTCAAATTGTAAGACTTTGTCAGCTAAACTGGTAATTACTAAATGAGTTTTATTTTAGCAATATTAAAATTGTTTTTATAAACACAAAATTTAAAGTTTAAGTTTTAATTCAAATTTATTTAAGAAAATAAACTAGTGAGTATAATAAATTGACTCGTTAAATAATAATTGATTATGTCCCACATAAATTTAAGATAAGAATTTTGTATTAAATATAAGATTACGTAAGAGATATGTTGTCCCACATTGATTTAGAATAAAAATTTTTTATTAAATATAAAATTTTGACAAATCTCATTTTTTTAAATTAATTTTTGATTTGGAGTTAGAGACCGTCCGTTTTCCTTACAAATAAAATTAAAAAAAAATTGAAATTTTTAATATTTCTCTAATTTAAAAAAAAATAAATCATATTAAATAACTTTAAATCAAATGATTTATATCTAATATTCAATTTAACCAATAGGTCTATTCCAAAATTTAAAAGTCTATTTCTTCACAGTTACTTTTACGTACGATTGAGTGGACTCCAAATTAAGCTCCTATTCAAGCTTTGAAATTTCATCACCTGGCTTCTGTTGTTTTGCAAATGATTTTTCCTTTGGAATTACAATTAAAATTATTATAATAATTTTTCACTTCAATACTTTAAAATCTATGATTTATCTTTTATCAATATAATATCCTATAATTTTATGGATAATTATTACAATGATTATTTAATTTTATGAATATTTTTATAAAAATCATTAAATTTTAATTTTTTTAAAAAATTTATTATATTTTAATTTAATTTTATAAAAATTATTATAAATATAAATTAAAGATTTACAGATTAAACTGTTGATCTGTAAATTATTTTATAAATACTTTAAATTATTATAATAATTCTTCACTTTAATACTTTAAAATCTATGATTTATAATTTTTTTTATCAAAATAATATCCTATAATTTTAAATTATTAATCACAAAATTGCATGATTCTTTTTTTTTTTTTTAAATAGCAGCCCTATTCAGTGTCGTTTAGTGAATCGTTGACCTCATAATTCATTGTTATTAAATTTTAGAATTGAAAAAACAAAAAAATCTTCTGGAGGTTATATAAAACTTATATTTATATTCTCACCTTTCACAAGTGAATTAAATATTTTTAATTGACCTTTTAAAAATATATAATATTTGGAGATGATAAATTTCATCCTATATATAAATCTGACGTGAGTCCGCTTGTCTACAACAACCTGCAAGGCTGCAACTTATTTTAATGAAAAAAATAATTTAATAATTTGAATTTAAATAATCTAAAAAATAATGGATTTAATTTAGTGTCAATATGTGTATAACTCATCCACATAGATTGATTTGATTTATCTAGATTTTAACTTAAAAATTAAATTATTAAAAATTATTTTTTTTAAAAAAATTATTAATTTGACTTGAATTGATATACAACAATAGTAATAAATCTGAATCTAGTTTAAAAATCATAGTTATAAGCTAACAAATTTTACATATAACTTAGCCTAATTTAATTCAGTAGTTAAACATATATCACTTAAATAATTTAATTCAGTAGCTGAAGACATATTACTTACCTGATCTGACAGATTCAGGTTTGAGTCTCTACTTCTTTAATCTCTAAAATTAAATTAGCCATCTTCTAATGTAAATAAAAATAGAATGTCCAATTAAAGATTTTTCTCAAACCTAACAACTAAAGGGATTAGAAGAAGATAAAAAATAAGTTGCACATATAAGTTCTATCTTCTATTTTTTTATATTTATTTTTAATTTATATTTCTTCAAAACATTTCAAATAAATTATTAAATATATAAGAGAAATAATATATAAATATAATATTTTTCCATTAAAAAAATCAGCCGCCCTATTCAGTATTTATGCTCTTACCTTTTAAAAATAAAGGTTCAACTATAATTATTTTTGCTAAGATAGCATGGAAATTTTTTAATTTAGCCTTTATTATCTAGGCATTGCTTTTCCTTTTACTAGCTCTTTCCAGCTTATGGAAAGAATTGCAATATATATGTACATGAGACTTACATAGTTATATCTTAAACTCATAACATATTAAGTCTAGATGAGTTTTTCCTTAGTTGATTCCAACTAACAAATATTTTGTTCTTCATATCTAGGCCTGATTCCAAACTCATTGAAGAAATTGTGGGGGATATTTTGAAGAAATTATATAAGATATCTCCTAGTAATTCCATAGGTTTGGTTGGAATTGATTCGCGTATTAAGCAAATTGAATCTTTATTGTGCATGGATTCCTCCAATGTTCTTATGTTAGGAATATGGGGAATGGGTGGTATAGGGAAGACCACCCTCGCCAGAGCTATTTTTGATCGAATTTCTATTCAATATGAAAGTTGTTGCTTTCTTGTAAATGTTAGAGAACAACTGAAAAGATGTTTGCTAGTTCATTTACAAGATGAGCTTTTGTCAAAAATATTGGAGGAAAATATAGATTCAAGAAGTCCATGTTTGGGAGTTAATTTTCTGAAAGATCGGCTTCGTCGCAAAAAGGTTCTTGTCGTTCTTGATGATATTGATAATGCAAGACAATTGCAAGAATTGTTACCAGGACTACATGATTTATTTGGTCCAGGAAGTAGAATCCTTGTAACAAGTAGAGATAAGCAAGTTCTCAAATCTGTAGTTGATGAAATATACAAGGTTGAGGAATTGAATCATCAAGAAGCTCTTCAACTCTTCTGCTTGAATGCTTTCAAGAAAAATTGCCCTGAAATTGATTATGTAGAGCGTTCAAGAAGGGTGGTAAATTATGCTAAAGGTAACCCATTGGCTCTTAGAGTTTTGGGTTCTACTTTATTGGGCAGGAGTGAGGAGGATTGGGATAGTGCATTGGAGAAACTGGAAAATGTTCGCAATTGTGAGATTCAAAATGTATTGAGAATTAGTTACGATGGACTCGATGGCAAGGAGAAAAGAATGTTTCTTGACATTGCATGTTTCTTTCGAGGGGAAGATCGGAGTTATGTGACGAAAATATTAAGTGGCTGTTATTCTTCTGTGCATTACACAATAAGCACTTTCATTGACAAGTCTCTTGTAAGTGTTTCCCACAACAAATTGCAGATGCATGATTTATTGCAAGAAATGGGTTGGAGCATTGTTCGCAACGAACCCGAGCTCGGAAAGCGTAGCAGGTTGTGGAATTCTAAAGATGTTTATTGTGTATTGACAAAAAAGAAGGTAAAAAGTCTTAAGTTATGAGCTTCATTTCCTTGTTTTCTTCTTGAAAGTTGATATTTTTCATGCACTTACTTACCCTTTGTTCTTGACTATTAGGGAACTAGAGCCATTGAAGGCATATCTTTAGACCTGTCTACAGCAAGAGAGATGCATTTAGAATCTGATGCCTTCGCAGGAATGGATCATCTAAGGATACTCAAATTCTACATGTCTAATTCCTCTATAGGCTGCAACGATAAAGTGCACCTTCCTCGTCGTGGCCTTCAATCTCTTTCTGATGAGCTGAGATATCTTCATTGGCATAAATTTCCTTCCAAATCACTGCCATCAAAATTTTCTGCTGAAAATCTTGTTGTTCTTGATCTACCTCATAGCAATGTTGAGCAACTATGGACAGGAGCACAAGTATGCTACTATGTCGTTTTATTATTATAGAAACTGATGTGAAAATGCTAATACCTAATTGTCCTTGGCAGGATCTTATGAATCTAAAACAGATTGGCCTCTGTTATTCCAAGTATTTGACTAAAATTCCTGATCTGTCACAAGCAAAAAATGTTGAGAGCATCAATCTTGAAGGTTGTAAAAGCTTAGTAGAGCTGCCTTCATCTATTCAATATCTCCACAAGCTTGAATACCTTAATGTCAGACTTTGCAAGAGTCTTCGGCGTCTTCCGAGCAGGATTGATTCGAAACTTCTTCGAATTCTTGATATTTCGCACTGTCCTAATGTTAAATACTGTCCAGAGGTTTTGGAAAATGTGGTAGAATTTCATCTCTGTAGAAGTGGAATAAAAGAACTTCCGCAATCAGTTCATAAGCTGAAAGCTCTTGAAATTGTTTGGCTTATTGGGTGCTCAAATATCACCAAGTTTCCACTGGTTTCAATGACTGTAAGAGAATTATATCTCAGTGAAACTTCTATAAAAGAGGTGCCCTCATCAATAGAATTTCTCACAGGACTTGAAATATTGGAAATGATAAGCTGCAACAAGCTACTGAGAATCCCAAGCACCATCAGTAAGTTGAAATCTCTTGAAATTCTTGTTTTATCTCATTGCTCGAAACTCGAGAGCTTCCCAGAAATCTTGGAGCCTATGGACAGTCTAGCATGTCTTTATTTAGATTACTGTGAAAATCTCAAGAGGCTTCCAGACAGCATCTACAATTTGAAATCTTTGGAACATCTTCATCTAAGTGGAACAGCAATACAAGAGTTACCTTCATCCATTGAGCACCTGAATTGCCTTCAAGAGTTGAAGCTTGATGAGTGTAAAAAGCTTGTGAGCCTTCCAAGCAGTATCCATAAAGTATCTCAGCTGCGTTCAATTTACTTGAGCTATTGCAAGAGCCTGAGAGCTTTGCCTGAACTTCCCCTGTCTCTAAAAGTTCTAGAGGCAAATGGCTGCAGAGCAATGGAAACCTTCTCAAGCAACAGGAAATCCAACTTCATGAACTTGTCTTTCACAAATTGCTTCAAATTAGATCAAAAGGAACGCAGCGAAATCATCGAAAATACTCACTCTACAGTTCAGTTTTTGACAAGCAAGGTACACCAAAATTTTCCTATTACAAGTCTTAAAAACTTTTCTTTTTTCCATTAAAAATCCATAGTAGCTAAACAGTATTTCAATTTTTGACTCTCTGATATTGCAGTTTCGAGAGTATAGAGATCAAGTTAGAATTCTTTTCCAAGGAAATGAAATCCCAGAATGTTTCCATGAACAAACAATGGGAACTTCACTAAGCATACAGTTGCCGCCAAATTGGCATCAGTTTCAGGGAATTGCTTTCTGCATTGTATTTGCATCAGAGGATCCTTCAATTGTTTGCAGGATCAGCAGGTTTAAATGTGAATGCCATTTCAGAAGTAATAACAAGGAAAATGAAGATATCATTTGCAACTGGGTATGTTTTGTGGATGATCTTCATTTACATGAACCAGATCAAGTGCTACTGTGGTATGATCCTGGTATCAAAGCGTTGCAAGGTAATGGTTCAGCCAAAGAAGAAGACTGGTTCAATAAATATTCAAGTGCTTCATTTCAATTCTACCCTCAAAGGTGGAAGAAATTTCAGAAGCATTGCAAGGTCAAGAAGTGTGGGGTTCTTCTACTGTAAAATGATGATCAAACTCTGATCAACCACTAAGTTCTTGTAAGTTCCTGCAAGAATGACCAATCTAAACATTCAAAGGAAGGGGAGGAGGGAACCCTAGTTGGGATGTGCTCCTGTGACCTGCCACCAATCTAAGCCTGAGGATGAGAATGTGGGTTTATCAAATTGTGGCTTCTGATTGAGATCAAATTAGATAAGCTTTTCTCTCGTAATTTGTAGTTCATGTAGCAAAGATTTCTGAAATTTCCATCATTTCTTTTTTACATTTTACTGTAAGAATGATTATTTAAGAAAGAATAAATCTGTACACTTTATTGTAAGAATGAAAGCACTTCTTTCTCTCTCTCTCTTTTTTTTTTTTTTTATCTAAAAGTGGAATTGCATTAATCAGAAGGAGAAGGAGAAGAACTATCCTTATACAACTAATTTCTTTCTGTACAACAACTTTTTTTGGGGAATTAAAATTTGAAAATCCTTGTAATTTGAAAGTTCCAAGCACCTTGGAAAAATGGAGGTGTAATTTAGAGTTATTTAAAAAATAAAAAGTTTTGTGTACATATGTTGGAAAACCTGTTTTTTAATTTTTTTTAAATTTAATTAAAATTTAAAAAATAATTTTGAGTTGTTTTCATTATTTTCTTTTATAATAAAAATTATACTTTCCAAATGATAAATAATAACCTTTTTTATAAATAAATTATACTACAAGCTTTTTATAACAAAATTGAAAAATTATTTTAAAATATTTATTTATAATGATAAAAAATAATTATATTATTATAAATAAATGAATAATACATATTAAAAAATTTTAAAAGTAAAATAAGTTATTAAATAATTTTTATAATGGTTTATTTTTTAATTATAAAAGGATATGAGTACTTTTTTTAATTTTTTGAATTAAAAAAATTATTTTTCATTTTTAATAAGTGAATATATTTTCTATATTTTTTTATTTTTTATAAAAAATAAAAATTAAATTTTCTTAAAATATAAAAAATTAAAAAACAGTAAACAGACCCTTGGTATTTGAAAAGTGAAGTCTGTCAAGGTAGTGTATAGGAAAAAGCTCTCCATAAAACTCAGCCTCACCATAATTAATAAGGGAAAATCGCCAAAATCTCAATTTTTGGTAATTTATTTTTTTTTTTAACAATTTCACCCTAATTTCTAGTATTCGATTTAATTTTATTCTATCGTCAAAATCAGTTGTCAAACTTAACAGTAACACCACGTAATAATATCTAATAAGTATTATAACATCTAATTAACCGTTAATTATATCCTTAAGTTATTCTAATAATCTTTAAATTAAAAAAAAAAACTCAGGATCTCTATTAAAAAATCATTCTCTTAAGATTAAGATGGAGGAGTAGAATCGATTTTGGGTTAGGGATGTAAGTTTTCTTTTTAATTTATGGATTATTAGGATAACTTAGGGATATGGTTAGCAGTTAATCAGATATTATAATATTTATTAGATATGATGACACGATGTTATTGTTAAGTTTAACAATTGATTTTAATGGTAGGATAAAATTAAATCGGGTGCCAAAAGTTGAAGTGAAATTATTAAAAAAAAAATGAGATAGGATTGTAAAAATGAGCAAAGATTGAGATTTTTTTGGCAATTTGTCCAACTAATAACTAGCTAAATGTTCCTACTGTGCGCAAGTTTAATAAAAATTTATTTTTATATTTAATTTAAATTTAATATTTTATTTTTTATTAAAATTATTTCTAATTTTTTATGTAATTTAATTATTAAAATTTATAACATGAATAGCCCTCACTTAAATATTTTATTTTTAATCTTTAAAGATTTAATTTAAAATTTTCAACAAAATTACATTTTTTATCATTTTTTATAATCCGTTTTCTACGAAAAAATTAATTAACATATATAATTAAAATAATCATTTCTCACAAAAAAAATAAATGAAAATATTAAAACAATTGCAAAAATATCATCATAAAGATCAGTAAATAAATAATAAATAACTAAAAAATAAAATAAAAAGAAATATATGCAAAATCAATATTAGAAGCTAATCTTCGCATACATTTACAAATAATTACATTTGCTTTATTACTGTTTTATACATAGATAGATGGATAAAATTTAATAAATTCGTCATACATACATGATTTTCACAAGATAATTTCTGAGTTTCTTGTGTCCTACTTGATTATGGACTTTTTCCTTGAAGTCTCCCTAAATAACTTCTATAACAAGGTTTTAATTAGCTATGTTAATATATATATAGAGAGAGAGATGTTGAAAAATGGAATGAATGGCTTGCTTATAATCTCAAGCTTATATAAGAATAAATTTAATAATCGTTAAATCAAATATTTATATAAACACTTTTATAATACATAATATTTATATAAATATTTTTATAATATATGGTATATACTCTTATATTAGATTTTTCTTATGTAAATTTATATATTTATGTTTTAAATTTATGATAAATTGAGCATAAGTAAACTCTCTCTAAAATTTCATGTAAATAAGTGAATGTACATCCAGTTGAGGTTGGTAACATTTTGCAAGATCACAGCTGTTAGGGCCTTTTATCGCTTTATGTCAACCACCTCCTAGGCTCTAGTCCTTAGACCGGCAAAAAAATTTTTTGCTTAGATCCTAATCTAAATAAGAAAAATTCACATATTAAAATTTATCCGGAAGGTTCAAGGAGGTTTCTTTTTTTCAAATATGTTTTATGGGTCGATATAAGTCAAATCATTAGGGTTGAGAACCTTATATGGACAAAAATAATTATGTGCAATAATGTATTTATTAAGATTTATTAAATTTAATACTGCATAGATAATATAAGAAATTATATTTTTTATATGATATTTCATTCTTTTTAATATAATATTATATATTTTTTATGTAACATTAATAATTTGCAATGTCAAATTAGTAATTGACAAGCATACAATGTAAATTTTAGTAAATGCAATGTTATGTTCATTGAAAATTATATATACATTTTAATTAATTTTATATGAAATTTAATATAAACATTTAATATCTTGTAAGCTTGTTCTAATATAAGGTCACCCTATTTATGAACAAAACGCAAACAAATTGATTTGGCTATGACATTGAAATTTACTTCATCGTTCTCTGTGGAACATTTACAACAGATGTAAAGTTCCAATACTGAAGTGCCTCTTTCCATTTCATCACTGTTGGCTTGTGCTTCAGCTTCCATTGTACTACATTCGTCTTCAGAGAGTTCAATAGTACTAGGACCATCACCACCGATTCGAGTCCCAGCTTATCATACCCAACAAAGAATTCCAAACAAAATTTAAAACCCAAAAAAAAAAAAGAAGACAAATTACAAAATTATATTGCATGATTTGCAGCTAATCAAGTTATGCTCATACAAAATTTTCAAAACAAAATCACAGGCACTTGTAGCACACAATACTTATATTTGTTGTAGAAAATCAAACGATTGAATCGGCTAAATGAAACATGCCGAATCAATACATAATAAATAACTTCATTTTTACTTTAAAGTATATACAGAACATTTTTATAATCCTAATTCTGAAATTTTCTTTCCAAGTTCTTCAGTAATGGGTGCTTCTTCAGCTTGCATGGTTGTTGAGGGACCTAGAATGCTTTTCAGAGTCTCAAAGACCTCCTCCTCTAGCCTCCCAGCGTCAATCTGAACAGTGAAATAAACCCAAATGGAATTTTAGTTCGTACATTATTTAACATGAAAATGCAGATCAGAAATTAAATTATTTTCAACTGAAATTGTGGTTAATTCTACCTGCAAAACTAGCCCTTTTCTTTTGTAATAATGAACCACGGGAAGAGTATGCTCCTGAAAATATCTAAACCTCTTCCTTACAGACTCAGAATTGTCGTCAACTCTTCCCTACATTAACAACAGAAAATTTGTGACGATTTTTAATAATATAATGAGAAATTTATACCATCAAATGTAAATATATAAAATAAATATGAAAAATTTATCCAGCCAACCTGATTCCTGCTTAAGATTCTCCTTTCCCTCTCTTCTTCAGAACACTCAAAGAACAGAACAAGTTCTGGCTCTGTTTTGGTCTGCAGAAAGAACAGAACATTGAACAATTTACATAAACAAAACATAACATTGATCTGAAAAGCGCACTTGTCTCGAAATGCACGAGATTCAGATACGAAATTTTCAAAAGATTTAAGATTCTGTAGAAGACTTACAGCAGATTCAAAAGCTGCTCTAATCTCCTCGTCACGAGGGAAACCATCAAGAATAAATTTATCATTTTCACTTTCCTCAATTGCTTTCTGAAGAATCTCCATTGTTATGTCTGGAGGCACACTCTTGCCCTCCTTGATCATGGCTTCAATCATAGGCCTAGAATACAAAAGAGCATTCAATTTCAACAATAGTTTTATAATGTGCTGCAAATGATATAAATAAACCCACTTCGTACCCATTTACAGGGTCGCTTTTAATGGTCTGGCGAAGTAGGTCTCCACTGCTGAGATGAGTATAGCCGACTTCTTTAGCGATCTTAGCACACTGGGTGCTCTTTCCCCCACCAGGGCCACCTGATCCATCGCCATAAAAACATTAGCTTTAGATTTTGTTCATT
Source organism: Hevea brasiliensis (assembly GCF_030052815.1). Taxonomy (NCBI): domain Eukaryota; kingdom Viridiplantae; phylum Streptophyta; class Magnoliopsida; order Malpighiales; family Euphorbiaceae; genus Hevea; species Hevea brasiliensis. The sequence goes on along the minus strand of NC_079508.1, from coordinate 42,069,878 downwards.
TCCCAGCACACAGTTCTGTAGAGTTTTTAAAAAAAAATTGCTCACCTAAAACAAATACAACTACAAGCTTTTTCTCTGTTACGGTCTCCTTGGCTGTCTCCTCAGGCACAGCCTCTTTTGTTTCTTTCGCACAAACACTTTCCACTGTTTTGTTCTCAGACAAAATCTCATCGAATGTCTCTTTCTCAGAGAACTCCAATTCTGTTGTTGTATTTTCAGACACAAATTCATTATTTGTTGTCTTGTCCACACTCACAGTCTCAATGGCATGTTCTCCAATCACCATTTCACTTGTTTCCTGAAATCATAAACAAAACAGAATCGATCAATAATATTGTATATTCTACAGATCGATCATGCCCATTATAACAAATTACAAAAGAACAACCTCCTTCATATCACCCATGGCTGCCGATCAAATCCCGATCAATCCCTGTCACAAAATCTGCAGAAACAGAACGAATAAATACTATAAAAAAGATGAAAACAGTCAGTGAAGAAGAAGAAGAAGAAGAGTTGCTCACTTATGAAGTAAGTAGCTAGCTTATACAGAAATTAGCAGTGAGTAAGGATTATATATAGAAATCTGAAGCAAGCATCTAAAGATACATGAGATTTATTAGATGATTTTAAAGCCTTTTAAGTTTTAAGTTTCCAACCTATCGAGAATCAAAGAAAATAATTATACTTTACCAATTAGAATGCATGTAGATAGTCATGGATACACTAACATAGAGTCCAAACTCAATTTAAAAATTATATTAAACTTGTTCTGTTTCACAAAAAATAATTTATATATAAAAAATATTTTTTTTTATATAAAATATTTTTTTAAAAAATATTTTTTATAAATATTTTTCATATTAAATTAATAATATATATTTATTTTATCTGAATGTATAAGTGTTTTCATATTTTAATAAAATTATTAAAGTTTAAAAAATAAAAAATAACATTTTTTTTAAATAAAAATTATTTTCCTAAAAAATGATTTAGCGTTTTCTTTAACTAAGAAAAATATTTTTTATTAACTAATTTTCTTGAGTGTTCAAAAAATTATAAAATATGAAAAATATTTTTTATATTTTTCACAAAACAAACGGAGTCTAATTTAATTAAAATTAAAAAAATTAGAGTTTTATTATTTACAAATTCTATTATATTAAGATTTAGTATTCCCAATTATTTACTGAAAAGATTAGTTCATAAATTAAAATTCCTACTTAATATAGCTTGATTCAGTGGTTAAAGGTATATTACTTATATACTTAAGTCAGGTTTAATTTATCGCCTTTTTAATAAACTAGTAAAAAAATAAATAAAAAATAAAATATAGATACCTATGTCTAGATATTTTATTCGACATAATTTATTGTGATATTATTATTGAAAATTAATAAGATTTTATTTCTTATAACAATTAACTTACAGGGGATAAAAGAAAATTTAATGGTATTAGTTTTATAACAATTAGTGAGTTATTTTTCAAGATGGTGAGGATATGATTCAAATATAGATTATAAAGCCAAATGAATATTGGTGAAACAGAGAGGTTTGATTTTTCAACGTGAAGTTTACATTAAAATGAAAAAGAAAGATTTGAATTTTAAATAATTAATTTTTATTTAATTATTTTAAATTGAGAAAAATTAAAACTTCATATAATTTTAGAGACAAGTTGAGTTACAATATTATTTATTTTGATAAAAGTAATGTTAATTTGCAAGAAGAGTAATTGTTACATGGGAAGTTAATTGTTTTCCTATGTGCCAAATGTGAAGGTTCAAATTTTCCACAAGTGTCTCAATGTGAAAATTTGACTATGGTTGTAAATTTCAGAGCTACCTTGGAAAGTTGTTGTTCTAAACTTGTAATGTAATGTCTACAAGCCAGTCAAGATGGTGCCTTCACCTTTCTTTAGTCAATGTGCAAGTCTCCATGAAGTAGGTAGCAATTGGAATAAAGAGGAGCATTAGGGCTCATATCAAACTAAAGAGCATAATGTCTAACATAGGAAGTTTCCACATAAAAGGACATTAGCATAATTCTTACTAAGCAAGTTTTTTTAATAAAGAAAAGTAGAAGAAAATGATTAAATCTTGTATATATTGAAGATATTGGAGAATTTTGTTTCTAAAATTAAATTAGTCATTAAATTAATTTGTTGATGAATTAATTACTAAAATTCAATCAAAATAATTTTTTAAAAAATAAAATATAAATTAATTAGACTTATCTATCATTGATCACTTTTCAATTTAAAATAGCAATTTTCTATTTTAAAATTATATCACAAACTAATTATTTGTTTAATTTTATAGTTAAATAATTAAAATTAAATTTAAGAAAAAATGGATTATTTTCACTCAACTACAAAAAGTGTTAGGCGTAATAATAAAACTCATTGCGCTCGAAAAGGAAAACTCATATTCGATTATTGAAGATTGTATTATTAGGAGGGATAATCATGCCTGATAAATATAAAAGTAAAAAAGAAAATTCATTCAACTTCTTAAAAATGAAAAAAATTAATAAATTATATTTTTTAAAATGTATAAATTATATATTAAATGCATTTAATATAGTAAAAAAAATATTATATCATATATATAGATTCTTATACATTTTGATTATATGAAATTATGACAAGTGTAAACACAATTATGTTCCAATCCCTTAGGAACCAAGTAGTCATATGGTTCCATATGACTACTTGGTTCCTAAGTAGTCAATGACTAATATTTGATGAAATTATTCACATATGGTCCCATGTGGGAAGAACCATATGCATCAATTACACTGTCCACACATGGCATTATACATTTGCCCTAAATGAAAGTTCCATCATGATCAAGGTTTTCAATCCTTGTACCTATAAAAACAAAGAGTTTAAAAGTCTAAGGTATAGAGTCAAATCAAAATTTAATTAAATATATTATTAGGTAAATATTTTATTATTAATAATAATAATTTATTATAAACAATTTGATATATTTTATAAATGATTATTAAAATAAATATAATTAAATTAAAAAATAACAATTTGAAATGTTTAATTGGAGTTTTACTTTTTAGATAATAATATTTTATAATAAAAAAAAACTTAAAATGAAATTTTCATGATAATAAATTTTTATATATTAAAATTTTGTAATATAATAATTAAATAAGTAAATAAAATTTATATACTTCTTATAATATAAAAACAAGAAAATAAAAAATTTAGATATAAATACTATTTTGTTAATAAATAAAATTTCAAAAACTAATTTGTTTAAAATTGAAAGACAAATAATAATAGAAACTAAAGCTTTGTTTGTTTAGCGAAAAAATAATTTGTATATAAAAAATATTTTTTATAAAAAATATTTTAAAATTTATGGCATAATAAATAAATAAAATTTATACACTTTTTATAATATAAAAATAAGAAAATAAAAAATTTAGATATAAATAATATTTTGTTAATAAATAAAATTTAATAATTAAATTATTTAAAATTAAAAAATAATTAATAATAGAGACTAAAAATTCATCTATTTAGTGAAAAATAATTTATATAAAAAAAATATTTTTAATTATTTATTTTTTTAAATACCTTAAACACTAAAAAATATAAAGAAAATATTTTTTATAAAATAAATAAAATCTAATTTATTAATAAAATCTAAATTTAATTATCAAATCGTTACTTAAAAATAAATAAAAAGTCACTTTGTAAATTTTGTTATATTTTAAAATTTAATTATAATTTATCTTAAAATTTTAAATATAGCTTTTTTAAGTATTGGACACAATTATTCTAAAATAGTAATGATTGAAGAAATGCCTTTAATTAATTAATTTTTTTCCCCATTTAATAACAGAGATTTGTATTTATGGCAACTTCTTCAGGGGGGTTTCCTTTCCATGGTTCGGTGGTGCTTCCTTTGGTTGACGAGTAAGCAGTCACGTCCTGGCGCCTTTTTTTTTTTTTTTTTTATCAGGTTGTTTTTCGATCTCGTACTATGTGTCAACTATAGGCCGACATCAATGAATGGTGCTAAGCATTCCCAAGAATAAAGTAAAGTTTTCCATTTTCTATTTCACTTTCTTTCTTTCGAAGTGTTTGGTATTTCACTTTCTTTCTTTCTTTCGAAGTATTTGGTGTAAGGGTAAAAAATTAAAGGTTAAACGTTACGTTTATAAATTTTAAATAAGTGTTAAGGAATTAAAAAATATTAATGATATAATAAGAAATTAATAAAAAAATTAAATGAAAAATATAATATTACTTTATTTATTAAATTTTATTAACATAGTCTTTTAAAATTAAGATTTAAATTTAAAGAGAGATTAAATATTAAAAGAGTTAAAAATTCATTTATTATATTTTACACTCTTTTTCACTTTTATTAGTCATTTTTTAAAAAATTATTTTATGAAAAATTATTTATCGTTTGAGAAGATTAAAATGTATTTTTTAATTTTTTTTTAATTTTACTTTTATCTTTATCAAACATAATAATTATTTTTATAATTTTTTAAAATTCATTTTATCACCTTATTCTTTCTTTTCAATTAGATGAGATAAAGAATTATTTAGTTAAATAAAAATATATTTTATTATAATTTAAGTAAAAAAAATTAAATAAAAATATGGTGTTACTTAATTTGTTAAGTTTTGTTAACATAATCTCTCAAAGTTAAACATTACCAAAAGAGGAGATAAATTGAGTTAAATGTTAAACAATTTAAAATTTAACCTATTATCTTATGCCACTTTTATATGTCATTTTTTAAGAATTGTTTTGTCTAAAATTATCTGCAGTTTTAAAAAGATTAAGGAATATTATTTAATTTTTTTCAATTTTACTTTTATTTTTACTAAACATAATAATTATTTTTATAATTTCTTAAAATTCATCTTATCACCTCATTCTCTGTCTTAATTAGGTGAAATATAGCATAATTTAGTCAAATGAAAGAATATTTTATTATAATTTATGTGATTTAATTCTTTTTTTAATTATCGTGAAAAATCTTAAATGATAAATAAAAATAAACATAAATAATTATTTTTTATTAATCCCATACCAAACGTTCATAAAATTAAAAAACACTATCGACATCTAATATTTTTAACTTCTTTGTATACTATTTAGTTATTTGAAATGTAGAAGGTCATTTGGGTATTTTGCATTTGACATTAATTAAACAAAAAAATAACTCTTTTTAATATTAAATTTGATAAATTAAATTAATTTTAAACAAACTTAGAAATTGAGATTTCGAGACATAAACATTTATTTTTATCATTAAATTAATAATCCAATAATTAAATATTTATCTTAGAGTATAGGAACCCTAGAGTTCAAATTATAATAAATTAACTCATCCTTTTAAAACCTTTTAAAATATAAAAAATAATTGTTTACTTTTATGTCGATGATAGTTCAATAAATTCAAAATTAATATATTATTAATTAAATATTGTTATAATAAATAATTTTTAATTCACTTCA